>NC_046295.1:77392007-77707007 GCF_004115265.2 Rhinolophus ferrumequinum
TGTCAGCGAAGCTGTCAGTCGACGCCGCTTATCTCCTTGGTGGCTTCCATGTGCCGCTCTGTGTTCCGTGTTGTTGGTTCCCCTCCTGTTGGCTTCTGTGGTGGAACAGCTACTGTCCGCGGCGAACCTGAGGGACGGTTCTGTCGTGTGCCTTAGTAGGAAGGGAGTGAAACGCCTCTCTTTTAAAGTGCTCTGGTTATTCGGAACTCCTTGCTTGCTGATTTCACTTTGGGAAGCTTAGATTCGATGGTGATTGTAGACTTTTTTTTTGTTTAACTTTTCACTTAGTGTTACCAAGTTTGTCATTTCACATCGCCAAAAATACAGAAGTGCATCCTTTTGTATTTTAGTTTCCAAGGACTGGAATAGTCTTGGATTCTTCTTAAGAAATTTTCCAGTTATTGAATGAAATGGTACAGCTACTCTGTACTCTGGTTTTCCTTCTGAAGTTGCCGAAACTTTCTGAGAAATGATACACCATCTTAGAAATTCCTCCTGTTCCAGAGGTACTAACATTCTGTATGAGGCTATGTAAAGCCCAGTGTACCTTCCCCTCCCGCCTGAGGGCTGCTCAGAGAATGACAGAGAGAAGGAAAACAATACATTACAGCAGACTCATCTCACTTCGGAGCTGTCGTTGCATGAACCCTGTGTTTCTGTGCTAAACGCTGGGTTTCCGTCATTTGTGGTTGTGATGTTGTAAGTGCAAAGTTGGCCCGGGGGTGAGTGTGCCTGGCTGTTGTACCCACCCCATGGTGAACAAAACGTGTGTGCTTATCGCGGAGGTGTAGTGGGGTCCTTAGGCTCTTCATCTTCACCTGCGTCTGGCACTGGGTCACCGGGGCGTCCTCATTCCAAACCCATAGCGTTGGATCCACGTCTCGGAGACGCCTGGTGGTGTCCTTCATGTTAGGAACAGAGCCTCTGTAGGAAGCTAACTGCCTTCCTTGTCCCCTCTTGTCCCTCTCTTGAATGACATCAGATACCATTCTCTGCTGGAACTGGGTGAGAAGCGGAAAGGCATGTTGGAGAAGAGTTGTAAGAAGTTCATGCTGTTCCGGGAGGCGAACGAACTACAGCAATGGATCAACGAGAAGGAAGCAGCGCTGACGAACGAGGAAGTGGGCGCTGACCTGGAGCAGGTCGAAGTACTGCAGAAGAAGTTTGACGACTTCCAGAAGGTGCGGAAGCCTGGCCACTGCCAGGAAATCATTTAAAGATGTGGTCCTCTTGATTTTTCACTGCAGATGACTAGAATGAAAACGACATTAATTATATTCTACCACCTGTGTGGCTGTTTTTAAGTGACTAACTCAAACTTCCCTTGGGTCGGTATAGTTCCAAGGAAATACATGCAGTTTTCTGTACGTGGTGGTTTAGGACTTTTCTAAACCTGAAATACAAAAACACGTCAGAGTATTTTTTTTTAATTGGGGTAAAAGTCACATAACATACAGTTAAGTGTTTTAAAGCATATCATTTAGTACATTCACAGTGTTGTACAATCAAATCACTTCTTTCTAGTTTCAAAACATTTTTTTCACCTCAAAAGGAAACCATGTACCCACTGAGCCGTCACTCCCCCACCCCTCCAGCCCCTGGCAACCCACAGATGTGCATTTTGTCTTTGGATTTACTTATTCTGGACATTTTATATAAATGGAATAATTTGTGATTTTTTCCGACTGACTGCTTTGCCTGAGCGTGTTTCCTGGCTTCGCCCTTGTAGCGTGTATCAGTACTCCGCTGCTAGCGTGTATCAGTACTCCGCTGCTTTTTCTGGCTGATTAATAATCCTTACGTTGTATACATATACCACATTTTGTTTATTCATCCCTCAATTTAAAAATATTCGTAAAACCAATTAAATTGGGTGGGGGGCTTTTTCTCCCATAGTGGCTAGTGTTAAAATTTCATCACATTTTAAACATCACGTCCTCTCTCCCAAGGAAGGTTTAAAAAAATCCCCATTCATTCAGAATAATGGTTCATTAACTACAGTTTATCAAGTAAATTTGGGACAGACTATTTCCAATACCCTGTTACTTTCTTTGATGGTAACAATCAGGATTTCCTGATTTATGTCACTGTTGAGAAATAGGACAACCGACTCATAGGGTACCAGTTGAACAGAAATTTATAGATGCAAACAGTAGTTGATGAATAGCTGTTGGCCTCCTTCTTCCTGAATTGCTCTCGTGGGTCTCACTTACTAATACCTTTTGCTTTAAAGGATCTGAAAGCCAATGAGTCACGGCTGAAGGACATTAACAAGGTGGCTGAAGACCTGGAGTCTGAAGGGCTAATGGCAGAGGAGGTGCAGGCCGTACAGCAACAGGTGGGTGTCTGGGTCCTGCGTCGCGGTTCTGGCCAGAAGGACGCAACTTGGTTCCTTCCTGTGTTCTTCATGGCCTGACGAGCAGTGTTTTTATCCACACAGTTCTGGCCAGGGTGTAGGTCACGTCCTGTGTGAGACCTAAATCATTTTGTTGAACTTCTGTGGGCCAGAGTCCCTTACCTTCATCCAGCAGGGGGAAAGAGCTCCTGTTTTCTCATTATACCCATTCAATATTATGAAAGTTGTTTCATGTTTGTATAGGCCTTAACTGATAATAAACTTACGCACTCCTTAAATTAAAGGTTTTACTGTAAATTTACTAACAATTGTCACCCCAATAAATTAAAAAAAATAAAAAAGCTTTACATGTAAACACTTGGTCTCTCCAGTAGACTTTAAGAAGTTCTGCTGGCCATTTGGGCCATTTTTCGTTTTTTTAATTCTCTCCTGTGTCTCCAGGTTTGACAGTAGTGAGTAATATTGAGAGGTGTATGTTCCCTCTAACAACACTGGTTTCCTTTTTTCCTTGTAGGAGGTGTATGGCATGATGCCCAGGGTAAGTCCCAAGTGCTCCGTGTGAAACTTGAACATGAGAAGGAGTAGACCTTAGGAAGAATAGAAAGTCAGGAACCTCTTAAGGATTTCTGTTCCTGAGCCTCAAAGATGCCTTTTGTGCATGAAAATCTGGAAAAGAAATAGCAGATACTGGTTTCTATTTGCTATTCTCCAAAAGACCAGAAAAGTCTTTATCTCTTCAGTTTTCTTTAAAAAGAAATTGTAAGTAATCTTTTAGGTCCGTTTATTACCCTTTTTCAAAGAAGTCTATGAAAGAAAAGTTAGTCGTTTTCATATCAAATTTCCTCACTTTTCCTACTGCATAAAAAAGGAGAATTTTTCTCTCCTGTTTGTTTGCTTCATTTTCCTCAAGCAGCTTTGCAGTTTGCTACCACCCCAGGATACGCTCTGAGTCACAGACAGGAAGTGCTGTTTGGGTTCATTACGGGAAGGTTGGGTGCTGTGTTGTTTTGCCAGTTTCAGGGCTGCCTAAACTCTTCCTTCTTTGACTAGGATGACACTGATTCCAGGACAGCCTCCCCCTGGAAGGTAAGAGCTCTTCGCCAAATACTTGTTTCCAAAGGTTTTGTAGGAGCAGGATTATCTTATGTCCTCTGGTGCGGCTGTTTCTGAGTATTCAGGCTTATCTTGAGCCTTTGATCATTTCTGGACTTGTTTGGCTGGTTTCTTTCTGACCCTGGCTGTATATTCTTTGAATCTGTTATCTTGAAATGTGATGCTTACTAGACAGCCAAAGTGTTCCTCCCATGCAGACGCTCAGGACGAGTTCAGTGAAATTACATTTATTACCCATAACGCTGCCAGAGTGGACTTTGCAAAGGTGGCGCTGTTTCATCAGGCGTGGTCCCACCAGTAGGATTGCAGTCCAAAAGGACATGACATGAACGAGAAAAGGACTGAGAATGAAAAGTAGAGGAAACTTCATTCATCGTCTGCCTGACTGCTTTCTCCCTTGGCCTAAGAAAGTCTGCATGGAAGACACTGAACCCTGAGGGAGACATGAAGGGGGGAATACAGGTGTTTACCGACCACAGTGGACTTTGTTCCACACAAGTCCTGGGTGGTGCTTGATAGGGGAGAAGCTTTTTTAACTGAAGTGTTTTAACTATGATTATACACCTAGTTGCCTAAGTCCGAGGTTCTTAGCATCTTTCTTCTGACCCAGCTCTTCCGGAATACGTTACATGAGTTGCAGGCAGGCAAGTTAGAGCAGACTTCTACTTTATAAAAGTGCACTTTCCTGAGATATGAAGAAAGCGTGAAAACCTAAAATCAAAAAAGCCTCCCGCCACCAGCCCTCCTAGATGGGTGCTTCTCACCCCATCGGTCTCTTTGAGTGCCCAGGGGTATGGTCTGTTTTTCCAACCTCCTGTTCCTCCAGGCTCTGACTATTCTCAATAAATAGGCTCAAATCTGGGGGTGGGGGTGGGGTTTTTTTTTCTCTAATTCTTTTTTTTTTCCTAATTCTGCTTCCTCCCCTTGTCTCAATCTTAATTTTTCTTAGATAGCAAAATTTGATTATTGGTGACATGAATAGGCAACAGCCTTACCTGTCTGACCTCTGGCAGTTTTTCTGGTGACGAATATTCTTTCGGAAACGTATTTCAGATGGGTTTATAAGTGTAATACATCCTATTTCTGAAAAGGATTGGAGAAAGCGGGTGTCTGCCTTCTGAAACCTATACACATGCACACTATTTGAAAATGTCACCTGGGTGTGCCATAGGAACACCTGATAAGCCTCAGTTCCCTGCATTTAAGCTTACCCTGCCCCCCCTTTTCTTTACATATGTGAAGAGTAAGGGCGTGATAATGTGTGCCAAGTGGAATTTCTTTCAGATAAAACTAGGTGGGCTCTGAGATGCCAAGGGACATTTCATTTTTATAAGAAGTAACTATGTTGATGGGAAGAAAACGAATTCATTGGTTCACTTTCTTTTTCATCTGGTAAGGCTGTTGCCCTTCGATCAAGGGGACACTGTTAAAAAGAAGAGCAGCCCAATAACCATAATTAGAAATGAAATTATTGGTCTACCTGACTGCTGAACAGTCTCAGCTGCCAGCATTTGTTAAATTGAATGTATTTTCTGGACTGTTCTGTGATATGGACAAGAAAAATACTAGTCATTAGCGTTGGAGCTGTTTCTCTGTCCAACCTGCTGTCTTAATGGCAGTTTTCACCATTTCCTTCACTCTTCATCAAGGAAAATTCATTGCTGAATTGTACCTAATTGTGCACTTGGGTTTTTCCAAGACTTTCTAGTGATTGATACTTTTATTAATGCTTCTGCTCAGAATTTTGACAGTATCCCTTTAAGATAATTTTGGTTGATAATTGGGGACTAATTACTGCCACTTGCATCTCAGATTTCTGTCCAGTAATTGGCAGACACTTGATTAGTTTTGCTTTTCTGCTTTCCTCCCCTACGTAGTCTGCTCGCCTGATGGTTCACACCGTGGCCACCTTTAATTCCATCAAGGTAAGAAACCACGGCCAGGCCCCCTGCCTCCCCTGGTCTCCTTCACTGGTTTCCTCCTGTCTTCACAGAGCTCTTGTCCTAATTTGTGTGAGCTGTTGCATGTGTCATTTTCCTGGGCCCAAGGGTGTCCTGAGGAAATGTTAACTCTCTTCGTGCCCAGGGTTGGCTTTTGCAGCCAAGAACTTTCCAGGTCTTAGTACGTTGAGTTAGCCTTCCCTTAGGTTCCAGTAGGGCTGGGAGCTGCAAGGAGCATATTGTCCAGAAGGCAGCGGCTGCCCCTCTTGCTTTCTCACAGGAGAGCTTTGGCCTCTTTGGACCCTAGGGTGGGTTGTCTCCTGCAGTACAAGGTCTGTAGTCTCCTGTGCTTGTCAGGCCTGCTGGTCCTGGTGATGCAGCGGGCCCAGTGTGTGGAGACAGTAGACTTGGGGTTTATGTACTTGGCAGTTCTTTAGTGGTTGCTACAAGGCAGGCGACAGGCCAGGTAGGAGCTGAGAGTGAGGCTGAGTCAGCTGCAATGAAGGTGATTCCAGGTCAGGTGTTGGTGGGCTGTCCCCACGGTCGGATTCGGTGAGCTTTGGCGTGTTCTGACTTTCTGGGCTTTGGCTGAAGCTGCGCACTCATGTTCTCAACTAGGAAGGTTGGAAAGAGGAAATGACCTGTGCCCCAGCTTTCCCTTTCAAGTTAAACCACCAGTGCTCTGGCCCCTCTCCCGGGGTCTGACGCCGTGTGTCCTCCTGCAGGAGCTGAATGAACGGTGGCGGTCCCTGCAGCAGCTGGCCGAGGAGCGGAGCCAGCTCTTGGGTAGCGCCCATGAAGTGCAGAGGTTCCACAGGTGAGCGCCGCCCCGGGGCTGCAAGAGGACAACACTGCGACTGTTGCAGCTACAGCCACAGGCCCCAAACTTGCCAGCTGAGATCTCAGCTTGTTGACATTTGTGCTCTGGGCCCTGGGAACGTGTGACACAGGGCGGCTGCTCAGTGAATACTCCTGAGTGAATGGATGTGTATTTTGGCTTTTTAGAGCTGCCCTTGGTGGAAAGCACTGACAATGTACAGTGCCAGCCAAATGAGACTTTCCTGTTTGTCCTGTAATCGAGGCACCTGGACTCAGCATTTACTAAATTGAATGTCTGTCTCTTCTACAGAGATGCCGACGAAACCAAAGAATGGATTGAAGAGAAGAATCAGGCTCTCAACACAGACAATTATGGCCACGATCTGGCCAGTGTCCAGGCCCTGCAGCGGAAGCACGAGGGCTTTGAGAGGGACCTTGCGGCCCTCGGCGACAAGGTGAGAGGCTGCAAAGTCATCGTACTTGTCTGAGGCAGAGCCAGGTCTCAGGTCCTACGGAGCCGAGCTCCCTTACTTCTTGCTTTCTTGCCACTTTCCAACCCTAGGTCAATTCCCTTGGGGAAACAGCCGAGCGCCTGATCCAGTCCCACCCTGAGTCGGCAGAGGACCTCCAGGAAAAGTGCACCGAGTTAAACCAGGCGTGGAACAGCCTGGGGAAGCGTGCGGACCAGCGCAAGGCCAAGCTGGGTGACTCCCACGACTTGCAGCGCTTCCTCAGTGATTTCCGGTAAAACGCACTGAGCTCTGGAGCTCAGGACCATTCACTGGTCGTTTTCTTTAGGAGAGTAATTCATGCACAGTGTAAAACATTCAAACCACTGAATGCCACAAAGGCAGAAATAATGGCTACTGCTTATCCAAGTGTGTACACGCACGCATACATGTGTACACACACACACACCTCTCCCCTCCTGCCAAATGGTATTCTGTTTTTTTCCTAGATGTAGTTTTCATGTAACATGGATGTACCTTAGTTGTTTCCACAATTACCAGTCCTCGTTGTAGGACAGACAGCGCTTCTGTATAGTTTTGTGCTATCAGTGTTCTCTCTCACGCACTGCTGTGTGTGTGTGTGTGTGTGTGTGTGTGTGTGTGAGAGAGAGAGAGAGAGAGAGATCTGGGGCGTGTCCTCTGGGGTGGGAGCAGGCAGATGATGCTCTTGGCCTTCATGAACCTCTGGTAGGAGGTCCCAGTCGTGGTCGTGGTTTATTTTTTTGAGGTGAAGGCCACAGGTCACACAACAAAATCATTTTAAAGTGTGTAGTTCAGTGGCATTTAGTGTATTCACAGTGTTAACAAAGCCACCACCCCCTCTAGTTCTGAAACTTTCATCACCCTAGAAGACCACTCCACAGCCCACAAGTAGTCACTCCTCAAACCCCTCTCCGCGTTGAATCTGCTTTGTGCCTCTGTGGATTTGCCAGTAGTATATAAAAAGAAGCACATGATATATGGCCTGAAACATTAATTTTTGTGCCCTTGTATGTGGACATCTATAAGAAGCTGGATTAAATGTTTGCATAGGCCTAGGGCTTTTAAGTCTTAATCCTAAAGATAGGTGTTTTCACTTGAAGCTGTAGAAAACGTAACCACAGCTGTTGTCTTTGTTAGACCTGTTGTTCTGTAGGGAGGAAAGATCTTTATTATAAACCTATTCATTTTTTTTCTGAGGAATTCTTGATTTACACACACACACACACACACACACACACACACACACACACACACACACAGAAGGTGCCAGACAATTCTATACACATTTTAAGAAAGAAGAAAAACTATTAAAATTGTAAAACAACGAATGACGCTAGCATTCATTTGATTGAACACCATCTTTTGAGCAAACGTCATACTACACATCGCTACTGTAATTCAATTCAACTTTGAAAAGTAATACATACGTAACATCTCTTAAAATGTGTCCATTTTTGGGCACCCCCGGTATATATATTGATAAAGTGAACAAGAGGCTTTGAAATAATTTGCACAGAGATCTAACCTCATTCACCAGACTGAGCAGATTAACCCCCAGTACTCGTCTGAGACAAGAATTATGGAGTTCTCGCTTCTCCTGGGCAGAAAGCCTGCTTGCCACATAACGTAACAGCTGTCCCTCTGTGGATCTGGTTCCCAGGGACCTCATGTCTTGGATCAATGGAATACGAGGGTTGGTGTCCTCGGATGAGCTAGCCAAGGATGTCACCGGAGCTGAAGCTTTATTGGAACGACACCAGGTGGGTAGAGCCGCCTGCTGAGTAGCAGAAACTTGGTTGCTCTGCCGGCCGGGAAGACCTCGCACCTCCCCCACCTGCACGTTTGTGGGTGAGGTAAGTTGGTGGCTGACATCAGAGTGGGCATCTTCTGCCAGTTATCTAATCCCTTCCCTCCTCTTGGCAGGAACACCGGACAGAAATTGATGCCAGGGCTGGCACTTTCCAGGCATTTGAGCAGTTTGGGCAGCAGCTGTTGGCCCATGGGCACTATGCCAGCCCAGAGATCAAGGAGAAACTAGACATTCTGGACCAGGAGCGGGCCGATCTGGAGAAGGCCTGGGTTCAGCGCAGGATGATGTTGGATCAGTGCCTCGAACTGCAGGTACACGTGCTGGCTGGTGGCTCCCTGTTTGCTGCAGGCTTTCTCTCCAGGTATTTGGTGTCACAGGCTCCATCTTCTCACCTGCCTCGCCCCTCCTTTAGCTGTTTCATCGGGACTGTGAGCAAGCAGAGAACTGGATGGCTGCCCGGGAGGCTTTCTTGAATACCGAAGACAAAGGGGACTCGCTGGACAGTGTGGAGGCCCTGATCAAAAAACATGAGGATTTTGACAAAGCCATTAACGTCCAGGTGAGGCCTCTGACCTTAGAATCTGAACCTGGATTCTTCCCGGGGGATATCCTCTCTCTTTGCTGCCTTAGTCCCCTTTCCTCGCTTAGCGACTAGAATACAAATGGTCTGTTAGCATCGTTGATTCAGCTGGAGAGCTTCGGCAGCTGCTTTAAGTTACAATACTTGAGTCTGACTACATGAAAGAAGCTACGTAGTGACTGCTATGTCACCAAGGCACACCTGAGCAGTTTAGGAAAAACTGATTGTTACATAAGTAACTTTTTAAACTTTATATAAAAATCCTGGTGTTTATGAGGTTTTAATAAGGGGGGGGCAATTTCTTGTGAAAAGGAAGAGAAAGTGGGTAGGTGAGGAAACCCATGAACTTGAACAATTCAGATGTAAAACTCTGGTTTATAAACCCCGTTGTTGAAAATCCGACCACCTTTTTCTGGTTAGACTAACTTTGTATGTGTCTTGTAGCCCCTGTCCCACCCCAGTGTGACCTGGACTCTTCTTGAGTTAAACTCTACTCTAGTAATGATTGAAATCAAACTTTCTTCTGGCTTCTTACACGCTTGCTTCTAAAGTGTCGGTGTATTCCGATCCTGCCACCAGCTACTTCTCAGTCACCCAAAATAACTGCTCTCTCCTCAAGACCTGCAGTCGAGGTGAGGCAGAGCCACCTTGCCCACCTTGAACTGGCGCCCTTGTTTGCCCTCAGGAGGAGAAGATAGCCGCTCTGCAGTCCTTTGCCGACCAGCTCATCGCGGCCGGTCACTACGCCAAAGGCGACATTTCTAGCCGGCGCAACGAGGTTTTGGACAGGTGGGTGTTCCACAGTTGCTGACGCACCCCCACGCCTGTGTGAGAGCCCTGGCCGGTCCTGTTTAATGGACATGCCTGCCCATTTGGCCTCGGTTTCACTCAGGTGGCGACGTCTAAAAGCCCAGATGATTGAGAAAAGGTCAAAGCTGGGAGAATCGCAAACCCTCCAGCAGTTCAGCCGGGACGTGGATGAGATTGAGGCTTGGATCAGTGAAAAATTACAGACTGCGAGCGATGAGTCCTATAAGGATCCCACCAACATCCAGGTGAGATGAGCAGGTTGGCCGTTGTCTTCAGAGTAGCCCGTGGCCTTGAGTAGATTATGTGAAATGCAGCATCTTTGAAAAGGGGGGCACACCTGTGAAACAGCTTCTTTCTGCCCATGGCGAAGCCAGTGAAAGTTCTCTTAATAAGCTGAGCTGGTGAAAAGGTCCCACTAAGTTGTCAGAGTCACTTCAAAACTGTTTTGTCTCTATTGAAACCATCCATGTCTGTCGTAAAAAGTCTATAAAGAGTCCCCTTCTGTTTGCTGTCCCCAAAAGCTGAGCTTCCCAGGGGAAGTATGACAGCAAAATGAGTTTCTGTTTAATAGCCGGTTTGTGTATTCACATCAGTGTACTGAACTCTTGTTATTTTAATCTATTTTTGTAGCTTTCCAAGCTGCTGGTAAGTTGTTCGTTTTTGTTTTTTTTTTTAAGTTTTAGTTACTCGAGCTCCAGTATGTGTGTTCTTCTGTATAGATTCTTGTTGTGGTCACACAGCCTCCTGGTGTTTCTTCATCCATGCTTTTCATTTCTAATCCTTCATTTCTAATCATCCATCACACCCCATTCAAGTGTCCCTGTGGGATGTGGCTTTCTCTGTGGTAGTTAGCCCGCACCCTTCATTGCTCCTCCCCCTCCCAGTGTATGACTTAGGCAACTTCTGTACAATGTTTGATTTGGGGGGCAGTGGTTCAGTGCTTTCTTTCGAGAGGTGCTTTTTAAAAATGAAGCAGCTTTTTCTGTGCAGATGTGGGCTCGTGGCCCTAGTGGGTGTCTAGCGGGCTGTGAGAATTTTGTATTAGTTACAGGAGACGGATGGGCTAGAGATCCACAGAGAGGCACATGATTTGCCCCCAAACCTGAGAGGGGCGGGGTTGGGAGGCTAAGATAAAAGTGGACGTTATCCACAGGGTAGTGGAAGGGTCTCCTGGCCAAAATGTAGCTCAGAAGTTGCTTAAATGGATGGAAGAAATGAAGAACTAGAATAGATGGGATTTGAACCAAAGAGTTCAGAACAGGAGACAGAAGAAGAGGGGGAATCAGGTTTTGTCGGGATTTGTGGGTATCCGAGACCCTTTCTGTTCTTGCTTTGGGGCACAGGACCAGGGTACACTTCAGGGACCCCGGTATGAGTGCTGCGGTCAGCCAGCCAGGTGGCTCCACCCTCTGATAGTCGCTGCCCCTGAAATGAAACATTTGATGCAGAATCCTTCCCCAGCTGTACTGCTTTTTTTCTTTAGTTCTTTTTTCCCCAAATAACACTCTTCCCAAGACCCTGCATTTCTCACCCAGAATTGTGCCACAGCTACGTCCTCGCTCTTGTCTCGTCTTTGTGGATTCTTAAAAATCCTGTCAGTTCCCAGCATCCAGAGCAAGCACCCACCCCCCACCACCCACCCTACCCCCACCCAGGCCCTCTAGTTCCTGGCAAAGAGAAACTCCTACCTAGAGTCCAACCTGGATTTTGACAGTATCCAGGAGTTTTGATAATGACAGCGACCGTGTGAGGTTATAGCCAAAGTCTACAGCAGCTGTGGACCCCTCCTCTGTCACAGAGGGTCAGCCTGACCGTTACATACGCTGCTTTGTCGTGATTGCTTTCTTAGATGATGAGAGATCTGTTTGTGTGTTATTAGAGCTTCTGTCCACTCAGGAAAAAGCCGTGGATGGAAATTAATGTACACGTACATTCAAAACTGCACTTGGCCACTGCCGTCTCCTGCACAATGTTAGAAAGTTCTCCTGCACAATGTTAGAAAGTCCATAATTCCACAACTTCACTCCCACATAGCTGGTCCAGCCGATTTAAGAATTGACTCGATTCACCAACTCCTGAGCTGGTGCATTTCCTTTCTCCTGGCCCAGTCCCTCTGCTGGTCCCTCAGCGGACTGACCCCTAAAACATTCACACAAATTCTGTGGTTGCCTTCTGTAAAAAAATGTTGGCATTTGCCCCCAGATCTTTAAGAATCCCTGCCCCCTGAGAAAATGGAACGGCAGGACCTGGTTTTGAAAGGTGGCTGTTGGTATTTTTAGAGCAAGCACCAGAAGCACCAGGCCTTCGAAGCAGAGCTGCACGCCAATGCTGACCGGATCCGTGGTGTCATCGATACGGGCAACTCCCTGATTGAGCGCGGGGCCTGCGCTGGCAGCGAGGACGCTGTGAAGGTAGGGCCGCCAGCCCCGCCCTGGCCCAGGAGGAGGAGGGGCTGGCTGTGACTGGCAGCTCGATGGCGGCTGTGAGGGCCGGCCTTAGGAAGACGAACAGAGCGGATGACTTTGGGCTGCATGCTGGATGGGAAATGGGAGTGGGAATAGCTCCCTGCGGGTTGCCCCTTCTCCGCTCAGGAGTGTCACATGGGTTTCAGCTGAGTGGCATCACCATGTCTAATGGCTCCTTCTCTTCCCCAGGCCCGGCTGGCCGCCTTGGCTGACCAGTGGCAGTTCCTGGTGCAGAAGTCGGCTGAAAAGAGCCAGAAACTGAAAGAAGCCAACAAGCAACAGAACTTTAACACAGGGATCAAGGACTTTGACTTCTGGCTCTCCGAGGTAACGCCGAGAGGTTTTCCCTTCCCATCGTCAGAGGGCATCAAGTCAGTCGTTTGGGATAATAGGTCAATGAGCCTAAACCCAGGAAAACTCAAGGCTCTCTCGGTGTCTCTTTTAGCGGAAATCTTCCTTATCAGATGTGAACTGTGAGCTGTGGGGAATTCATAAGTAGAGCGCAGGAGTGTTTAGGGAGAGAGCTTATTTTCGGGGGACTTGGACCACAGATCGCTCGTCTCCACAGGCAGTGCGAATAGTAGGAGATTGTGGGGGGGGTGGTGGGCAGCTCTCCTGAGTCTGCCCAAAAGGAACTAAAACAGCCGTGGGTCAGGAAGCCAGAGTTAGCAGTGCATTCTCGATAGAAAAGTTGGAGAATACAGAAAGTGTAAGAACAGGAATTTTTAGAGACCACCACTCTCTGCATATTTCCATGAGTATTTGTATAGCTGTATTTTTACGTATAGTTGGGCTCACGGTGTAATTTTCATCAGTGTGTACTGCGTGTGTTGTCCCAAGTCACTAGAAATTCTTCTCACACGTTTGAGTAACTGCCTAAAGCCGTCACAGAGTCACGCCATCATTTAACATTCCCATGTCCTAGCTCTTTGGTGATACTCATTGTGCTGCAGTGAATGTCTTCGTACATTAATCGTTGCCCATGCTGCTGATTCTTTCCCTGGGGGAGTTTCCTTGAAGTGGGATTGCTGTGCACTTAGCCATCATACCACCGTGAAGCCTCTGGGACCCTGCCCTGAGCTGTAGTGTTTAAATCCACAGGCACTTGAGTCTGTTTGATTGACAGGGAGAGCATCTTAGGCCGCAGGGCTGCTGCTCGCTGAGCAGGAATAACAGTGATTGAGAAGTTTGTTGCTGTCTATACAAAGACCTGGAATTACAGCTCGGCACCTGGATTTCCCGGAACCTAAGTGGGCACCACATAGTAGCCTTTGCCTTGTGTTTCACTGTCAGGTGGAAGCCCTGCTGGCATCGGAGGACTACGGCAAAGATCTGGCTTCTGTGAACAACTTGCTAAAAAAGCATCAACTGCTGGAGGCAGATATATCTGCCCACGAGGTGAGCCGGGGGTGGCCAGGCCAGTGTCTGGGCGCAGCTGTGCATTGACCGCTAAAGACAACCGGTGCATACGGGGAAAGGGAGTGATATCCATCACGTAGAGCCGCGGTTCTCAAACCTCATGATTTGGGGCCATTTTATACTCTGAACTGTTACTGCAGGGCCCCTAGGAGAATTTGTCATTCAGACTTTGTCAGTATTCACCATTATTAAAAGTACATCAATTTAAAAAGAATAGTATCAAAGGGTTATATACTATATGACTTCGTTTTTATATAACATGCTCAATTGACGAATTATGGAGGTGAAGACCAACAAATTAGTGATTGCCAGGAGTTGGGGGCAGGGTGGGCATGCGACTAGAAAGGACCGAGGAAATTCCTTTGTGCTAACAGAACAATGTCTGTGTCTTGATTTTGGTGGTGATTACACAAATCTACACTTGCGATGAAATTGCATAGAACTACACAGTACACTCACAGAGACAAACAAATGAATGCCTGTGAGAAATGGTGAAAACTGAATGGGGTCTGTGCATTGATTATCCCAGTATCAGCTTCCTGGATCTGATACTGTGCTACGAAAGATGTTCTAGCTGCGGGAAGGACACACAGGATGTGTGCAATGTTTGCAACTTCTGTGAGTCTGTAATTATTTCAATATAAAACAACTAAGAGAATGGAGAAAAAAATGTATTGACTCGTTTAAAATAAACCCATTGCAAGTTAACATAAGTCACATTTTTTATGAATAACAGCTATATTTTTCCAAAAACAAACAAGACCGGCATAGGTGATATTTTTGCACATCTCTGTAATGTCCAGCTTAATGGATGACAGCTGGCTTCTCATGGCTGCTTCTGAATTCAGTTTACCGTGGTGCGTCACCGGTGATGACAACCTCACAGATAGGTGGAGAAGGTGGTAGTACAGTGCTACCTCGGTTTTCAAACGTAATCCGTTCGGGAAGACCATTCGAGTTCTGAAACATTCGAAAACCGAGGTACTACTGTAGCTTGATTCAGACAATTAATGTGAATATGTGATACTATACCAAACTCAGTACGTGGTCGTTTCTTAAAGGTTAGTTGCAGAG
Organism: Rhinolophus ferrumequinum; assembly: GCF_004115265.2. Taxonomy (NCBI): domain Eukaryota; kingdom Metazoa; phylum Chordata; class Mammalia; order Chiroptera; family Rhinolophidae; genus Rhinolophus; species Rhinolophus ferrumequinum. The sequence goes on from NC_046295.1 coordinate 77,406,885, forward strand.
TGGACTCTGAAACCCTTAGTTTTTCATACTGTTTTCTATTATAATCCACTGGTCCATGTTGGCCTTCCAGTGGATCTTGTACGCATGCGTGAGGTTCCAAAATCATTTGGAAAATGCTGCCCTGCTAAGTTAGGTATGTAGAACTTGGAGATGTTGACATGTGTCGTTACAGCATCACATTAGTTAATAATCACAACCAGTCTCAACAGAAAAATCGTTATCTATTGGAAAGCCGTCAAGTTCATAGCGGTAGATGGAAATGTACCAAAATTCTAATTTTCTCACGAAAATTTGAATTTCCTCACTAGCAACAAAATCAGTTTTCCTTAAAAGTACAGGTTCACTTTTTTCATTCTCGACACACTATTTATCAGATTCCCGTAATCTGAATGACCACAGTTGGTTGGTCTTTCAAGTAAACATGGTGGTCCATGAAAAAGTGGCTCGGGGAGCTTGCGCACGTGCCTGTCCTCGACAGCCATGGAACATGGGTGTGCAGAAGTGCTTGTGTGTGTTTCCCATCTTTTCATACTGGATATTTAACAAAATTAAACAGCTTGTGCTACCTTTTAAAGGGTGTTCGTGAGATAGCATGTTTCCCTGCGAGTGCAGGTCAGGGAAGAATCCATTTCTGTAGTGCAGTTTGCACGGCTTGGAGCTAAGGCCCCAGCAGCACCCTCTTCCCACACACACACACACACACACACTGCTTTTGCACCGTCAGTGCAATGACCATAGTAAAAAAGAAAGATAATGTCTTCGTATCGTAACGAAAGTAGTTCTGACCTCTTAGAACCCCAGGGGTCCACACACCACACTTTGAGAATATCAACACCACACTGAGTGAGAATTCCTGTGCTCTTATGTTCAAGCAGGTATTCGTGGGCACCCAGATTTCTGACCCCTCCCATTGTGTCCCCACCCCAGGATCGCCTGAAGGACCTGAACAGCCAGGCAGACAGCTTGATGACCAGCAGTGCCTTCGACACCTCCCAGGTGAAGGACAAGCGGGACTCCATCAACAGTCGTTTCCAGAAGATCAAGAGCATGGCCGCCTCCCGGCGAGCCAAGCTCAACGAATCCCATCGCCTGCACCAGTTCTTCCGGGACATGGATGATGAGGAGTCCTGGATCAAGTACGTGCTCCTGGGACTTCAGGTTCTGGTCCCTCGAGGACGCCCCTTGAGCCCTTATTGGCTATAGGATGCACGGTTCAGAGCGAGAGTCAGGAGGTCCGGCCACCTGGCCGTGACTGGACAATGGTGATGAGACAGGGAAGTGTAGCAGAAGGGCACGGCCTTGGCAGCCACGCGGGGCTGGGTCCCAGCTCTGTGACACACTCCCCGGGATACCTGTTAGTTCTGTTGTCGTGGTGTGCAGTGATAATAGTCACCAGTAGCCCCGAGTGGTAGTGAAGCCTGGTAGTTACACTGCACCTGCGGTCCCTGAGGAAATGAGTTCCTGCCGAGAAGAGACAGTCAGACCTCCTGGGCAAGATTGATTCCCGAAGGAAGGAGTTTGTTTTTAATCCTCCCTCCCCCCAAAATTTCAGTCTCCCTTTTCCAGTTGATGTAGCATGTAAATAGACCAGTTTTCGGAAAAATCTCTCTTAATTCTTCCCTTTTTTAAAAAATAGACCAATATCTTCATAATTCCGTATATGATGTGTGTATATTCAGTGAAGTAGGGTTGATAGGCCGCTTTCACTGGTGCCTCCTTGTTCTCAGGGCCCCCCAGCCTTCTGCAGGGTCAGCACAGCAGGTCCTCCCACATTCAGACATGGACACTGTTCATTTGGGAAACTGAGGCTTTTGTTTGCCAGAGGCTGGCAAGGATTTTCCTGGAGAGATTGGTGGTTGTAGCTGAAGGGCATCCTAGCTCTTTTGACCAAACATCTCCAGTTGAAAACGTGGAGGTGGAGAGACTGACCGCCCGCCTGTGTCTTCAGGGAGAAGAAGCTGCTGGTGAGCTCCGAGGACTACGGCCGAGATTTAACAGGCGTTCAGAACCTGAGGAAGAAACACAAACGGCTGGAGGCAGAACTGGCTGCCCACGAACCTGCGATTCAGGTGAGGGGGCCTCTGGGCGAAGCAATCCTTTACCCTTGTTCCTGTCCCTGAGGTCTCTGCAGTGTTTGTGGCCCCTCATCCCAAACCGGGAAGAAGCTCTGAACTTGATGCTGAGGCCTTTTCCTGGAAGCATCTAGAAACAGGAGACAGCTGTTGATTGCTCATTCTTGCTTATCAGGGTGTCCTGGACACTGGAAAGAAGCTGTCTGATGACAACACCATCGGGAAGGAGGAGATTCAGCAGCGTCTGGCGCAGTTTGTGGAGCACTGGAAAGAGCTGAAGAAGCTGGCCACGGCTCGGTGAGCAGCCCGACGGCTCGGAGGAGCTTCCGGGCCCTCCTGCCACCTCCTAGTCCCTGGCCTTGAAAGTAGCACTGCCCCAATTGGCTTGCTTCAGAACCGCCTCAAGCAGGCCCTTGCTGAGCTGGTTCTTTTATGTGAATCTGAAAACAGCCTATGGTTCCAGAATTTCCTGTTATATCTTCACCGTGTTCCTTTGTATTATGTAGAAGGCTTAACTGAACCATTTACACCTGACACTTATCATTTATATTTTTAGGCGTATGTTAGCTGTCAGAATCAAAGTTGGAAGAAGTCATGGCTAATTTTTTCTGTCTCCTGTAATAAGGGGCCAGCGGCTAGAAGAGTCCTTGGAATATCAGCAGTTTGTAGCCAATGTAGAAGAGGAGGAAGCCTGGATCAATGAGAAGATGACGCTGGTGGCCAGTGAGGATTATGGAGACACTCTCGCTGCCATCCAGGTCAGAGAAATGGGGCAGCTGCCTGCCTCCCCGCTCAGCACCTGCCTGCTGCTCACCATTGTCCTATTGGCCTGGTCAGTGGCCCTGGTTTTGCAGGGAGGCACAGAGGCAGCAGCCAAGCTCTCGTTGGTTGACTTTTGCCCTCAAGATCTTACGCTAGAGACATTGTCCTCCTGGAGACAAAAGTGGCGTGACTTTGTGAACCCCGGTTCATGCAGCCCTATTGTCAGGCAGGCAGTAACCAGCCACATGTTAGCAACACAGGTTGCTCCCCGAAACTGCTAGGGGAGAACCCTCGCCTCTTCCAGCTCCTGGTGGCCCAGACATTCCATGGCTGTGGCTGTATCACCCCAGTCTCTGCCTCTGGTGTCAGTGGCCGTCTTCTGATGGCATTCTTCTCTGGGTCCATCTGTCCACGTGTCCCTCCTCTTATAAGGACACCAGTCGTATTGGACACCAGCCTGATGACCTCACCTTAACTTGACACCTCTGCAGAGACCTCATTTCCACCTTCATAGGTGCCAGAGGTTGGGACTTCATATCTTTTTGGGCAACACAATACAACCCACAACATACTTTCTAAATACATTGGTTAACTGTTGATCTGTATCAACCTTAAAAACAGCAGTTTCTTATTTCCCATGACTATGAATTGGGGGACATTCCCTCTGCTGCTTTTACGTGGGCTTCCGCACACAGCTGCATGAGGCAGAGGGCAGCTGGGCTGAGATCCATGGTGGTGTCACTCGTGTGGCTGGCAGCCATTCCTGGCTGTTGGCTGGGACGTCTCAGTTCCCCTGCACACAGCCTGTCATCTGCCAGCAAGGAAGCCCAGCTTCTCACGCAGTGTTGAGAGAGGCAGAGGCAGAGTCTGGAAGGAGTCCTAAGCCTGGTGTCAGACGGCACAGCAGTGTCCATCCCCATGCCTTCTGTTGGCAGCCCAGGTCACGGGCGGATGAGCAGACTCCCCTCTGGATAGGAGGAGCTGCACATTACAGTGGAACGTTCCTGGATGCGTGTCACCAGCTCTGGAAGCAGAGTGTGTGTTCCCAAGAATGAGGGTAGCTCGTGAGCCACACCCCGCCAGGGGTCCTGTGCAGCTCGTCAGGGTGATGTGGATAGAATTGAGTTGGACTAAGGGATGTCCCTCCTCAGCATGGTTGCGTTTTCTACAAGCCAACACAAAGGGCGTTGTCTCCAGTGTTTTGGTGGTTCTGAGGAGGAGAAAAAACTGAAAGGCCCCTGAGGAGACGTGCTCGGGTTAAACCTTAGGAGAGGTGTATTGTTCTGCTTGTGTGTCTCCAGCTGTTTCCTGTCATTCTGTGGTCTCCTACAGGGCAAGAGGGACACTGATGGACTAGCAAAACCTTACCCCCTTCAGAAAAGCCTTCCCTGACGTCACTTCCCAAGCCAGCCCCCTGCCTGTTACTCTCGCTGCACCCTGGTTTTACTGCCTTTATACTTATTTCTGTGCCTGTGTGTCACCTTAGTCCCCAGCTATGCTGTGATGCGTGTGAGGGCACGCTCCTTCCAGCTTTGCTCCCCTCTGTCCCCATACCTGGCACACTGACACATGCCAGGCTCTCAGTGTTGGCCTTGCTGCTTCCACTCCAGGGCTTACTGAAGAAACATGAAGCTTTCGAGACAGACTTCACGGTCCACAAGGACCGCGTGAACGACGTCTGCACTAATGGACAAGACCTCATCAAGAAGGTGAGCCTGGCCCGCTGGTACGACCCCAGGTTCCCACGCCGGGTGCCCACATGCTGATGCCACAGATGCCCCACAAAGCTCATCCCCGGGTCTAGTCGCCACGCAGAGGTTTGCACAAGACCAGTAGCAGTTCCATTCCTGTGTTCCTTAAAGAAAAGGAAGATGACGCCATTAGCTGGCTGTGTGCCCCCTTTTGGAAGCCAGTCAGTAAAGGTTCTCTGTGGCACTTGTTTTTCTGCCCCAATTAAGCAGAGAAGTGTCCCCATTGGTCCTCTGTGACCCTGGCACTCCCACGTGGCTGCTCTCTTCCTTTCTCAAGTAATAAAGCTCTTTATAGAGATAGTACGAAATACAAGTAAACAAGTTATGAAACTCACCCATCGAGCTGTCACTGGAGACCACTGGTAAGGTCTTTGTGCCCGACCTTCCAGACTTTCTCCCCACGTGTGCAGCTAACCACGTGGTGAAATAGATGCCTGTCTGATTGGATTACATCGCTCCAGAAAATTATCTAAAACCTGGCTGCTATACAGGATGTTTTAGAAATGAATCTGGTAAAATCACAACATTTATTTTGCTCAACAGCCGTTTGGGGAGAAAGCAAAAAATAAAGGGAAAAAGGTTCTTAGTGCTCTCAGCACCATGAAGTTGAGTCACTGTCACGGTGAGGTTCCAGATGACGTGTAGTGTCCCCATTGGTCACGAAGGAATCATCTCCTGTCACTTAGGTGCAGTGATGAACATTCAGCTCTGGAAGACAAACAACTTTTTTAACAGTTACAATTTCCTGTCACAAATACATGATGAGTAAATAAGATTTCTCATCACAGAATGTGCATTTTTCAGGCCTTGAGACTAGAGATTTGGTCCAGAGGAGGTAACAATCAGGTGAAAATCCACTCCAGCTTTGTTTCCTTCCCCTCAGGGACAAACTAACATGAAACTTACTTCATTCACTCACAGACCATGTACAGGTGTAGGTGAGGCCAGTGTACAACTCACTACACACACACACCACACACACCATACACACACCACCACCACCACCACCACCACCACACACACACACACACACCACACACACCATACACACCCCACCACCACACACGCACACACACACACCTGACAGTGCTCTCTGCTCTTGAAACTTGTGACATGACTGGTTGGTGAATATACTCCAGCTTCTGGCAAAGGGTCCAGTGCTTTGTTCTCAGCAACAATCTCTGTTTCCTTCCTGAGTTTCTCTCTAAACTTTGTGCTGACTTATGGAGTATGTTTTGAAATACAGATTTAACCAAGACTGAATCAGAGGTTAGGGACTTCATAATTTTCAGTCTCCAGTGTCAGAACATTTTTTGAACCATTGTTTTTATTGCATATGTATAATGGCCATTCTTTGGATGTATAGTATTTTATTTAAGTAATTATTATTTAGGCTTTTTCCAGTTTTTTGCTGTCAAAAATAATGCTGATGAATCCATCATTGTGACTTAACATTTCAGTACATTCCTCATTATTTCTTTAGAATTAATTCCTTTATGTGGAATTTCCAGTATTCGTCTCCGTAAGGCTTTTACTCTGCGTGGCTCCCAGAACCTTGCCCGCTCTTCTTCCCCCGGCGGTGGATGAGGCACCCGTGGCCCCTCTGCCAGAGATTGAGACCCCCAGGCAGAGAGGGTGCAGGTCAGGGAACTGCAGTGGGTGCTGAGGCTGACCAGGCGCGTGCCCTCTCTCCTTGGCCTAGAACAACCACCACGAGGAGAACATCTCTTCAAAGATGAAGGGCTTGAATGGGAAAGTCTCTGACTTGGAGAGAGCTGCCGCCCAGAGGAAGGCAAAGCTGGATGAGAACTCGGCCTTCCTTCAGTTCAACTGGAAAGCTGACGTGGTGGAGTCCTGGATCGGTGAGCACAGTCTCGTGAGGCCCCAGGTTTCTTACCCGCCCAGGCCGGGACGATTGTTCCAGAGCCCCAGCTCGTCTGCTCCTTGTGCAGTGGGTTTTCTTCTGCAGAGAAGAAACTAATCAAACGTGGGCATTTCAGCAAACGCGCCACCAGGGCAGACCACTGGAGGCAGCCAGAAGGAGCCAGTGTGGTCTGGCTCTGACCCAGAGAGCCGGGGCCTCAGCACTGGGCCAACACGGGTTACCAAAACAGGCCTTGGGATGATGAAAGCAGCAGAGGATGGCACAACACGAACAAAATGGGCCCAGCGGCGGGCACCAAGCTGCATCAGCACCGCCCGTTGGCTACAGGGGTCCAGGGTGCCCTCAACTCTCGGGGGAGGAGTTACTAGACTGATTTTGGGACCCACATGACCTGGGTAGTTGCTGTCACATAAGTAGTGACTGAACCACATCTCTTCATGGCACAGATGGAGAATGGGGGTCTGGGGTGCAGGGAGCAGCCAGCTAATGTGGGTTCAGAGACTGCTGTTAGTAATACTGAAATTTAAGTGTACACAGTCACAGTGGCCTCGGTTTTGTTTTGTTTTGTTTTTAACTTAATTTCACTTCACTAGAAGGAGAGGTGTATTTCCCATGCTTGGTTTTCTAGGTGAAAAGGAGAACAGCTTGAAGACAGATGATTATGGCCGAGATCTATCTTCTGTCCAAACTCTCCTTACCAAACAGGTCAGTTGTGGCCACTTTGTTGATTGATTGAAATTTATTCAAATAGTATTTCCCGGGAGCTGAGTGTCAGCATCTTTCGTTGAGACGTTTGACTAGTTTACGTTAGGCCCTCGGGGCTCAGCAGCAAACGAGACCCAGTCCTGGCCGTCAGGGAGCTTCCAGACCAGGCTTGTGTGCTGTGGCCTTAACACTCAAGAGGTGTCTGACCTCAGTCTGCCTGAGGCTGAAAGCGGGGGACGGGGAGGCTGCTGTGGTAATCTGCAGCCTGAGGGACATGCGAAAAAGTGGCAGGTGTGACCGAGGGGCAGAAGGTGGGGACTCTGGGCTGACAGTCTGGCTGAGGCCTCCGGAAGGAGCAAGTTCCCGTCTCACTGCGGTCACTGCACGTTGTTCCAGGAAACCTTTGATGCTGGCCTGCAGGCCTTCCAGCAGGAGGGCATTGCCAACATCACTGCCCTCAAAGACCAGCTCTTGGCTGCCAAGCACATTCAGTCAAAGGCCATCGAGGCCCGGCACGCCTCCCTCATGAAAAGATGGAGCCAGCTTCTGGCCAACTCTGCCACCCGGAAGAAGAAGCTGCTGGAGGCTCAGGCCCATTTCCGCAAGGTAAGGGTGGCTGGGCCCAATTCAGCCAGCCTAACGCCCGGGGGGTTTGGGCAACCCATCTTCCATTCGCCATGCTCTGCCGTCCGCTTGGCACCGAGGCTCTGCACAGGGAGTCAGCTAAACCAAGGCAAAGGTGCCCTTGCCCTCATGAGGCTGCCATTCGGACGGACTGAATTGACACATACCAAGGGGGACGGGTAGCCAGGGAAGAAAGACGCAGGGCTTTCACAAGTGGAAGTGGGGAAAAGGAGCCAAGCCAGCGCGTGCCGTCTGGACCCCGACACCCCGGAACTGCCCCTGCCTTTCCTGCCCCACACCCCGCTGCTCACCCTGCCCAAGGATGGCACATCCAGCCCTGGCCAGTGTCTTAACTCGGCGTCCTCTGCTTTCAGGTGGAGGACCTCTTCCTGACCTTTGCCAAAAAGGCTTCTGCCTTCAACAGCTGGTTCGAAAATGCAGAGGAGGATCTGACAGACCCAGTGCGCTGCAACTCCCTGGAAGAAATCAAAGCCTTGCGTGAGGCCCACGACGCCTTCCGCTCCTCGCTCAGCTCAGCCCAGGCCGACTTCAACCAGCTGGCCGAGCTGGACCGTCAGATCAAGAGCTTCCGCGTGGCCTCCAACCCCTACACCTGGTTCACCATGGAGGCCTTGGAGGAGACCTGGCGGAACCTGCAGAAGATCATCAAGGTGCCCTGCCCGCTGCTCCCTGCCCTCCTGCCCAGGCTGCCGGCCTGGGATTCCCGGGCGGACGAAGCGTGGTGCTTTTTATCAGACATGACCACGTGCGTCAGTCGAGCCGCCCTAGAAGAAATCACTAGTCACTTCCACGGCACATCATGCCAGAGTTCTGGGGGTTTGCGAGCAGCCAGAGACTTGTGAGCTCACTCAGTGTCTCCCAGACTCCTTCCCCACTGTCTTTAAGTTGACATCCAGTCCTCCCTGACCCCGGAACAATTGTTTCTTGTGTTCTGGCTTCAGAAAACAACTTCCTGCCCCTCTCAAATGTTAAGGCCGTTCCCGCGGGCAGAGCCGTCTCCATCCTGAGCCTGTCCGTGTAGGAAGGGCCAGGGCTGACGTGGCCTCTGCCTCCCTGTGATCCTTAGGAAAGGGAGCTAGAGCTGCAGAAGGAACAGCGCCGGCAGGAGGAGAACGACAAGCTGCGCCAGGAGTTCGCCCAGCACGCCAACGCGTTCCACCAGTGGATCCAGGAGACCAGGTGCCAGCCCTGCCCTCGTGCTTAGCCCTGGGAGCACTCTGGTCCCCAGGCTCAGTGCCCAGGCCTCCAGCTCCAGGGAGGGGGGTAGCATTGCATGAAGGCAGAAGGCATGCTGGTAATTACGGGAGGGAGGGTTAGGAGCACGGGAGGCAGAGGAAGGGTGGTACTTTTCCCAAAGATCAAGTTGCTAGATGTCCCGGGTTGGGTGGGACCGGGCATAGCCCCTGGTCGCCCTGAGCAGCAACTCAGTGACGACCGGTCCGGGGTTGAGTGCAGTGTGGGCACTGACGCTGTTGGTTTTGTTTTTCTTCTTTGTTGCCTCCGTGTGTCCGCCGCCTCCTGACTGCTGCTGTCTGGACACCACCTTGTTTTGCGGCTGCTTGGATCTCATCTCCACAGAACATATCTCCTCGATGGGTTAATATTGTCTTCTTTCTCCGGGCTCATGGTGTGGTGTCTCGTGTGCTTGTCCCTCTGCCCTCTGTCCCCCTGTGGCCTGGCTTTCGGAGAATCCAGGCTGCACTTCCCCTGCCCCGTCCCTGTCACCTTACAAGGAATGTGTGCGTTACCCCACAGCCCGCTGTCCCTGACACCCTGCGGTCTGGGGAGGGGAGCCACTCCCATCTTCCTGTTCAGATTCCAAGGGCTTCTGGGTAAAGGATGTGAGCAAGCCAGGAGGCCAGAGCCTCTGGGAATCCCCGTGCTGGTTCAGCCATGGGATGATACTGGACTTCTTGTCTGCTGCTTCCCCGTGTTTCCAGTGGGACCATATTTAGTCCTTAGGAGGTCATGGGCGTAAAGCAGGATGAGGTGTAGGGGACTCAGGCTGGTGCAGTAAGTCCCCAGCGGGGCATTGACCTCGCCCCCAGCACCCCCGGGTTTCCGGGGAGAGACAGACAGGTGTCATCTGCCCCAATAGAAGGCAGAAGTGCCATCCCACCCAGTCCCAGTAGGGGCCTCTTCTCAAGGCCTTGGCTTCCGCCTGGGTCCGTCACCTGTGCACTTTCCCAGGCCCGCTGCCAAGGACAGGGTTGGTGGGACCACAGTGTCTTAGCCCAGTGCTCCTAAGGCCCTGCAGACAGGTAAATCGGACAACGGGAGAAGTAGGCCCACACTGATCCCACCCCACGTGCTGAAGGCGGAATGGGTCAGAACTTGGCCCGTTTCTAGCTGGAGCTCGTAAGCCACCCTGGCATCTGCTCTCCTCCTGGGCCCCTGGGCCTGTGTCTGCTGGCCTTGGTCTTGTCTCTGTAAGGTGCCATGCTCCCCGTACCGTGTGGTTCCTCCCCAGCCCTGTCCCGTCCCGTCTTGTCCTTTCCCAGTGCCAGCTGCCTCGAGGCTGCCTGCCTGGCCCTCGGCCCTCCCTCCACCAGGTTCCTGCCTGTGCACTGCCAGCTTGGGCCGTGTGGTGTGTGTCTGTCTCGGTGTGCTCGCCGCCTCCTTCCTTCGGTGTATTCATTTGGTTTCTTTTCTTTGAATAGCATAGCGTATCGTCGGGTCATTCGTGTCTATCAGTATGAAGTTGGGGATGATCTGTCTGGAAGGTTTTTCTCCTCTTATTTCTCTTCTTACTTCACTGTGGTTTTACCAATGCACTCTTGACTTCCCCAGGCGGCTCCGCTTTCTGACTAACCCACCGCCCTCGGCCGCTTGGGATGGAGGGGTCTGTCCTCCTCCCACTGCACCGGCACCCAGCTTCCTGCCCCCAGTCCTGGGGGTGTGCTTTGCCCTGGGGGACATGGCGTGATTATGAGTCTGACCTGCTAGATTAGGAGGAAGCCTGGTGCCTTGCCTTGCTAGACACTTTGAAGTTGGGGAGATTTCAGAGCTAACCCTGGCTCGCTAGGTGTTCAAAGGGTTGGTTGGAGCAAATGTGGGTACAGGGGAGGCTGGGCTAAAATCCCACCAAGAACACGCGCACAGTGTGACTTGTCCCTGCATGCGACCTCCACCTATTTGTCATCTTTGTTCACTGATAGCCTTCTGTGACCTCGCAGCATGTTACGTCAGGAAGGTGAAGGCTCCCCAGTCCCCTGCTCTTCAGAACCTGACCCTGGAAGGAGCTCCTGGCTCTGACCTCAGTCTGGGGCTTAGTCACGGCCACCTCCCTCCTTTGCGCAGAATTAGAACCATTTCAAAACCTAAATCTGGTCATGATCTCTTAGCACTATTTCCCCGTCTGAGGGCTCATCTGACGGCATCTCCCCCCACTCCTGTCCCTCACTCTAGAATGTGGCTCCCCTCTTCAGGAACCTGCAGGAGACTCCAGGGGTTCCTGGGGGGTGTTTACCAGCTTGTCAGCCTCCCCTCCTCCCTAGGGTCTCCCTGTGGTCAGGGGGCGGGGTTGCACCGGGCATCTCTCCCCTATGGCTGCAGGGGGTGTGCCCTGTCAGGCCTGCAGCCCCTCTCCATTCTGGGGTACCCCTCGAAGGCCTAGTTTGGGTTAGTCACCATGCCACACAGCTTGGCTGGGTCTGAGGAGCCACAAGAAAGGGCCCTGGCCTGGGAGCAGGGAGCAGGCTGGGTGGGGCTCAGGCCTGGCCCACCAGTTGGTCCTGGGCAGGTGGCACGTCACATCAAGCTGCAGCTTCTCGGAAACGGGAAAAATACTACCTGCCCTCCGCGGCTCCCAGGCCACTTAGGAAGATAGCCAGCAGCGGATAGGTTGTTTCCTTAATAAAATTCAAGATGCAGACCTGTTTCACCTGAGGATTGTTGACTTCAAGCTTGTAGTAAGGACCCCTTGCCTCACTGTGCTTCTGTGTTTAGGTCCTGCATGGTGGAAGAATCCGGGACGCTTGAATCCCAGCTTGAAGCTACCAAAGTAAGTGCCCCGAGGGCTCCCAGCCCAGCTGAGACCCTTCCGCCGTCCACCCAGCAGGCCTTCCTGCTTTCAAGTTGGGCACAGGGTGAGCTGGTTGGGTGCCTCTTTCCCTACACTTTAAGCAGCCTGGCCCCCATCGTTTTAAATAGTCTGTATTTGACGGTTGCTCCCTGGAGCCCTGCTTAGAAAGGGAGAGGCACCTCTGGTCCTCAGTGTGGACTCTTTCACAGCCAGGTCTGCCCACGGGTTTGTGATGCTCACGCTAAAACTCATCCCTCTGCGGAGGCTGCTGGCTGTCTGTACTTTACCCCACCTTGCCCATCACAGACACCCTGCAGGCCTCAGGCTGGGAGAGCTGCTACACGGGCTCTTGGGCATGGGATGGGCGAGAGCCCGTCCCCTGCATCTTTGCTCCCTCACCCCTACAGCGCAAGCACCAGGAGATTCGAGCCATGAGAAGTCAGCTGAAGAAGATCGAGGACCTGGGGGCAGCCATGGAGGAAGCCCTGATCCTGGACAACAAGTACACAGAGCACAGCACGGTGGGCCTGGCCCAGCAGTGGGACCAGCTGGACCAGCTGGGCATGCGCATGCAGCACAACCTGGAGCAGCAGATCCAGGCCAGGTACCTGCGCCCAGCGCCAGGATAAGATGCCTGCTGTGCGGCAAAGGGCCCGGGCCCTAATTCTGTTCTTTCTTCCAGGAACACAACAGGCGTGACCGAGGAGGCCCTCAAAGAGTTCAGCATGATGTTTAAGTGAGTACCTGTGCCTCCCTGGCTGGGGGCGGTGGGCTCAGCAGCAGGGCCTGTGCTGAGCCGCCCTCGGCTTTGTGCTGCAGACACTTTGACAAGGACAAATCCGGCCGCCTGAACCACCAGGAGTTCAAATCCTGCCTGCGCTCTCTGGGCTACGACCTGCCCATGGTGGAGGAAGGGGAACCCGACCCTGAGTTCGAAGCAATTCTGGACACTGTGGATCCAAACCGGTAAGCTGGGGAGGCAGTGGAAGCAGCTCTGCCCACAGCACCTGCTGCCCCCCTGCTCACTGCACTTGCCCCTCCCTAGGGACGGCCATGTCTCCCTGCAAGAATACATGGCTTTCATGATCAGCCGTGAAACGGAGAACGTCAAGTCCAGCGAGGAGATCGAGAGCGCCTTCCGGGCCCTGAGCTCTGAGGGAAAGCCTTACGTGACCAAGGAGGAGCTGTACCAGGTCCTGCCCTCGGCCCTGGGGAGGGGGGTTGAGAGTCCTTTGAAAAGTAAAGCTGGAGGCTGCCCCCTGGGTCGCAGCAGCCTAGCTGAGTCTGCAGTAAGACCCAGTTGTGCACCCTCCCCTGCTGGGTACAGGTGTGCCATCCCCACCTACAAACAGACCAGGCCCAAGGTCCTAATCAGCTCACACACCCGGCCTCGGACTCGGGGCATAGCGTGGGCTTTGACTGTCTGGAAATCCACCCGCCTATGTCTGCCTGGCTAGTGGTGGCTTGACTGACAGGTGCCCTCTTCTCCTCCAGAACCTGACTCGGGAACAAGCCGACTACTGCGTCTCCCACATGAAGCCCTATGTGGATGGCAAGGGCCGTGAACTCCCCACCGCTTTTGACTACGTCGAGTTTACCCGCTCGCTCTTCGTGAACTGACCCTCCGCTCCTAGGTTAGCCTGGCCCCCGCTGCTTGCCCTGCCGTCCCCTTGCTGCATGTCAACTCATCTCTGTGCTCAGAAGAAAAATATTCCAGACAGTGTTACCTTCCAATGTAACCTTAACCCTGCTTAGCTTGGGATAAGACTTCGTAGAAAACGGTGCTTCAGTAAACCGCCTCTGGTCCAGTCGCAATCGCCATGTTGCTGTGGGGACCCAGATTCCTGTCTTGCAGCCAGCTGCGCCATTCCGACTTCAGAAAAATCTAAGCGGCTGGCTAGCTACCCTCTTGTTCTTTCTCCACCCCCCAGCCCCCCAATTTTGTTTTCATGTAAAAGACAAATAAATGACTTCACTTTCCCCAAAAAACTTGTCTGTCTTCATTCAGCTTCCACCAGAAATACACAGCACAGATGTAGCCTCACCCCGCTGGCCTCAGTATTGAGGGACCCTCCCCACCCTGGCTTTGTTGTCCTCAGATGGCCACCTCCGCTGCCAGCTGGTCCAAGTCCTCTGTTTCGCGGGGTCCCTGCTCAGTGAACTCGGTGCTCAGCTGCCACACCTTCACCGTGCCCTTGGCATCACCAGCAGCCAGGAGCTGAGTCTGCTGGCAATTAAATTCAAGACAGTAGACAGGGCTTTCATCCTGGGTTTGCTTGATTAGAACTGTGGGTTTCTGGGAGCTTTTCTGGAGATCAAACAGCTGTACATCACCTTCAGGGAGAGAGAGTGGCGGGTAAGAGGCCCAGAGCAGTGGCCTCAGCCGCTTCAAAGTTCTCTGTGCACCTGGGAAGAAACGCCAGAGGCCACAGCACAAAATAACGTTGCCCAGGTCAGCTGTCCTTCCAGAATTCCAGGTACATGCCAGCCCACGTCACGGAAATGGATCCAAACCTGCTGTCCCATTTCTTACCTTCGCCAGAAGCTGCCGCGAACACCAGGGGGCGCACTGGGGACCAGCGCACGGCAAACAGGTACTTGTGGGACAGCTGCAGCGAGGTCAGGGGCTGGGCCTGCAGCATGGAGTACAGGTGCACGTGGCCATCGGTCCCTGCGCTCAGGAAGAGATTCCTGGATGGGATGCAGGACAGAAAGGCAAAGGGATGAGTGCTGGGTGTCCGGGTGTACGGCTAGGGCCTTCCTGCCAGACCCCTCCTGGGCTCTTAGGTTCTGAAAAGCCTCCCTGGACCCCTAAACTGGGGGGGGGGGGTCCTCAGTAGGAAGGAACCGAGAACCAGAGCGCTCTGGACACTGGGGCGCAAATGGGGAAGACCCGGGCCCAGGCCAGACTTCAGGTCCTTGGAGCTGTCCCACGGTGGGGCCTGGTAGGACTCCCTTGCCCTCCCTGTGCCAGAAGCCCTGTGGCTGGCGGGGAGGACGACTCCCAGGCTGGGCCTTTCCTACCTGTGGAAAGGGGAACAGCTCACTGAGTAGACAGGCCCGCCGTGGGGAGAGAAGGTGAACTGTGCCGGGGCCCGCAGGGGCACCGAGGCCGGCATCCGTGTGAGGGCGGCCTCTTCCGCTGCCAGGGAACACTTCAGTGGGAAGCCGCCTTCCGTGCCCAGAACGAAAAGGCTGGGGTCAAAGCTGGAGAAAGCCACTGCTGTGGCACCCACCTCGGTCTCCCCCCGGTGAGGCTACAGAGAAACAAAGCAGGGCAGAGCCAAGGGAATCGGTCAGTGTCCCATATAAGTGGGCTGCTGTGGCCTGAAGAGGTCACGTCCCAGCTCAGCTGGTAGCACTGGGGCCTATGCCCACCCGGCCCCGAGGCTCACCCCCTCGGAGGCCCCAGAGGCCGGAGCTGCTTCCCGGGCTGTGTGT
This sequence comes from Rhinolophus ferrumequinum, assembly GCF_004115265.2. Classification (NCBI taxonomy): domain Eukaryota; kingdom Metazoa; phylum Chordata; class Mammalia; order Chiroptera; family Rhinolophidae; genus Rhinolophus; species Rhinolophus ferrumequinum. The sequence continues at coordinate 77,422,170 of NC_046295.1, forward strand.
GGGGCTAGCGGCCTAGGCCACCACGTACCTTCCTTAGCTTGGTGTTCCGTGGCAGCTGCTGCATGACCAGCGCGAAGCCCCGCGTGAGCTGCAGCTGGCCCGCCCCGACCCCCTGCCAGAGCAGCACCTTCCCATCAGTGGCCACACTCAGCACCTGGAAGCGGTGGCTGTGGCGGCGCTCGGGTAGCCAGACAACCTGGAACAGCAGGGTGGGGAAAGGGATGCTTGACGCCCGGCCACCCCCTCCTCCAGGCAAGACCAGATGGCATCCTCCACCCAACCCTAATTGTCCAGAAAAAACAAAATCTAAGCAGAGGCCTGGGAGCCGCCTCACCCACAGGGGCAGGTATGGAGGGTTCCAAGGCCCCTCCCCAGCTCCCGCAGAAAGCCAGGACAGCCGGGAGCCCCCAGTGCACTTGCGGGGAGGAAGCTGGGTCGGGCCCTGGCCCTGGGGTGTGACTCATGCCTGACAGCGCCAAGAATGCCAAAGGCAGCTGTCCCACTGCCAACCCCCTGGTGACCTTCCTTGGCTGTGCCAGGCGGGCACCCTCTTCCCTGTCGCTGCCCGCGACAGCAAGGGCCGGCTGAGAGAGGAGAAGGAGCCTCCCTGACCCGGCCCACAGCCCGCTGTTCTGACCTGGTACACAGGGTCTGTGTGTGTGTCATCTGTCAGGCCTGTCCGCCACAGCAGTGGGTCCTCAGGACGGCTCAGGTCCCACACCAGCACCTCACCACTGTACAGCCCACCTGGGGGACCAAGCGGGCCTGGGCAGGAGCTGACCCACCACCGCCCAGCAGCCCGGCTTCCTGGCTAAGCACCCGCCCCTCCACCCACTGATCCAGAATGTGGAGCTACTTCCCCGAAAACCATCCTGAGGAGGAAAAGTCCTGGTCCCCCAAGCCTCACGCCGTCCTGCTGTGCCCCACCCAAGACGCATCTGCTGCCGGCCTGACTTCCCCTGCCCAGCACTGCAACTGCCTCCAACAGGACCTCCTTTCCTAGAACGCTCAGCTCCTGTCACCACTGCCAGCTGCCGAGGACGCCTGCTTCTTCCTGCCTCTTCTCCTGACCAGGCTGCACCTCTGCGTGGCCCACACCCCACAACTTGTCTAAGGACCTGCCTCCTCTTTCAGCTCCACGCCCACCCAGCATCCTCACCGGAGCCCAGGGCTCAGCGTGCCCCACGGTCTCTGCCTCCCCGTAGTCCTGCCTTGGCCGTGCCCAGGGGCTGAGGGCCCCGATGGAGAGCTCCCCCTTGGCCGCCGTCTGCAGGGTGGGAAGCAGGCGTGACGCTGGCTGGGCGGCTCACCTGCGATATGGGACGGCTGTGTGGGGTGGAAGGCCAGGGACATGACAGCACTGGGCACCTCCACCACCACTGACGGCTGCCGGGGGTTCAGGCTCCGCCGGTCCAGGTTCCAGGCGCACACGAAGGACCTCAGCGTGCTCCAGTCCCCGTCATCCAGCCTGCACAGGGACGAGCCTGAGCTGGCTCTGCCCCTAGGCCAGGGGCTTCATCCCAACCCCCCAACCCCACCTTGCTCCTGTCACCTGACCCACCTCTCCCCCCAAACAGATTAACCTGTGCCCCCATCATACCCAGACACTGGGTATCAAAGTGGCTCCTCCATGGCACCCTGAAAGCATAACTTTCTCTGCAAAAGGGTCCCTGGGAACTAAGGACGGGTCCACACAATGGCGGGGTGTGGAGAGCTCATGGAGAAGGCAAGGCAGGCCCAGAGCTCACTGCCCGGTGCTGGCCGGTGGGCACTGAGTCCTGGGGCTCTAAGCCCCTCCCTCCCCTGCTCTTTTCCTGCCACCTTGTTGCCCAGGCAACCTTGAGAAGAATAACTTCTAGAATGACCAAACTCTGGGCAACCCTTCACTGTGCAGCTGGGGGCACAGCGGCTCGGCTGAGGGTCGGAGGGCCTCCCACTGCCCACACCCGCCCCGGCTGCCACTCACCGGCCATATGCACAGGCCACCACAGAGCCAGTGGTGTTCCAGGAGACACCGGTCACATGCAGCCCCTGCCCTTGGGCTGGAGGGTAACCCAGCGTGTGCAGGCAGGTCACCTGCAAGAGACAGACCGTCCTCAACCCTGAGCCGAATGCCACATAGCAGGTAGCCTCGATATGACCTCACTGAAACCACACACAGGCTTGGACCTCCCCAAGTTCACTACCCAGCCCTGGAGAAAATGTGGAGCCGTCATCCCGACATCTCCCCTAACAGGATGCTTCCAGAAACCCAGAAGGAAGGGCCTTGTGAACCAAGACAGACGCCAGGCCCCGGATCAGAGCTGGACCCTTTCTCACATCTGTTTTATGTACAATTTCAGAAGCTTTGGCTTCTGCCCCCGGAGGGTGGTGATGGCTGCACGATGACATCAATGTACTCGATGCCACAGGACTGCACACCAACAAATGGTTCGAATGTGAGCTTCATGTTGTGCATTTTGCCACACACACACACAAGTACGTTTTCAAAGCTCTGGCATCTTGTTTCTCAGCCCAGAGCAGGCAGGCGGCAGCAAAAGGAGGAGGGCAATGCCAGCCACAGTGAGGGCTCGGCACAAACCCAGGACGGATTTGCACCAAATCAAAATCCTGTGAAGAGTTTCCCACTCCCTGACCTCATGACCCCACATAAAGAAACTACCCCACGAAAGAATCCAAGATCTGTGGAAAGCCATGCGGGGCAGAAACCCTTACACACTGCTAGCGAGAATGTAGGCAGGTACAGCTGTGGGCAAGAGTCAGGCGGCTAGCGCTAAGCTTAGTCACCAGGCCCCCTGCAGTTCCACTCCTAGCTATGTACCACCCCCCACCCCACCCCGAGAACTGTAAACACACGGTCACAGAAAGACTTGTGCACAAATGTTCACAGCATTATTCATAAGAGCCAAAATGCCCATCCGCTGATGGACAAACGTGACATACCCTACAATGGAGTATTATTCAGCCATATAAGGCAGGAAGTACCTAGATGCTACAACATGAAGAAGCCAGTCACAAAAGACCATTTCTTATATGATTCCATTTATATGAAATGTTCAGAATACACAAATCTGAAGAGATAGAAAGTAGATAGATTAGTGATTGCCAGCGGGTTTGCGGTTTCTTTTTGGGGTGGTGAAAATGCTCTAAACTTGACTGTGGCGATGGCTGCACAGCTCTGGGAATGGATTAAGGGGACTCAGATAAAGGCTGGGGTGTCTGTGCAGGGGGACACGTCGCGGCTGCTGGAAGGACTGGAGCACCATTACAGGAACCGACTTGGAAAGCTCCGCTTTGTTTGAGAAAGGTCGCAAACAAAGCGTACAGTACTTTGTGTGTGTGTTTAAGCTGTCCTGCAGGACGAGAGCAGTGACCACCGTGCTCGGGTCTGTCCCGCACTCTGAAGGCGGCGAACCGGTGTTCCCTGTGTCTGCAGGTCACGTGTTCCGGGGCTCTTCTGTGATGACCGAAGTCATTATAATGAACATGTACTGTTTTCATAATCAAATGTGGAAAAACCCTAAGAACAAAGACCAAAGGCTTAACCTCTCTGACTGCAACTGTAAACCGGGGCATCACGATGCCCAAAGGAAGGGAAAAGGGAGGAAGAGAGGGAGGGAGAGGCAGGAAGGAGGAGGGAGGGAGCGCGAGCACGCTGCGACTTTAGCTGCAACTTCAGCCTTCCTGACACCTGCTCCTTGTGCTTGAAAAGCTATGATGACTCCACGCTTTGCTGTGGCCTTGGCAACTGCTTTTTAGAGCGACTCCCAGGATTTCTCTCACTTAAATCGACTTTCCCGTCCCTACCAGTGACTTGGCAGGAACAGGGCAGCTACGTATCCCTGAGAATAGACGGAGGGAAGGCATAGGAGGAAGGGCGAGAGAAGGGCTGACCACCTCTGAATATACAATTACTCATCTCAGTTTCCAAAGGGAGAAAACACTGTATAAAAAAAGTCTGAACCAGAAGCCAAAAGTGCCCGGCGCTCAGTGTGCAGCCTATCGGCCGGCAACGCGCCGGGGAGAATGAGGCCCGGCCCAGCCGGGAGCAAAGGCCAAGAGCCCCTCATTATCTCAGAGGCTCCCAGGTCTCAAAGCCTAGGCCGGCCGTCCAGCTGGATGGCTCTGAGCTGTGCCTCGAGAGCTGAAAGACTAGGAGATGCTGAAGTCACTAGAGCACAGCAGTGAAACCAGACAGACCAGGGCTCAAACTCCAGCTCGGCCAGGTATAGCTGTGTGACCTTGGGCAAGACACTTGGCCTCTCTGAGCGTCATCGATAAAACGGAAATCATAACAGTACTCACACAGTTGTCCTGAAGAGTAAATGAGACGGCGGCACAGAGAAAGCCCTCAGCTCAGTGCCTGGGGAGACACAGCTGAGCGTGGAGAGAATAAGATGCTGTCAGACTGGCCAGGTGCCAGCTCTGCCCCTACTGCTTACTAGTGCAGTTCTGCGAAAGTCACTGCAACTCTGAGTCTCCATTTTCCCAACTGTAAAATGGAGATAATGATGGCACCTGCTTCAAGAGAAGGCCCAATGACTTATTCTTATAAAACAGCTCCGCACCTGGCAGAGCAAGAGCTCGGCGAAGACTGTCACTACGATTGGTATTATTATCTGGACAGTGCAATGGACGGACTTAGAAGGGGGTAGAGGCTTGACCTGAGGCAGAGGAGGAGGGCCCCCCAGGCCCTCCCGTTCCCTACCGTCTGCTGCTGCTCGGTCCAGTTCACCTCGAAGCCATCAAAGGCGTGGCTTTGCCAGTTCTTGTTCAGCTCTCGGATAACGATGGCCTCCACTCTCCGAAGAAAGGCTGCGAGCCGGGGGCTGTCGTGCTGGGACGCAGGCAGCACGCCGGCCGGCACAGGGGCCTCGGTCTGCACCTCAGCATCAGCATGCTTCTGGGTCTGGGCGCACGCTTCGGCAGTGGCGATGCTGGCCGTCTGGCAACCTTTCTGGAGAAGGAGAACCAAAGCTGGCAGTCACCAGCCAGCTTACTGCCAGCGTCACCTGCCCAGGACACTCAGCCTCCCTCTGTGGAACAACTCACCTTCCCTGTGGCTGCTTATCCTCAGGCTCCTGGACCTCTGCTCACTCTGTCTGCCCAAAGTCTGTCCCTTCCCTCAGGTAACTACACCATCTGTGTGGTGTGGGTGGAGAGGACCCCTCAACCCTGCTACGCAACACTGAGGGCGGATACATGACCTCCGGTTAGCCGATCAGAGCTCTGGGTCCCTCCTCCAGCCACAGTGATTGCTTCAGAGGACCCAGTAAGAGCCTGCCCCAGGACTTTCGGTGACACTACTTGGTGAGGACTCAGGAGTGCCTTTTTTTTTTTTTAATTTTATTGGGGAATATTGGGGGACAGTATGTTTCTCCAGGGCCCATCAGCTCCAAGTCGTTGTCCTTCAATCTAGTTGTGGAGGGCGCAGCTCAGCTCCAAGTCCAGTCGCCTCTTTCAATCTTTAGTTGCAGGGGGCACAGCCCACCATCCCATGTGGGAATCGAACCGGCAACCTTGTTGTTAAGAGCTCGCGCTCTAACCCACTGAGCCATCATGTACAGTAAGTCCTGATATAATATCGTCAATAGGTTCTGTGACTTTAAGCGATGTATAAGGAAAACAATTTTACCATAAGTTAATTGACATAAACAAGAATTAAGTTACTATAGCATCTCATCAACGTGGTAACTGGCTGTAATCTTAGAGCCAACAGTGGCCGTCTTAGGCAGCGCACGATAGAACCTCAGACGTGGCCACCAGCAGAACTCCCCTCTCACTCCCCTGGCAGGAAGCCCTCTCAGGTGGAGTACCTTCCAAGGTATCCCCACGCTCAAACGAAGCATGTGTGACCGTGATGAGGTAGTGGGTAGGAGGCAGGCTACTCCCCAGCTGTCCCTTTTCTCCACCCTGCCATCTGTCTCAAATTCCTTGTCCCTTGTTTAGCTGGGCACAGGGACAGACATCAGATCAGGGAAGGAGCTGCCTGCTGGCCTCCCTTTCTTACGGTCACGACCAATCTTTACCACAGGAGGGGGCCTATATCCCTGAGACTGTCATCTACAAGAGGCTCTGCCCACAGTCGTTCACCAGGCACCTGTACCCACAGGGCAAGGAAAGGCCCACACCCCCAGGCTCCCCGGCTCAGGTTTGGGAGACAGGGCCGGGCACCAGACCAGAGTTAGTGAGCTGGCAAGAAGGGGGCTGGGCCCACACAAGGCTGCTCTCATTAGAACACGGAGCAGTCAGCACTTATCCCCACATTCTACTAAATCCTCTCTCTGCTTGTCCATCTCCCATTAAACTGGGAATTATTCCTGCATAAGAACCCTGCCTGTTCTATCTTTATATCCTCAGCACTTTGTGTGGTATTTGGCACATAGGGCAAGTTCATTTATACTACACATGCATGTGTACATATATGTACATACACACATTTATTAAGCATCTACTTGCCAAGCACTGTCTGGGTACCACGGATATAGAAGAAAACAAAATGTGCAAGATTCCTCTGCCCCAAGGAGCACACACAGAGCTTGGGGTGGACAAGTGAACAAGCGCACAAACAAAACCCCACTGAATACCAGTGCTGCTAAGTGCGGCAGAGGTGTGGGACAGAATTGGGTGGCATGGCAAAGATGGCCTCTCAGAGAGATGGCATGTGAGCTGAGAGGTGAGGAACAAGGAGCTGGCAGAGCGAAAAGCTGCAGGAAAGGGAGCGGGCAGGGCAGGGGGAAGACCGGAACAAACCTTTCTGCACAAAAGGTCTCGTGCTGTGTGCTGGGGTGTGGCGAAGGCGCAGGCCCTCCTGGAGGAGTCTGAGAGCCATGACCCAGAGTTGAGATTCCTCTCCCTGCGTAAGCAGAGCCGTGATGTGAAACCGGGACAGGCCTCTCTGGCTGCTCAGGGAGAAGTGGGGGATGGGGGCCGGTGCACCGGCTTAGAGGACTGATGAAATGTTGAGGGCAAATTCTGGGAGGAGAGAACATGGCAGCAGTTCTATGGGATCGGCTTGAGACACGCACACAGAGCGGTCACAAGGCATGAGGCTCTGGAAAGCATCTGATCAGAGATGTGACCTGAAGCCACAGGACTGGAGGAGACCCCGAGGGAACACGCACACTGAGGAATTCATGACTGGGCACTCAGAGCAGAAAGCATACATGCTAAGGCAAAATTTTAAGAAACTGTGAGTAAATTTCAAACTTCCTGGAAGCTACGATGGTAACAGTGTCAGTTATTAAGTGCTAATTCAGGCACTATCCCCAGGGTTTTACCTGTATCATGTTATTCATCCTCACAATCACCCAAGAAGTAAATCCTATTTTTGCATTACTAATGTTGGCACTGAGGCCCAGAGAAGTTAAGCAATATACCCAAGGTCACACAGCAAAGAGGTGATCACATTGGAGCTTAAACCCAGGAAGCCTGATCCATGACACTAAATTGTCTCCATCTTGGTGTTCTCTCCCAGTCTAAAATCCTGGCCAGTAATCATATCAGATGAATTCAGAACAATGTTTCCAAGAGAATGTGATACGAATATCTTAATGTAAAGCAATGTAAAATCACCACCACAAGCAAAAATATCCACAGAGATGGCAAGCTCTTAACTTTTCAGGTATTTCTACTAATATTCCCTTGCTGCTCGCTTATTCGGGCCAGTAACCAATGCCAAAACACTAAGGAAAATTTATGAAGAAAAAAAATGAAACGCTTAAAACCAATGGCATTGCACCTACAATTATCTTCTATGAATTGGTAGGAAACCACCATTGTTCCCTCTTTGCTCTGGGACACCTAAGTTGGCTCCCATGGTTCAAAATCCAAGTATCTGGCCCGACCCGTCCCTGTGTGGGGATGACAGAAGGGCCTGCTCAAGGCCACCCCATACAGGGTGGTACCTTCCATGCCAGGCCGGCTGTGGCTGGGCCGGGGGCAAGGCTCCCATAACAAGGCCTCAGATAAGTCAGAGGAAGAGCAGGGGTGAGTGGGGCCCTTGCTTCCTGGGTCTCGGCAGTGCTGGGAAGGAGAGTTGGGGATGCTGGGCCTACAGCCTGTGTCTCACACCTCGGAGGCGGGCGCTGCAGGGGCAACGGGAGGCCTGGGGCCAGATTTTAATCACACCAGGAGGTAAGGCCCCGGGAAACGGAAGAACAATTCCCAGACCAAGATCACCAGGCTCTGTGCTCTGGTCGGAACCCCCAGCGGCCTTCAGTGACGTGGGAAGGTGGCGGGACTCAGGGAGCAGGGCCTGGGCGGGAGGCCAGCTCTCCCAACCCTGCAGGCACCTGGCATGTCACGACTCCTGTGTCTTACCGGTGAGGGAAACCATCCTAGAGGCAAGGAGGTAGCTTCTGGAAAATGTGCCTGGTCCACAAGGACCCGTTTCTCAGAAAACCTCCTGCCCAAGCCACAGGCTGGGCCCCAACACCAGGGTTGTGGCTGCCAACTGGATGAGAAGTGGACACTAACCCAGGCTGACCCAATCACGTTCCCTCAGGGAAATTCGGAACTGAGACAGATATTCAACAAGATGGACGGCACATGCCTCGAAGTGAAACACGGAAACTTGGGAGCCAACAAGGAGCCAGTGCCACAGTACAGACAGGTGTGCAGACAGGCCTCCCTCGGGGGCTGCGTAGCCACAGCAGCCCAAGAGGGCCCCCACAGCCTTCTCGATTCCTCAGGACCAGCTGCACCTCCAGGCCGAGATCCAGGAGACGCCGTGTACCCTAGTGTCTAACGGCAGCTAGTTTGGGCTGGTTTCTGTTCACTGTTATCAGAGTCCTGAACCGACACCCAAGAGGGTTCCCCGACTCCCAGACCACCCTCCACGGCCTCACTTCTGAAACAACGGCCGGCCCGCCTCTAGGACTGGCCGGTCCATTTCAGGAACACGGAGGACATGGCCCCGCTGGGTCAGGTGACCGGACACCTGCCTGCAGGCAGCACAACAGTGGCCACAGGCGTGTGCTATGAGGAGAGGACGGGGCTCTTCCCCTCCAGCCTCCAAGGTTCAGTGATGCCAGCGTCAGCGACACCCACACAGGAGCCAGTCCTTCTGCAACTGTCCAGCCGGGGAAACCCATTCAGGGGCCGTCGATGTGGGGTGTGAGGTGGACAAACTTTAAGGTCGCGAGTCGATACGGTCACTTTCTTATGGAAAACACACATTCTACATCTCCTTCACTATTGGTTTTAAAACATACCAATTATTTAGTAATAGCTCTTCGGGAGAAGCTATATTAAATATACATATCAGTTGTGAGACACACTCACATGTTGAAATATGATGAAAACACAGCACCACAGAGGATGGGTGTGAGTCTGGGACGATGTACAGCTGAAGGCCCTGCCCCCATCACAAAAACACTGAGCACACAGCTCTTCTCAACCTCCCTACCAGCCTCAGCGGGCACACCTGACTCCAGGGTGGAAAGGAACCTCAGGGACCATTCTAGACCAGCGTTCTCAACAAGCAGGCCCCAGAATCAGCTGGAGGCTTGCCAAGACACAAAGGACTGCCTCCTCCCTCCTCCCCCACACCCAGATTCTGGTTCAGTAGGTCAGGGGCGGGGCGGTTTGCTTTGCTAACCAGCGTCCAGGTGACGGGGACACTGCAGATGCAGGTGGGGAAGACACGCAGGCTCCAGATGTGAGCCTTTGGTCCCCACATCTGTATGCTTGCCATGGCCACCCAGCCTCCCTCACCCAGTGCACATATCACCCCCCTTTCTGACTGCCTCCCCCATTCTGGGGGCCTGGGTTTCACCTGGGGTGGAGGGCAGGGTTCCTCCCCAGCGACTGAGGGAAGTGGCTGAAGGAGAACCCACCAAAGGGACACTCCCTGGCCTGCGTGGTAGGCCACTGCGTGGGCGCTTCCCTCGCCACTTCCGTGCAGGCCCACCTGCGCTCCTCCTTCCCAGAATTTCCTCAGGTCCCCTTCACTCCCAAAGCCTCCCTTCCATCAGCTTTCCCTTCAGAGTCCCGCACACAGCCGGATGAGTACTCAGGCTGAGAGGCGCCGAGACGACTCCCCACCTAATTCAGCAGCTCTTTAACCACACACGGCGATGCCCGAGTGCCCACACTACCAACATTTGACCCAGTGTGAAGTACGACTGTCTTGGCTACAAAGCTGAGCTGAGGGGTTTGGGGATGTCACATGGACAATTAAATGGTCTGGAGTGAGACCTCCCGGGTGTGGAGTAACTAAACCCCCACCGTCAAGCTAAGGTCTCCTGTGTACTCCAACTTGCCTCTTAAGTGTATCAGGGCAGCAAACAGCTCCTCAAAGGATGACCAGGAGCCGAGTCAACCGACGGAAGAGGCAACAACTGACGTTTTCCTAGAAGTGGGAAGACGCTCTGATGTCACACCACTTTTGAGTTGTAATTATTGCAGACTATTTGGGTGTTGTCTTAGTCTTTTAATCCCTTCTTATGTTCCTTGGGGAAAAAATAAGAAAAAAAAAAGTCTGGTTATCAAAAACTGCCTCGCAGGCCGGCCCGGTGGCTCAGGTGGTTGGAGCACATCCTCTCAACCACAAGGTTGCCGGTTCAACTCCCGCAAGGGATGGTGGGCTGTGCCCCCTGCAACTAGCGACGGCAACTGGACCTGGAGCTGAGCTGTGCCCTCCACAACTAAGACTGAAAGGACAACAACTTGACTTGGAAAAAGCTCTGGAAGTACAAACTGTTCTCCAATAAAGTCCTGTTCCCCTTTCCAATATTAAAACAACAACTGCCTCACAAACTCCAAAAAGTGAGAACAACGGATTGAATTCCTGTAAAGCAGAAAGAGGCCAGACTCCAGGTTAAAAACAAACACCCTCCAGCAGGGGGTGCCATGTGCTACAGAACCCACCAGGCAGTAGCAGGGCCAAGAAGAGTGAGGAGCTGACAGGTAGGCAGTTAAATTTCACTCAAAGCAGGAGGGGAGAGATATAGCACAAGCCTGCCATGGATGACAGATCACCTGGGTTCTGTCAATTCAGCATTACCTGGGTACCTTTAGGGAGATGCAAAAGTACACAAGACCCACTCCTTGCCCTCTGGGAGCTCACAGTCCAAAGGAGACAGACCTGAATGTCCAAAACGCATCCCACCCATGAAAAAATTCTAGAACTAGACAGTGGTGGTACCTACCGATTGTGACTGCATTTGATACCACTGAATTGTACACTTTAAAATGGTAAAAGGTATATCATATGTATCATTTTTATACATATGTATGCATTTTTTAAAAACGCACCCCCATTCTGATAGGATCAGAATTGGCTTCAGAAAGGTAACTGCTAGAAAGCAGAATGGGTTGAATCAGTGGTACTCAAATGTGGCTACGCATTCAAAAGACTTGGGAGCTTTAATAAAACCAGATTCATAGGTCACACCACATACTAATTAAGCCAGAATAGTTGAAGGGAGGACCCAGACATCCTCACTTTTCAGTCTCCAGGGCATTCCAGTGTCGGCCAAGTTTACGAAACAGCAGAGGAGCGAGGAGTGATTAGGAGCTGTCTATCTCAGGAGGCTAGACTGGTCAGGAACAGCACTGGGCTTTCAAACTTGATCAGGAACCTCATTTAATCCCACAGGAAGAATTCTAACAAGACCCACTGCTCAGAAGACATCATGTGACCGGTCCAGGGTCAAGCCCCTAAAGAGTCTATGAACCTAAGTCTCAAACCAAAGTCCAGGACCCGGTCCCTCTGTGCAGATCAGGATATGACAAGAAAAGTCATGTCAGGCCAAAGACCATTAATAAAAAAAAAAAAATCCATCACTGTAATGTAGACGTACATTTCACTATTGCACTGCAACATGGACCAAGCAAAGACCAATGTTCAACTTTTTCAAAGAAATTTACAAAAAAATTAAGAAGCTGCATAAAAATGTACCTGAAACACTCATCACAGAGTTTATTGATATGAGAAAAATTGGAAAGAGCCTAACAAGGGACCAGTTAAACAAAATGAAGTTATATATTTTTTTTTAACATGGAAGGATGTTCAGGGTATATAAAGTGAAAAAGTGTTGTACACAGTGTGATTCCATTTTTATAAAAAAGAAAAATGTGGAGAAAACAGACAAAACAGAGATGGGACAGGTACGAACCAAATGGCTAGGGAATGAGATCGTGGGGTGATTTTTCACTTCTACTTTTTTTTTTTTGCTTATCCAGATTTTTTCTAAATTTTGGACATAATAACATTTAAAAAGAGTAAAAAAAGTTAATTTGGAAAAGGCAATTTACCACTTTATTCTGACACTTACAACATTCTTACATCTTAACAATCTCCTTCAGTAAGACAGGAAGCTGATTCAAATAAATCACCCTCACTGATGAAAGTCTTTACACCTCAAGTATTAGAATCAGTTCTTAGAATCCTACAGTTTAAAACTTTCTACAAGAAAATTAACAAGCCTCAATCTCATTCTGTTAAAAAAGAGAGACAGAGAAAGAGGGAGACAGAGAGAGAGAGAGAGAGAGAGAGACTGAATCAGTGCTTCCCAATCTGGACTCTTCTGAAATCGGAATCTTCAGCAAGCAAGAGCTATTTCAAATATTTACTTTTTCACAAGCCAGTAAATGTGAATTATACATTTACCTGCGATAAAGATGGACAGATATAACCAAAATCTCCACTGCCTTTGCTTCTAACTAGGACTAGTTCCCATGCAGCATGAAGTGGGAGTGTAGATCAAATCCTGGCTTGAGACCTGTAGACTGTTGGCCTAAGGCTAGAAGCCTGGTGAGGACCTGAGCTCTGCAGGTTTGACACCTGTGTGGCAAGCTAAACCTCGGTTTTCTCTTCTGTGAAGTGTGCAGGACCGTGCAATGCTCATTTTCACTGACTAAAAGCCAACATCCTTACAATGACCTGAAAGGCCCGACTTGACCTGCCTCTGCTTACCCTCTGACCTCACCTGGGACCATTCTCCCCTTCCCTCATTCCTCTCCAGCCCCACCTGCCTCCTCAAACACATCATATAAGGCCCAACCCCACAGCCTTTGCACGTGCCATTTGCTCTGCTCAGATCCTTCCACGTAGAGGTATCCACTTAGCTAACGTTCACTCCAAGTCTTTGCTTAAATGTCACCCTCTCAAATGAGGCCCACCCTGCAACTCACCCTCTGACTCTCGCACCCATCTCTCTCATCTCTCACCCATCTTCTTGTCCATGGCACTATTCATCTTCTGACACACGATATCATTTACTTATCACATACGTTATTTTTTATCCCCTGCAAATAACCACCCTATGTAAGCTCAAGGAAGAAGCTCACTCACTGATCACTCCCCAAAGCCAGAAGAGCTCTTGGCAGCCTGCATGTGGTCGAAGTCTGCACTCAGACCCCTCAGAAGACCTGCCACCAGTAGCCCTGCCCCTCATCTCATCAAAGCACCTTTTTGAGGGCTTTTGATTAAACCACTAGAACCGGCTTATCTAGACCTTAAGATGAAGTCTGGTCACTTTTTATGTGTTTCTTTTTTTTTTTCTTTTTTTCCTGATCATTTTTTAAAAGGATAGTTTGAAATGCCTAAAAACTGCAATTCACACAAAATCCTTCAAAACGTGGGATCTTTGGAGATTTCCTTAAAAACAAAACACACACACAAAAAAAACCCCACCTTTTTGTTGTTGTTCAAAGACTGGGGAAACTGGGACGAGAATATCCCAAGGGTTAGTTCCTCTGGACTAAAATATAAAAATAAAACAGTGGGACGCGAAAACCTGGCCCGGCGGCCTCGCGTGGCCCCCCGCCCTGCCGCCCGCGTCGCCCCCAGCCGGGCCCGCGCCCTCACCGTCTTCCCGCGGATGCCCTGGACGCCCCTCCACTGCGAAGGCACAGATGCCACGCCCAGGGTCTCGTCCTGCAGCTGCCCGGGCCGCCCCGGCCCCTCGGCGCTCGCCGCCCCGCTGGTCGCCAGGGCCACAGCACCCGCGCTTCCCGCAGAGCAGAGCTGCCAGGGCCGCGCGCGGGTCGCCATGGCGACGGCTCCGCCCTCTCGCGCCGTCGCACTCCAACGCGACCTTCGCCCTTGTGCCTCCAGAGCGGAAGACTGGGGACGTGAGGCTATTGGCGCCGTTTTTGAATTGGTCAGAGACCTCCAAGACATGGAAAATGGAGATCAATTATTCTTTTCAGCCGGTGCTACAAGCATGACCAGTTTTGGACACACCATCCCCAGATGTGGAACGCTTGGGGCATGCGCGGCTACTCCTGGAGGGGGGGTGAAGTGCGGAAATGGGCATCCGCGCCAGGCTCAAAGATGGCGCTGAGCGGCCACGCGCAGAGGCGAGGACGGCAGGCGGAGGCCGCGGCGGCCTGGCGAGTTATAGGACCTGGGGGCGCAGGACCCGCTAGGCACCCGGGACCTCCCAGCAGCCCCGAGAACTGGGTAGCTCACGGCGCAGTCCTCATTAAAACCCTGTTTCAACCGTGGCCTTGAGGACCAATTAGATAAGAAACGATGCTATAAATTAAGTGCTATAGAAATTTCTTCCTAGAAAGTAGAACCAGACAAAATTCTCCTTGTGAGGCCCTCTTGACACTGGAAGAATTTACAAACCACCAAGGATTCCAAAAATCACAGTCAGAAAGAAGCTCATGGCCGTGTGTGTCGGGAGGCCTAACCAGGGCTATGTCCTCTTAGGCATGGTTCCTCTCTGGGCCTTCAGGTTCTAGTTGTAAAATGAGACTAGTAGTAAGACTGGACCTGCTTTACCTGACCAAGGAAGAAAATATTTCAAGAAGAGAGGGTGTTGGTGAAGTCCAAGATATTAAATGCCCCAAACAGGTCACTAAAGACGAGGCCAGAAAAACAGATCGATTACTGAAATTGGCATTTTAGATGATACCTGTTGGCTTTGGCAAGAACAATTTCAGCAGAGTAGTGGGGACAAAAGCCAGCCTGCAAACAGCCTAAACAGGAATGAAAGGAGGAAGTAGAGAAAGTAATTAACATTATTGGGAAGCTAAACACAGGAAATGGGTGTGAGTGTAAATTGGTGAAACCTAATTGGAGGGTAATTTGACCTTAACGTATACCTCCTCTTTAATCTAAAAATCCCACTTCTGGGAATTTTTCTTGAGTCACCAGTTACGGATTTGCACAGACGTTGAGCCCCAAGGATATTCAGCAACGTATCATTTATAATAGTGTTACAATAATAGTGACTGATCCTGCAATCAGCCTAAATTTCCAAGCAAAGTTGCAGCACACATCAGGTGTTCATTAAATATTTGGAAAAAAAATGGACAGTAGGCCTTTTTTTGGTTGAGTATTTCTGACACATGGTATAGAATCTCAGATGGCCATTAACACTGTCGTTATATAGATGGTTATATGTGGCAAAATGTTGGCAGCATGTTAAAGTTTTTATAAAATGCAATTTACATACAGTATCTCCTGATTTTATAACAATGTATGTTTCTAACAAAACCTAGAAGTAAAGATCCAAAATATTAATAGTGGTTACCTCAGGGTAATTTAAGTTTTATTTTTCTCTTTGTAGTATACAACTTTTATGGGGCGAATATGTGAAAAGAAAGGAGTGAATGAATGAATGAATAAACACATGAATGCTTCGCTGTGCTGGAATATTATACCTTGGGTGGGCAAGACAACTGGGGAAACATTTCCAGGGTGAGAAAGTTTTGAGCTGGCACAGCGCGTGTCCCAGAGAGGCAGAGGCCGGAAGAGAAAGTAGGGCTCACCAGAGGAGGAGGGAGAAGAAAAGAGGGAGGAGCAGGAGGGCAGCAGGGGCCCTGGGGTGTTTCTTCAGCCCTCATTCTCCCAACAAGAAACAACAGGCCCTCTGGCCCATCCCAGGTTACCCTCCCAGACAGCAATTCAAACTCCTCCACCCAGCCTCTGGCCTCTATGCCCCCTCCCTCCACCTGGGAAGCTCCTCCCTATCTTTCTGAACTACAGGCTTCCTTGAAAGTGTGACTTCTGCGGGGGACCAGATCCCAAGGCCCTGTTGTTGGCTCTCAGGGGACTGAGTTTCTTTCCTCTGGAGCATTCCTCAAAATTTTAATTGAGTAACAAGGTAGTAATGCCTGTCTTTGCCCCAGTGGGTCAGTTCCACCAACATGGGGACCACAGCTGTCCCCAGAGCCCAGCACTGTGCCTGGCATACAGTAAAGACTAATTAAATGAATATGTGGCAATCAGTAAGTTCAGTTTCTTGCCTTACAAGCAAGGCAGAACCCCTTTAAAACACAACGGGGCCTCACCCTGCCTATCAGGCCATTCCCAGGAAGCCTCCTGCTTCCTACCTCTACTTCTCACTGCACAAAACGTTCAATGTGTATTCAATGAATGTTCAATTGCATTTAAGGAGGCTCTTGCAAAGAGTCAAAAAAGAAGCCATCCCCATTTTTTTTCCAGCCTTTCTTTCTTTCTTTTAATTATAATTGACATTCAATATTATATTAGTTTCAAGTATGTAGCGTAGTGGTTAGACATTTATATAACTTAGGAAATGATCGGCTGTAAGTCTGGCATCATACATAGTTATTACAATATTATTGACTATATTCCCTAGAAGGCATCCCCATTTTAAAACCCTGGCAGCAATTATTTTATGAGCATTCAATTCTATTTAGTAAACAACTCAACTTTTGAATGTTTATACCCCCAAAGATGAAAAAAGTAACCGTAATATATTGTAACACTTTCTGGAGTATGGAGTTCTCAGCATGTGCTAAGCTCTTTGCATGAATCCCCACCAACCCACAGTTCACAGATGTAGAAAAGAATGAAGACTCGGAGCCCTTTCATTTCTTGCCCCACTCTGTGCATAGCTGGTGAGTGGTGGAGGTTAGATTACAACCCAGAACTGCCAGATTCAAAAACCCACACTCCTTTCTTTCAATCACTCTGTGCCTCAATTTTCTTGTCTGCAAAATTAGGGTACTAAGGCCTATCTCATCGGGTTGAAATATGACTGAATGAGCTACCCCTTGAAGAGCAAGCATACAGAGCAGCACTGGGTACCTTGTCAGTACTTAATAGTCTTCATTATTAACCTTGTTACTAGCACCAGGGTGTCAGGGAGACCACACAAAGGGAGACTGGGCCTTAAAAGATGAGAAAGATTGGTCCTGAGTAACACCATGCGTTAGGGTAGGTTCTAACACACACACACACACACACACACACACAATGGTTGGCCATCGACATAAGTGCTGCCTTCCCCAAGTTGCCACCAATTATGAGCCAGGCACTATGCTAGGTTCTGGGGACTGTGATGGTTTCTGCCTTTAATGAGCTTACAGCTGCACCAGAGAGCCAGTTACAATACCCTGTGAGTCAGCTGTGGTGATGGACAGGGATGTGGAGCCAACAGACAGCCCTCGTGCGTGCAGTTGGGGATCAGGAGGGACGGAACGGCTTCTAGGCTGAGGTCTGAAGAAAATCAGCCTGGCAAGGACAACCTCAAGGCAAATATAGGAGTGGGAAGAGAGGGGAGAGTCTTCCAGTTAGAAGGAACAGCACCATGAAGAAGTCCCCAAGGCGAGAGAGAACCTGGTGCCTGATGCAGCAAGCGGACAGGGCCAGATCACACAGGTACTAAAGGGACAAGGAGTTTGGACTTTATCACCGGGGCACCAGGAAACCGCTGATGGGTTTTCAGTTGGGGAGTGACTTAATTGGATTTCCATATTTAGAAGATGCCTGGACAGTGAGCTGGGACTAGTATCAAGATTCCATTAGCCCAGGACAGCACAACTCACTCATTATCTCTAAGGTGGGCTCCGGGATTGCCCTGGCCATCTCTTTGTGCTCTGAAGTTTAAGACCCACTTAAGAATTCCAGAACTATTTAGAGTAAAGGCAGTACCAGTGAAATACGAGCTGCTCGGAAGGGAAAATCCCATGCAGTTCTGGGCAGGAGGCATTACCTCAAAGTCAAGCAGGCAGGCTTTCCAGCTCAGCCCTCATTCATTCATGCATTTATTCATTCACTCATCCATTCATTTATTCACTCACCCAGCAAATGATTGTCCTGCACCTCCTGTGGGTCAGACGTTGTGCTTGGAAGCAGGGAACGCCACCAAGCAATCCTGCTTTCTTAGAATTTACACTCTGAGCATTGATACTGTACACATAATTACAGGGTAAAAAGTACTTGTAAGATGCTTGGTTGTTACAACAAGGATGTGGTCACCACTGGGGAGAGCAGGGTGGGAAGGAAGGGGAGTTAAAAAGCCCAACCCCCTGCCTTTCACATAGAAAGGCACAAATATCTGTTTTATTCAACAAATATTGAGTGCCTACTATGAGCCAAGGACCGGAAGAAAAATAAAGCAGGGGACGGGGTACTCTAGGAAGAGGTAACATTTGAGAGGTGAATTCAATCCCTCCAGGCCCCAAGATTCTCTGCCTACCCGCCCACCCTGTGCCCCTGGGCCTGTGCCTCCGCCCAGCTCAGGCCTTAACCCACCCCCACCCGGAAAGGCCCCAGCTCCAAGGTGGACTGAAGACAAAGGAGCCTTAACGAACTCTTTGAAACAGTTTTGTCAGAGCTGGAATTAGAGAGCGGGAAGGAAGGGAAGGACAATGGGATGAAACTCCCGCCCCCTTTCCCAGCTGGAGCCCAGGATGATAAATCCTTCTCCAGTACTCACAAGCCTGGCTGTAGGTTGAACGCCAGTCTTGGGCAGCCATCTCTCCAACCAGGATCAAGCAAGAGCGGTTTTTCTTAGGACCAGCTGTGTGTGAGCCCCACACTAGGGCAATTAATGACTGCTTATTAGAATGTCGTGGAGGGGATTTTGGCATCTGGCATTAGGGTTTCAAATCTTGGCTCTCCTGTACAGTCGCTGTGTGACCTCAGGCCCTTCCTGCCCCTCTCTGTGCCTCAGTTCCCTCCGCTTGGAATACTTGTCTCAGCTCTGCGGGGCATAAGCTCCTTTTTATTGTTTAAGCCTGAGATTGAGTCTTCTTAGACCGACCTTCTCAGAAGTCCTGATTTAAAAAAAGAGGCCGTCCTCGTTATTCTCCTTTACAACCCTGGTTGGCTGCCTTCTTGACTGCTTTCTCAACTCATTATTACACATTCACTGTTTCCTGCTTTGTGGTGTATTTCCCACGCTGCCATGCACTGGTTCCATTGTTTCCTTGGCCTCAAGTTGATTTGTGCCAGTTCTTACCCAGGGTAGGTCATCGATAAATGTGTACCCACCTCAAACGAATATACAGAAAATGGGGTGATAGCAATACGTCTTGCACCTGGTCATTGTGACAATTAAGTGCATCTGACACCAGAAAGAACTTAATAAACAGTAGCCATGGTTAAAATGCCTGCTCTGCACACACTTTTTGTGCTTGGGGCTGGTGAGACCCTACAGATGGATAGTGGAGATAAAGCAAGGGGGTATTCAGGATTATGGGATGTAGGTGTTACAGTGCCCATTATACAGATAACAACTGACGTTCGGAAGGGAAGACTGATTTGCCACGCAGCTAAGCATATACATTCATTTTGTGTTTAAGAAGCAAACCAGAACTTACACAGGAAGTGCCCTTCAATCAGTTACCGTGTAAGGTTATGATATATTTATTCTGGGACTACAGTGTAACTCTGTGTGATAACTTATGGAATTATTATTTTTTTTAATCTGATAGCCCTTAAAAATAAAAATATCTTCTTCTGTCCCTTGAAGATGGATTTGATTTTTAGAATCAAGATTTATCCAGAGACAAAATACAGTCATGCGCCAGCCACATAAGGACGTTTAAATCAATGATGGGGATGCTTGTGTAAACAAAGCTACTGTGCTGCTGGTTCTATAAAAATATAGCACATACACTTATGTGCAGTACATAAGACGATAGTGATAATAAACGACGGTGTTACTGGTTTATGTATTTCCTACACTATACTTTTAATCATTATTTTAGGGTGTACTCTTTCTACTTATTAAAAAAAAAGGTTTCTAAATCAGTGCACCGTGTTAATGCCGACAGTCATATACATCTCGTGTTTATGTGTCTTGATTGCATAATTTTCTCTTGCGCTTGATTTAATCACATGTTGTTTTATAGATTTAGTGTAGCCTAAGAGTACAGTGTTCATAAAGTCTACAGTAGGGACCAGTGGCATCCTAGGCCCACTCACTGACTCACCCAGAGCAACTTCCAGTCCTATGAGCTCCACTTGTGGTTAAGTGCCCCATACAATACAGGTGGACCATTTTTTATCTTTTATACCATATTTTTACTGTACCTTTTCTATGTTTAGATATGATTAGATACATAAATACTTACCATTGTGTTACAATTACCTATACTGTTCAGTACAGTAACATGCTTGTACAGGCTTGTAGCCAAGGAAAGATAGGCTGTACCATACAGCCGAGGTGTGTGGCAGGCTGTACCATCTAGGTTTGCACTCTGTGATGTTCACACAACAAAATCGCCTAATGACGCCTTTCTCAGAACGTAGCCCTGTCGTTGAGCGGCGCATGGCTATAAATGATTATGTTGGGACTTAGCGGGGTGATCTCTTTCGATCTATAAAATGGGTTGTGAACATGACTTTTGTTCCAGTTAAGTTGGAAGAATAAACTCATAAGAATGCCCAATAAATTTCCTGGAATTGAAGAATGATGAAAGAAGCCAGGTTCCACTATATATTAAGACATAGATAAAGTAAAGCCAGATGTAAAAGATGACATGCATGATTCTATTTATATGGAATGTCCAGAAAAGGCAAATTTATAGAGACAAAAAGTAGATGAGTGGTTGTCTGGGGCTGGCAGTAGGAATGAGCATGAGGTTTTTTTGGGGGGGTGATGGAATGTTCTAAAATCAGATTGTGGTGATGATTGTACAGCTTTGTAAATTTACTAACAACCATTGAATTGTACATTTAAGATGAGTGAAATATATAGCATGTGAATTATACCTACATGAAAATGTTAAAAGAGAGAGAGAGAGAGAGAGAGAGAGAGAGAGAGAGAGAGAGAGAGAAAGAGGAGTAGTCCAAGTAAAATAATATAAAGAATGTGGAACTGATACTGAAATAGTCATAGATATTAATCCAACTGCATAGTAAGTACAGAAACAAACTTAAGTATGTGTTTATTTTGTTTTTGTTTTTTTAAATTAAAGTTTATTGGGGTGACAATTTTTAGTAAAGATACATAGATTTCAGGTGTACAATTCTGTATTACATCATCTATAGATCCCACTGTGTGTTCACCACCCAGAGTCAGTTCTCCTTCCATCACCATATATTTGATAAGTATGTGTTTTAATATATGTCAAAGGTGATAATTCAGCGTAGAATAGAATAAATTGTTAAATAAATGGTGTTGCCTTCGTATCCCTGTAAGCACACACACTCCACTAGTCTATGAGATTTGAATGAAGGGCATATCATTTTCATTTTTGTAATCCTAAAACCTAGCTCAGTGCCTGGTAACACAGAGTATCCACTCCATAAGAGGCTAAGCTGTCAATTCCTTTCAATTTTCAAAGTCTCAGAACAAGGGAATTCTCATCTCTTAAAGAGAAAATTCCTCACAAATACTCCTTCCTGACCAATACTTCCTTGTATCTAAAATGTACATCCATTCTACTTGGGACGCCAACTTATTCTCTCTTTCTTTTTATTTAACTCTAACAACTTACTTGAGATATACTTTATGTCCCATATCATTCAGCTATTTAAAATATACAATTCAATGGTTTTTAGTGTATTCACAGAATTGTGCAACCGGTACCACAATCAATTTTAGAACATTTTCATCACCCCCAAAAGAAATCCCAGACCACTTATTCATTCTAACTGACCTAGCTTCAACTTCACCTCCTCTGATTTCTGCCAATGGATTTATTTGTTCTGTTTTCTCTAGTCCTATTGAATTTTGTCCACACCTATTACAGTTTTTGCCATGGACTATGATATCATTCAGGACATGGGCATATTTTAATCAGTTTTGAATTTTGTATGACCATCGTAGAAAAGTCTAGACCCTATCATAGCCCGAAGGTCCTGCAAGACCTGAGCCTCCAACACTCTCTGAGCTCCTCTCCAATTATTATTATTATTATTTTCTTTTTAGATTTTTTTTTACTGAAATACAGCTAACATACAATATTATGATGTACACTTAAAGTGTACATCATAGTTATTCAACAATACCCACCTAGCACTATACAGAGTTATTCTCACATTATTGACTTTATTCCCTATGCTAAAGAAGCGATCACCATGATAAGTCCAACAACTCTCTCCAATTATTTATTTACCCCATTGTAACAAAAGTACCTGGACAATTGGGCAGCATGTTAAAAACACTTATTACTTTACATACTTTTTTTTTTACCTCCTTGCTTCCCTTAAAACATGCTTCTGCCTAAGGACTTTGACCTTCCTGTTTCTCTGTCTAGAATGTTCTTCCCCTGATGGTCACAATGCCTTCCACCCCCCCACTTCCTGAAGGTCTCTGCCCGAATGCCAGCTTATTAGGGAGACCTTACCTTGTCTGTATTTTGTTCAAAGAACTTGTAATCATCACTGCTGTCTGGCATATATTAAACACTCAATAGATCTTGACTGATTGAATATGGTTGTATGTAAACAAATTTTCTTTTAAATATGTCAACTCCAGTATTTCTTTTGTCAGTGTTATGAATTGCAGCACCAGTTCTATTCTGAAAAAAAAAAAAAAAAAACACGTGATATATAAGCAGTTATTTGGGTAAAATTAAACCTTATGAACCACAAAGTTATTCAATGAGAGATGGCTCATGTTCCACCCATGCTTACATTTGCCATCACTTTTTAAATTTTTTTTAAAGATTTTATTGGGGAAGGGGAACAGGACTTTATTGGGGAACAGTGCGTACTTCCAGGATTTTTCCCAAGTCCAGTTGTTGTACTTTCAATCGTAGTTGTGGAGGGCAGAGTTCAGCTCCAGGTCCAGTTGCCATTGTTAGTTGCAGGGGGCACAGCCCACCACCCCTTGTGGGAGTCAAACCGGCAACCTTGTGGTTGAGAGCCCACTGGCCCATGTGGGAATCGAACCAGCAGCCTTCGGCATTAGGAGCACGGAGCTCCAACTGCCTGAGCCACCGGGTCGGCCCTTGCCATCACTTTTAACTGGAAATTTCACACGAAGACTTAATATGTATTGAATCAAAAAGTTTGTTGAATCAACTGACCAATCATTTGGAAAAAAAAGTCTTATTTTATCCCTGCCTCACATCACACTCCAGAATGAATTCAGATAGGTTATAACTCGTAATGTTAAAAAGGAAGATATATCAATACTAGAAGAAAAAAAGGCATGAGTATTTACACCATCTTGGGATGGAGGAGTTCTCTGTAAGCAGCACCAAAGGCAGAAAACATAAATTTGAAAAAGAAAAAGAAAAAAGAAAGAAAAAACAAAAGATCAAGGGCAACTACATAATAATAAAAATAAAATACTTTAGTGAGTCTCTTCCAAAATTAAAATATCACTAAAAAGACCATGAGACGCAAATAACAACCTAGGGAAAAATGTTTTGCAATATATAAGAGAGACAGCTTATATGTTTAATATGTAAAATACACTGATAAACTGACAAAGAAAAGAGAAACATCTCAATAAGAAATAGGGCAAATTGACAGAAATGGGCAATTTGCAAAAGAATGAATACCATCAGACAAGAAGCACATGAAAAACGTTTTATCTCACTAGTAATACCAACTCCAATATAAAATTTTCCACCTACCAAGTAGGAAGTTCTGAGAATGAGGCGAGGTTCAGTGAAATACACAAACATGGCAGAAAAGCACCTGGACAATTGGGCAACATGTTAAAAACACTTATTACTTTTCATACTTTTTTTCCCTCAACACTTGTGGTTCTAGGAATGTATTCTAAGGCAATAGTCATGTATGTGTGCCAAGCTTTAGTTGCTGAGATGTTCATCACAACTTGCTTCTAATGATGAACTAGTAGGAACATCTTAAATTGCCATTGTCGAGGTTTAGTTAAATTATAACACATTTACCCAACAGAAAACAGCACAGCAATGAAAAATGTCATGGGAGACTATCTAATAGCATGAAAAGATATTGAAAGAAAGTTGTTAATGGGAAAAAGTATAGTACAAACCGGTTTTGTACTATAATCCCCGTGTTTTAAATGTGCATGAATGCATGTTCTATGATACACAGCTTACATTACGTCGGTCATGTAGGTAGGTTATATTAGTACTTGCTTTTCTTTCTTTCTTTTTTTTTTTTTAACTTTTATTTTAAGTGTGTTTTTACAGGACCCATCAGCTCCAAGTCAAGTAGTTGTTTTAATCTGGTTGTGGAGGGCACAGCTCACAGTGGCCCATGTGGGGATCGAACCAGGAACCTTGTTGTTAAGAGCACCGTGCTCTAACCAACTGAGCTAACCGGCTACCCTAGTACTTTCTATTTCATGATGGTGGGATACCTGTATAACCTTTTTTGCCTTATTTTAATTTTCTAAGTTTTAATTAAAATATGATATTATAACTTTGTAATGACCACTAAGGAACCAGAGCACAGTGTGGGGGCAATGAAAAAGGAACCGAGTGACCTTAGGGATCTGGCACCCAATTAAGACAAAGGTTGTCTTAATCCTAGTACTTCCTCTGTGCTGAGAAGTGTAGAAGAAATCTACCAGGAGCTGGCCAGAGGCAATCTCCTGGGGTTCTAGAAGACGCAGAGACAAGTGTTGGTGTGTTCTGGGCTCACCTGGCAGTCAGGTACTAGGTAGGAACCCTTCTGTATCACATTAAGGCCACAAGTGGTGCAGGGGAGTCAGAAAGGCACAGGTTCAAATCCCGACTCTTCTATCCTTTGAGTTTGGGGCAAGATTCTTTGAGTATCGATTCTTCATTTGGTTCGATTCTCCCAACTGTAAAATAAGAACATAATACTATCCTGAAAAGGTTGATGGGTGGGATCAAAAGAATAATGCTCAGTGAATGTGTCTCATGCAGCTAATGCTCAATAAATGCTAGCTATTTATAGCTGTACGGCAGTACACACAGATAACTAAATAATACGGTGCTTTGGATGTTTTGGAAACTTCTGGTTCCCAGAGGGAGCCTGGCCTCAGGATTACAGAACATCCTGAGCCTGTCAACTTTTGGGTGGGGTGGAGGGAGGCATTTGCCTTGCCCCCACCTTGCTTGCAGCAGGTTCTGGAATGGAGCAGAGTTGCACAGTTGCCTAGTAACACCTCTGGGAATCCAGGAAGTTAAAATTTTGGAAACTGTAGAGGAAAGGAAAGGTGGGGTCTGGTATGTTTGAATTTAAGCTGACATGTGCCAAGTGGGTGTTGTACTTAGGTGAGCTACGTGATTCTAAGTACTGGAGCTCAGGTAATTTTGTTTTTGAATGTAATATACCCATAAGGTTCAAAACTCAAAATGTACAACTGGGTAAAGAGTGAAACACCTCCCTGGAATCGTTATCCTCTCGTTTCTCATCACCCAGTCCTCTCCCCAGGGATGGCCGAGTTATCACTTTTATGGAGTCCTTCTGTTAAGTCCTGTGTTCTAGGTATACAGGCAAATAAGTGAATGTGTATTTTTTCTAACCCCACCCCCTTCATACAAATGGTAACATACTAAGTACTTGGTTTAGGACTTTGATTTTTTTTCCCCTTTACTTCACCATAGCTCTGGTTCCCTACTTGTTTTGTTGGTTGCAGAGTAATCCAGAAACCTAAAGAAGGTGTTAAGTTGTTACCAATCTTTTGCTTTTACAATGTTGCAATGAATTGCATTGTACAGGTACCATTTCACAGTGTAGCAACTAATCGGTAGGATACATTCCTATTAGGAGAACTTCTGGGTCAAGGGTATGTGTTTTTGTACTTTTGATGGATATTCTTATGGCTAAATTGCCCTCCAACACGGTTGTATCCATTTACGCTGTAGGGAGGACCTTTCCTCACTTCCTCTCCCAGGTCCGGTGTTTCCAAACTTTTGGATCTCAGGTTGGTGAGTTAAAAAAATAAAAATAAAAATAAATTTAAAAGGGGGTATCTCAAGGTAGTTCTAATTTGTTATTTGTTTTATGACGCTCCTCTGGACTAGTCCTCACTTATCCTCTTCTTTCTGGGAACCGACCTGACCCAGTACAGCGTCACGTCGGAGCACCCTGTTCTGGCTGCTGCAAGCAAGGGATTTGGGGTTTGTCCCTCTGCTTCCAGAAGTGTCCTTTGCTGATACACCCAGAAATCTGTAGCCAGGGCATCTGCCCTCTCTTCCTGCACACATCCTGTTCCTCCTGGACTACTTTGGCTGTCCAGACACCTATTCATTCTGTGGTTTGGGGCTTAGCTGACTCCCAGTTTCATCACGAGAGTTTTCATTTTTGTTTCCTATACTGTTTTTGGACAATTTTGGGGGTAAAAGCAGAGAAAAGATGACCTTTTTGTCCTCAAATGGAAAATCCTAAATCAAAATAGGCAGGTATTATTATCATCCATTTTACAGATGTAAACACTGAGACTTAGGCTGGTCAAACGGTGACCCCACGATCTTGGTTCTAGCTATAACTCAGTTATTTTCCTCATGACCTGAGGCAAATCACTTCTCTCAAGTCTCAGCTTGTTCATCTGTGAAACCAAGACACCGTGACTTTCAAAATGTCTTAGAAGGAGCCCAAAATCCCTCAGAAACTGAGAAAGAAGGGAGAAATGGAAGGGAACAAGAGGTGATTGGAATGGAAGGGAACAAGAGGCCTCCCCCAGAGAGAGCTCAGCTTTTTACCGGTGTTGACACCATTGACTTATGCCTGAGATTTATTTTGTTGAGGGTAATTAATGGGGAAAAATAAACAGAAAAAAAATAAAGAAAAGGAAAATCACTGTACTATCTCAGAGGGTGCAAACTCGTGGCTCATAGGGTGAAAGTGGCCTGACCACATGTTTTACTTGTGGTCACAGGAGTATATAAACATATGAGTATGTTTTTAAAGTGTTTAATTAGTTGCTAAGTTCTAAAAATCCAGAGATTTCACATCAAATTGTGTATATCCAGTTTCTTTGGAAAAACAAAGATCTGGTTCAAAAATCACACAGATGTAGCAAGACCCAGATCCAGAAACCAGCCTCACTAGGGCTCCAGTGGCCCCAAATGCCCCCTTCTAGTGACAGTCCGCCCAAAGGCAAGGGCGACCACACTGGGGACTTCTAACAGCATAGATGAGTTTGGCCTGTTTTTGTACTTTATACAAATGAAATCTCACTGCCTTTCCTATTTGGTGTCTTGTGTCTTTCACTCAGCACAGAGCTTGCCGGCTGTATTCACATCATGGGACACTATAGTTTCATTGTGTTCTGTTGTCTCACTATCTCATAACATTCATCTGATTGGTGATAGACGTGTGTATTGTTCCCAGATTTTGGCTATTACGAATGTCGCTGTTTTACACATTCCTGCACACACTTATCACACATATTGGTGTACAAATGTATGCATTTCCGTTGGGGATATAGCCCAGAGTAAAATTGCTGGGTGACAGAGTAACTCAGCACCAGTTCAGCTTTGGTAGGGCTGGCACCGTTTTCTGACTTTTTTTTTTTTTTTTTTTTTTTAATTTTTATGAGTTTATTTGAGCCAAATTGAGGACATAGGTTGGGGAAGAAGATCTCAAATGCTCCCGAGCATAAGTTTTGCCATTTCTTCTATGCATTTGAAATTAAGGAGGGGATGTAAGGAAGATCACATGAAGGTGGGAGAAAGCAAGGTGGGGATTGGATTACAGACTATGTGCTCTTGTGGGGCTGGTTATGGTTTATTTCAAAACTATGGTTGTACCAACTTGCCTTCCACTAGCTGTTGGGAATTCCACTTGCTTGCCTTACTTAGCTATTACCTGACAGGGCCCAAGAGGCACTGGGGTTTGTGACTTCCAGACAAGAGGCCTTCTACAGGTTCTTTGAACTCCTAACCGTCTATCCTTTTCTGAAATGAGTGAACAATGAATGGCTGCTCCAAGTCTTCTCAAAGGTACCTGCTTTCCCCTCTTCCTTTGTAATTCTTGATTGGGGGTCTTTTATTTCAATCATCCCTCCAAGCTGAGACCTGGAGGTTGGGAAGGAGTGAGCCAGACATGGTGGTGGGGTTGGAGGAATTGAAGAGTGTTCCAGGCTGAGGTGAGGCAAGGTCACGTTTTGTTTTTCTAGAGGCCAAAGGAGAAAAGAAGAGGATAATTTCTCAATGGGGGCTGCATGATCCAGGGAATTTGGGAAAAGACTGGGGATTGGGCAGCTGGTGTTTCTTGTCAAGACTAGGAGGGTCCTGGAGAGCACAGACAAGGAAATACCTCCCTGCCCACTCGAAACCTAGGAAGCCCTGTAGAGAAATGCAGAGAGCAACTAAAAGAAGTTGATCTTGATTGGAGGATGGGTGAAAGGGATGAGGCTGGGGGAGGGGGATGAGGTGCGTGTCGCACTGTCATGTAAATATCGCCTCCAGGCCCTGTGGCTCCAGGGCGGGTTTAAATCTCCGTCACCTGGGGCAGCGTCAGTTTTCAGCTTTTTCCTGACGTTCATCCTCCTTTGGGTCTCGTTCTCTGGCTTTCCTCACAGTATGGCCCCCAAACGCCAGTCTTCACTCCCACCTCAAACGAAGAAACCAAGACTGCCTCCTGCCCCCAAGCCGGAGAAGACATCGACCTCTCTGGACTTGCCGAAGGGAGGTATGTCCCCACACTACATTTTATTGGAGATTTGAGGGATTTGCGAGGATTGACTCTTAAGTTATTTATTTATTTATTTTGCCCAATCCCTTTTGAGAGTTTTAAGATGTGACCCTCAAATTCCACTGAAGGGTTTTAAGCATGGGGTGAGTAGATTAGGTTTATGTAAAGAACCAAAGGAGTGAAACTTGGGGAGACCTGGAGCACATGGGAGCTTCTCCCTGCCCCCACACCAACACCTATCCAAGCTTGGCTCCAAGCTTCCAAACACCTCTCTTGGGTTCCCCATCTTGGTAAGAGGCACCACCAGCCAGCCTGAGGCTGGGCAGACACGTGTGACCCCTTTCTTCTTCACCCCTCCATATCCCGTCAGATCTCCAAGTCCTGGAGGTGCTACCCTCTCAATCTCTCATTCTTCCACTCCTCTTTCCTGCTGTTGCTGCCTGCCCACAATTCTAGCCACCTCCTCCTCTTCATTTGCTTCCAGCTTCCTCCTCTTCCCTTCCAGCCTGAGCAGAGCCAATCACGTGACTCCCTGGCTTAAAATCCTGGCTTTCCTATTGCCCTTTGAGGTATAGATGGAGACTTCCAGGGCCCTGCCTTCCTGGTCCCGGTGGGCCTCTCCAGCACCTTTTACTTCTCTTCACCTCTTGGTGCTCTATGCTCTCACCTCCGGACCCAGACACCCACTTGTTCTCTGCCCGATCACTGCCTTCCCCTCCCCTTATCTGTGCGTGTCTCCTTGTTCTCCAGGTCTCTGCTGAAAAGTCACTTCTTGCATGCATTCTCCTTTGAGCTACAGCTGCTGGGCGTTAGGAACCCCCTTCTGCCCTAGCGTCTCCGGAGTCCAGCCTAGCTCGGCCCTTACAGTCATTATATTGTAATTGTTAGTTACATATCTGCTCCTCCCCGCCATTAACCGTTAACTTGGAGGTGAGGAGTACATTTTGCAGACACACAGCTTGGCGCCAGGCACAAAGCGGATTCTTCTGGTGATTAGGCCTCCCTGACAGAGTTGGGATGTGGCGGGGCTTTCGTGGGGGCTGGGTTTGGATAGGTAGAAGGCAAGATAACACTGTCCTAGGAAAATGTGATAGCAGGCTGGCTCAGCTCAGCAGGGAGGGGCTCAGAGTCTGAATCTTTCTCATTTGCTGATGTGGCTGAGGTCCAGCTATGCTCGTGGAAGGAGCACTGGTGGCAAGTAGGACTTTACTGAGTCTTGGTCCAATGGATGCAGAGACCTGCCCCGCTGGTGCCCCATTGTGGTAAAGCTGGATGGCCATGGTTTGAAACTTAGCTCTGTCTGGCTGTGTGACCTTGTTGGGCAAGTGACACAACCTGTGTTCTTTCCTCTTCTGCAAAATGGGCTCAATAGTACCTATCCGCTAGGCTTGCTGTGAGGCTTAAATAGAAGTAAAACACTTAAGACAGCGGTGGCACACAGTCTGCTCTTGAGATGGGTTGTAAATTCCTTGCCACTCGTGAACAGCAAAATGCACACGAGTCTTCCTTCCATTTAGCTTCCTGGGAAAATGAACAGGACCAGAAGGTGCAACCCCAGTCCTTCCGAGGTGGTTCATTTAGACCCAGATAACTGCTTATGCCAGTCACTGGGCACTGATCTGCCAGGCACTGTGCTAAGCACTTCTATGTCCACCCACCCTCACAACAGTAGCGTGCTGTGGATAACCCCGTTTTACAGATCAGAAAAAGGAGGCTCAGAGGGGTGTGTGTGTGTGTGCGCGTGTGTGTTGGAAGGCCATCCTACCTAAGATTTCCTGGTCATCTTGGGATACTGCTCCCCTGCAGGGAACACCAACATCTCTCTGTTCCAGTTTTTAAGCTGTGGGGGTCTCCTTCAAAGGAAGCTGGGAAAGAGAGGAGAGGGAGGAATTCTGAGTGAGGTAAGAGTCCAAGGAGAGAATGTTGTAATCGGGCAGAGACCACAGTGCATAAAGTACAGTGGGTGAATTATCTCCTGGTGTGTCCATACCACTCCCTTGTTTACTGGAACACTTGCCCTTTCTCTTTCTCTTTCTCTTCTACTTCCTAGTGTGTGTTCCTTGTATTCATTTTCTTTTTTGTATTAGTTCCAGGTGTACAAAACAACAGAATGACATTTACACCCCTCACCAAGTGATAACCCCATCAAGTCTATTATCTATCTGACACCATACATAGCTATTACAATACCATTGACTGTATTCCTTACGCTCTACTTTACATCCCATGCCTATATATATATATGTACATATGTAGATATGTACATATATATTTTTTAATTATAGTTGATATTCGATATTTATATTAGATTCAGGTGCACAGCGCAGTGGTTAGGCCTTTATATAATCTATGAAGCGATCCCCCTCATAAGTCCAGTACCCATCTGACACCCTACACAGTCTTTACAACATTGACTATATTCCCCATACTGTATTTCACATCCCATGACTACCAACTGGTACTTTCTAATCCCTTCACCTTTTTCACCCGTCCCCCAAACCCCCTTCCATCTGGCAACCATCAGTTTGTTCTTTGTATCTATAGTACTTTTGTTTTGTTTGTTCATTTATTCTGTTCTTTAGATTCCACATATAAGTGAGATCATGTGGTATTCGTCTTTCTCAGTCTGACTTATTGCACTTAGCAGAATATCCTCTAGGTCCGTCCATGTTGCTCAAATGGTAAGATTTCATTCTTGTTTATGGCAGAGTCCTTGCGTTCATCTTGAGGTGCCGTGGGAAAGGTGAGGAAGAGGAGCAGGATGGTCCGAAGGGCTCCTTGGAACCTCTGCAGATGTGTGGGCAGATCAGGCACTTAGGAGATGCTGTGGGTCACTGGTACCTATACCTGTGAGCAGGTTTTATGTAGCAGCAACCCTCAGCAGTGTTTTTCAGACTGTTTCATCCTATTTGTGGGTCGCGAAATCATTTTGTGGAGTGCTCCCTGCATTTAAAGAAAATAGAAGATTAAGGATTACATCACACGTAGTAAGAGTAAGCATTGTTTTGTGTGTAGGTATGTCCCAGGTCCTAATGTCAAATGTACATCTTACTGTATGTAGGTCATGTCAAAAAATGGGAAAACTCTGTCTTAGGGCAGGGGCTTTGCTATCCACTAGCTTGCTTTAGAATCTTGGCTCTGTCACTTGCGTTAAAACAACAACAACAAAAAAATTGAATTTATGTGCTCACTTCGGCAGCACATATACTAAAAAAACTGAATTTATCTGTGAAATGAGGATATTAATAACTACATTGTGTTTCATGAAGATTAAATGAGAAAATGCATGTGCTTATCACAGCCTGTGGCCCATGGTACACGCTTCAGCAGTGCCCTTAGACCCTGGTATTTCTTTCCAACTCTGTTCACTGACATCACAGTGGTAGGAGGAAATTGTTCATGGAGAGAGTATTTATACACCACTGAAATCAGCAAATGTTACAATTCAGGGTTTATTGTTTATTGTTGGGTTTACAGGTTTATTGTTGTTCTCTTCTGGGAGCTGGTTGTCATTTACTAATCTTCCTCTAAGCCTGTACAATTGGGATAGGTATGAATTGACCTGGACTCGATGAGAATCAGGTTTGGAGGGGAAGCATTAGATAAATTTCTGGGTTTTTGGGAAAGTCCCAAGGTTTTTGTATTCTGTGTCCATCAACTACATGGCAATTATTTAATATTTATCGATTACTCACCATGGACTGTCTTGAACATTAAAGACACTACTTGAGCTTTAAGAGCTGGTAGTAAGATGTGCCTGCTGGAAGGCAAATAATCCAACCCCAAATTCGGGTTACAAACGCCCAGGGAGAGATTTCAGGCTTTTTGTGGTCCATGTCTTGGGGCCCTGGAGGAGGGAGTAGAGCGTGGTGCATTTGGTGTTATCTGGAAAGCATTAAACAGAAATGCTTTGGCCTTAATGGTTCAAAACTTCGCATCTAATGCAGGCTTTGGTGGTCCCATCATCTCTCCCTGGGCGAAATGAACTTAACACAACTACCCCATAGGTCACTCATGAGGCCCCAATGAGACGCATGCTGCACGTTGCTGCACTTGCTGCACGTTGTTTGGACTGGCACTTAGCAGTGAGTAGGGTTTTTTGCGAGCATAAGGCACTGAGGGGGGCCAGAAAGACCCGAAGATTAATGTGGCACCTCCTTGCCTTTAGAGAACTTCCACTTCAGTGCCGCTCTGCTTAAATGTCACCACTGACACCACGTTCTCATGTGTGAGCCTTTTTTTTTTGCATTTTATAATTTTATAACAAATAGTACTGAGGGGAAAAGTGACTTGCTCAAGAGCACACAGCTCGCTTGGACTGAAAGCCAGGAAAAAGCCATGTGAGTGGACTGGACAGCTTTGGTATTTGCAAACAAGCCTGAGTGGTCGGAATTGCAGCTTCCCCATCTAGAAAATAGGATGGAGCTGCCGCCTTCCTTCCGCCCCAGCAGTGTCCCAGGGCGCAGAACCCGGTGTGGATGTATTTCTGAGTGCCGATGTGAAGCCAGGCTACTACTAGGCCTCCACTTTTGGGGGGCTGCGAACACCCTTCTCCGCGCCACCCGCGGAGAAGGGAAGCCGTTGCGCCACCACGTGACGCGCCTGCCGAGGGGCCTGCGTGCTGGCCGGCGAGGCCCTGCCTGTTGGGCCGCTGCGCGCCCGTAGCGCGCAAATGTCCCGGGTCGGGCTGCAGAAGGGGAAAGCGGGGGAGGGGAGCGCAGCGCGGGGGGCCGGCCCCGTACGTCGCCGCGTTCCTTCCTCCCGCCTCTTCGCCAGGCCCTGTGTCTCCTCGCCGCGGTTCCGCCCCCTCGTCCCGGAGCCCCAGCCAATGGCTAGGCGGCGCGAGCCTCTCCGGCCGAAGGCGGGGCGTGCGCGCGGGGCCTGGCGCGCCTGCGCCCTGCCGCCCGCCCCTCGCCGAGAGGAGGAGGTGGAGGAGGAGGCGGCTCGGGGAGAACGAGCAGCGAGCTGGAGCGCGGAGCGTGAGTGAGGGAGCCCAGCCGCCTGCCCGCCCGCCGCCGCCTCCCCTCCGCAAGCAGGAGCCCGGGCCGGGGCCCGGCACGCTGCCCCAGCCCCTCCCTCGTCGTCAGGCCGCGAGGGCAGCGCGCGCGAGCTAGGGGGAGGGAGAGCGAGCGGGCGCCGGGAGGAGGCGGCCGGACCGAGCGAGCGCCCGCGCGTGTGGCGTGAGGGGAAGCCGCTGCCCGCCCCCTTCGCCTTCCCTTCTCTCCCCCTCCCCGCTCCCCCCCCAACCGCGGAGCAGCACCATGTCGGCGCCGGCGGCCAAAGTCAGTAAAAAGGAGCTCAACTCCAACCACGACGGGGCCGACGAGACCTCAGGTGAGGAGCAGGCGAGGCGGGGGCCGGCCCGCGCCGCCATCTTCGCCGCCCGCCTGGCCCGCAGGCCGCCGGCGGGGCGCGGGAGCGCGGGGGGCGCTGGGCGGACGGGCCGGCGCGCGCCTCGGCGCCCTTTTTTGTGCGCGCGGGGCCGGGGCCGGGGTGGCGCCGCGGCGGCGGACGGCGCTGCGAGGCGGGGGTGCTGCGGCCTGTTCGGCGCGGGCGGAGGAGACCCCCCCCTCCTCTCCCCCCTCCCTCGCTCTCCTCCCCCTCCCTCCCTCCCGAGAAGCCTCTCTTTATTGTGCTCCGCCATGATGCCTCGCTCCCATCAGCCGCCGCCGCCGCCACATGGTGCGGCCGGACGCGGCCCCGCGCTCGGGCCTCCGCGCGGCTCCCCCTTCGTGCCCGGCCCGCGGGCGGCGCCCCCGTATCCCCACCCGAAGGCCGGCCCCGGCGCGGCCCTCTGCCTGGAGATGGGGCGGGGTGGGGGCTCGGGGAAGCACGCGGCCGGCCGCGCACTGGGCCCGGGCTGCTTGGGAGGATGCTCCGGCCGGCCCCGGGTACTCCCCACGTGGGGCGGCCACCTCGTCGCGGCAGCGCGCTGAGAAAGCTGGCGCGGCGACCAGGGTGTCGGAGGGTCTTTACAATGGCCCTTAGAAAACCTCCTAGCCTTTTCTGTAAAGGCTTCCTCGGCAGGGGGCTGCAAAACCCGGGATGGTTACCGGAAATGAACCGCGCGATCAGGCCCCTTCACGCCCACTTAGCTTGTAGGTTTTGCAGTCTTTACCGGACAAAAGGGCACCTTTTCTTTTCCAAAGCTCACTCCCTTTTCTTCCTTTCTGTGGCTCGTAGTTTTGTGACTTCATGCTTGTTCCCTGTAAGTGTGCTCCAAAATCATGTGGGGCCGCACCTGTGATCAGCTCGCCAGAAATTGGGTTGGAGGGGTGAGAAAGGTCAGATACGAATCTTGGGGTTCGTATTCTAAGAAGGTAAAGTCGAGTGTTCACGATGGTGGGGTAGTTCTGCGACCCTTCCCTCGTTCCTGTCTTTGTAGGCGTGTCTGGTGTCTTGTAAATAGACATTGAGGGATATTTTCAGCTTTCTGTTAAAAGTGATTCTCCCATTGAGATATATAGGTAGTGTCTTGATTTTTGTTATTGGCATGGGTTACTTTCCGATTCTAGTTAACAGTTGGTCCTAGTGTGTTGCAGGTACGTAATGTGATAAATAATAAATGACAATTGGTCTTTTTCTTGTAATGTAACTATTAAGAAGTGCTTTTCTAGTCTAGCAGGTAGCATGATCTGTGAATAGTCTTTCAATTAAAAAATAATTTGTCAGCTAAGTGGACGAACACGTGGAGGGCACGACTTGTAGTTGTAGGCAGTTTCTTTTTTATAAACAGCTTTATTGATATAACTCACATCAAAGACAGTTAAGTTTATTCTCTAATTAGTATTGAGACTTACACATCTTTTTCTTGCAGAAAAAGAACAGCAAGAAGCAATTGAACATATTGATGAAGTACAAAATGAAATAGACAGGTAAAGTTTTTCTTAATTTACTTTGGAGAACTTTTCTGAAATGCACCTTATGGTCTGGTGGTCATTGAAACTATGGTCAGATCTGTATCCAATGGCTAAGTGGAGCTGATTGTAACTTAGTTGGGGCTATGAAGAGTCATTGTTATTTTTTGTGGAATGTTTGTAGTCACCAGAAAGCTCTTGATGAGAGTATACTGACCTTGTAAAGACTGGGTTTGCTTTCAAAAGCTACAAATTGTCTGAATTGCAGTGCATGGACTTCTGAAAGTTTAGCATCATGGCATCAGTGTTGCTCTGGTTTGCCTTAATAACTTTGTTACTTGATTAGCAGCCTCCCCCACCTTGTTCTGCCTGAGGGGAACAATTGAAGGTAGCCTGGTAACAGAGTAGATGAGTTAAATACACAACCTTACCAAAATTCTCTGAGCACTTTGAGAACTGTCTTTTATTGAGTGCTTGTTGGTAATGTGGATCAAATTGCCATCTTAGTTTTGACTTGAGTTTATACCTACAATCCAGCTGATTTGGTTATTATAAATAGGTACTTAGCACTATTCTAAATTTAACAAGAGTAAATAACTGTAGTCTCAGCAGTTTTTTGTATTTGTCCAATACCATCATTATCAACGTGTCTTTTCACTTGCTTCAGACTTAATGAACAAGCCAGTGAGGAGATTTTGAAAGTAGAACAGAAATATAACAAACTCCGCCAACCATTTTTTCAGAAGAGGTCCGAATTGATCGCCAAAATCCCAAATTTTTGGGTAACAACATTTGTCAACCATCCACAAGGTATGTTGTGGCGGCTTTGTTAAAGAATGGGATGTCCACTAGTTCAAGAGTGGGGCGGACCTTGGGTGAGGACTGGGTCCAAAGGATTGGTTATGTGCAGAGGTTGAAACACTCAGAGGGGAGGTTTGAATTAATGCCTTCTATTTAGAAGAGACTGTATTGTGAGGATTCCTGTTCAGTTACTTGATACAAGATAGTGACAGCTTGACAGCTTTGATACTGTACCATTTGGTTTTCAGATAATGAATTCATGAACCCAAATATTTGGAAAATTTTAAGTGTTTAACAAGCTCTTGAGTTGTTTGTTAATGCTGGTCTGTTTAATATTCATTTGACCTATAATTTGCTGGTCTAGTGTCTGCACTGCTTGGGGAAGAAGATGAAGAAGCGCTGCATTATTTGACAAGAGTTGAAGTGACAGAATTTGAAGATATAAAATCAGGTTACAGAATAGATTTTGTAAGTAACAGTAACTCGTTTGCCACTATGGAAATTAATTGGAGCTTCAATTAGAAGAACTGTTTGTATTGTTTTCTAATCCTGTAATTATTTATTATAGTATTTTGATGAAAATCCTTACTTCGAAAATAAAGTTCTCTCCAAAGAATTTCATCTGAATGAGAGTGGTGATCCATCTTCAAAGTCCACTGAAATCAAATGGAAATCTGGAAAGGTATTTGAGGAATTGTTGGGGGAAAAGTATCCTTTTGTATATTTTGATTTAGTTGAGTCATTTACCAATATTTGGTACTTTGGTAATGTGTTAAATGTGAATCCTTAAAATATAAAAAAAGTCTCCAGTGTGTTAAACTCAAATATAATAGCTTGGAGCTCCCGTTACAAATTACAGTTGCAACTTTTTAAAGAGATGGACTAAATTTTTTTTGGTTTCTATTTTGGTGACTGAGCTCTTCAAATGGCTTGCCACTTCCCAAAATCCATTTATGTCTGCATTTAATTAGTAAATGTACTTTAAATTATCATACTGTGTTATACTGGCTGTTAAAGTGGAACTAATTTATGGAAAAGGCAACTTTAAATGGTACCTTTTTGGGGAAAAGCTTGTCATAAAATTGGTAAGTCTTTGCACACCTAGAATGCAAAGGACTCTTTCCTCTTTACATTTTGTAATTTCTTTTAGATAAGAGTAATAGCGTAGATAATATACTGATGTCCTTTTTTTTGTTCTGCTTTTGGGTTAAAAAACTCGTTTAAATTGTAGGGAATATAGGTGTTGTAGAGAGCCTGTATCAAAAGTTCTCCCATTTTCCTTTAGGATTTGACGAAACGTTCAAGTCAAACACAGAATAAAGCCAGCAGGAAGAGACAGCATGAGGAACCAGAGAGCTTCTTTACCTGGTTTACTGACCATTCTGATGCAGGTGCAGACGAGTTAGGAGAAGTCATCAAAGATGATATTTGGCCAAATCCGCTACAATACTACTTGGTGAGTTGAAAATAGTATTTTAGTCAAGGTTGTACTTGTCTCATTTATTTGAAAATGAGTTCTTAAGATCTTAACTCTTGGTTTTTAAAGGTTCCTGACATGGATGATGAAGAAGGGGAAGGAGAAGAAGATGATGATGATGATGAAGAAGAAGAAGGGTTGGAAGATATTGATGAAGAAGGGGATGAGGATGAAGGTGAAGAAGATGAAGATGATGATGAGGGGGAGGAAGGAGAGGTAAAAGAAAATTTGGTTGAGTAAAAATAGTCTTTAAGGACTTCACCAGGTTACTTGAGGTGTATAGTATAATGGAACT
The DNA here is from genome assembly GCF_004115265.2 of Rhinolophus ferrumequinum. Taxonomy (NCBI): domain Eukaryota; kingdom Metazoa; phylum Chordata; class Mammalia; order Chiroptera; family Rhinolophidae; genus Rhinolophus; species Rhinolophus ferrumequinum. The sequence continues at coordinate 77,460,317 of NC_046295.1, forward strand.
GACTCAATTGATTATGGGAAGATTTGTAGAAAAGAGTAAGCTATTTTATTGTCCAGGAGTGAAAGAAATGTTGATAAGCCTGTTTTATTACTAATTTAACGAGTTCTGTTTTTGTGGTTAGTTTCTATGACTACTCCATTCTCTTTTCCTACCCAGTACTTAGCGAAAGTAGTATGGACAGTGCAACTGGTCAAATTCTGAGAAATCTTCCCAAAGAACAAACATTTGCATGTTTAGGAGACAAAACAAAAATTATTTTAGATTGGTTTTGGGTTTGGATGATTAAGTCTGAAAGACGGCCAATGGTTTGGTTAGTGCTTAAAGTTAATTTATCTGAAACAGTATCACTGGGTCTTTTAGTCAGGGTTTGATGCAGTGATGCATAGGTTCATAAAATTAGATGTCCCTGTAGTATGTCATGCTTTGTGGAGGCCACCATGGTCCCTATGAATGCTGGGGAATGACTCCAGAATTAACCGTAGAGATTAACTGTCCATTTTTTTTCTCACAGGAAGATGAAGGAGAAGATGACTAATGGAACATTGATGGATTCCAACCTTTTTTAATTTTCTCCAGTCCCTGGGAGCAAGTTGCAGTCTTTTTTTTTTTTCCTCTTGTGCTCAGTCGCCCTGTTTTTGAGGTCTCTTTTCTCTCCTTTACACCATGGTTCTCACCTTATTTTGGGGGAAATAATTTCAGCAGAATACATTGGGAAAAGAATCTCTGCCCCTTTCTGTTCCAAATTCATTTTTATCCCTTCCTGTCGCAACAAAAACTTTATGGAATCAACACCACCGTGCTCTGTGGGAAAAAAGAAAAACCTTCTGCTCCCTTAGCTCTGCTGGAAGCTGGAGGGTGCTAGGCCCCTGTGTAGTAGTGCATAGAATTCTAGCTTTTTTCCTCCTTTCTCTGTATATTGGGCTCAGAGATTACACTGTGTCTCTATGTGAATATGGACAGTTAGCATTTACCAACATGTACCTGTCTACTTTCTCTTGTTTAAAAAAAGAAAAAAAAAAACAAAAAAAATGGGGTTATAGAAGGTCAGCAAAGGGTGGGTTTGAGATGTTTGGGTGGGTTAAGTGGGCATTTTGACAACATGGCTTCTCCTTTGGCATGTTTAATTGTGATGTTTAACGGACATCCTTGCAGTTTAAGATGACACTTTTAAAATAAAATTTTCTCCTAATGATGACTTGAGCCCTGCCACTCGATGGGAGAATCAGCAGAAGCTGTAGGATCTTATTCGGAATTGACATCCTCTATTGTAATTTTGTTCCTCTTTATTTTTAAATTTTCTTTTTGTTTCACTGGAAAGGAAAGATGATGCTCAGTTTTAAACGTTAAAAGTGTACAAGTTGCTTTGTTACAATAAAACTAAATGTGTACACAAAGGATTTGATGCTTTTCTCTCAGAACAGGTTTGACTTGTATAACATATTGTCAAACTTTGTCAGGCTAACTCCCTATTTTTTGATACGCACTTTGCAGGATGACCTCAGGGCTATGTGGATTGAGTAAAGGGATTTGAATCAATGTATTAATGTCTCCATAGCTAGGAAACATCATGGGTACAATTTGCCATCAATTTCTGAAAGTTTCAAATCATTCGGGATACCAGATTGCTCAAAACTCAGTTCTGAGTATATTGTACCCTTAATTTGTATTTCAAATTGGCATTTTTTAAAAAAAATGGGCCTTTATTTACTTGGATATAATAATAGTGCCTGCCACCACCATCAGAGAGACCTGGTGCTCTAATGCCAAGTTACACACGGGGCAATTGCTGGCATGTCTTCGTTGGCACTATGAAATGCTGCCAAGAAGATAGGCTCTCAGAGTAAGAAGTCCGTATTGGTGGTAAGAAACTCAGGTGAGGAGTACTTCTGTCTCTAAGTACCAGCTATTTAGCGTATAGTTCTCAAATGAGACCCGTCTGTGTGAATCTGGGTGAGATGATGGACTCTGCTCTGCTAAATGCCATCATGCATAGAACATTTTGAGAAGCTACCTAATGCCTAAGCTTTTTAATGCTGTAAAATATAGTAGCTAAAATTAAATGCCACTTAACTTTTTCAGAGTTGAATTAATGGACAGCCTGGTCAAATTCAAAGCTGTTTGATGTATAAAACTTTATAAATGGAACTACTCCATCAATAGGCAAAGTGTAATGAAAACCTATCTAGATGGATAGTATGTAATTTCTGCACAGGTCTCTGTTTAGTAAATACATCACTGTATACTGGTCAGGAATCTTGCTCCAATAAAGGAACATAAAGATTTTTTTTGACTGGGGTCATTCTCCTTGTTTTGTAGAGAAAACGTTTCTTGGTTTTAGATTTAGATGATAAGCTAGTTTTTTGTCCTGTTACTTGCGTTCATAGTGACTGGGGAAGGGGGGAAAATCCAAATAGTTAAGCAGTAAGTATAGTATAGATGACATCTACATGAAAATGTATGAAACACATCTGAACGTATTACTGTTACTTTGTAGTAAGTTCCTGAAGGGATTAGATAATTGATTTTGAAGTCTCAGCATTTAAAGACCTTTTCACTAGTGAACAAAAAGCCATATGAATTAATACACATGGAAGTCAGTCATTTTTGTTTCACAAGTTACAGTTTACCAAAACTTGTGTGCTGGTGAGATTGTGGCACTGTTTGGTTATAGATCATATTAAATCGGATTTTCATAATGTCTTATTTTGGGAATGTGGTCAAAAACTAGGGGTCCCCAAAGACTACTAATTCTTGAGATCACCCTTTAGTTTCCTTGTGCCTGCAAATCTTGTGGAGAGCTCGGCTGTGGGAAAACAGTCATGACCTTCACGTACAGAGTAGCTAGTGTGCTTTGGGTCCAATTGCAAGGGGAGTTGGGCTGGCCCTTAGGCAAGTATATATTAGAAGGGGCTAGATGAACAGCTCGAAGCTCCTTTGATGTAGGACGTTTAAAATAGAAAAGAGCAAAAGGTGACTGTTTAGGTCATTGCTATGGGAAGAGGACATCCTCTTCCCAAGCTGTGGTGTGCAGTTAGGCTCAGCTTATGAAGGGGACTTTACATGAATTGGGGTGTAGAGGACAGGAGCCTGTAATGTGTCTACATATTATGTAAATTTCAAAACCTTAACAAATACTCTATTTTAGACCATCCCTGCCGTTGAGGTTAATGTTGGTTTCTCCAATGATGTCCTGGTTTGTAAAAGACTTAACTGTATTCCCTCTGTGACAGTCTCTTACTATTTCACCCAAGTCAGCCTCTAAAATGTAGTGTTTAAACGATCCATGGAGTACCTGGATGCCTTGGGCTGACCAATTTGCTTTATATCTGGCCTGCTAGCTGTTAGGCTGTAAAAGGTACGCGTTTTTGACTTGAGGGATGTTGGGGGCCTTCTGGGCTTCACTCTGGACAATTGTGTTTAGTTGATGTGGTAATCTTTATTACTACTGCTTTATAACAACTCAATTCATGGTTTCACTTGGTCCCAGAAACACAGTTTTGGTTTTTCTGCATTTTCAGATTTTGCCATGAACCCTTTCTGGCTATCACAAGAATGGAATTCTGTTGCAAAAGATGAAGACGTTCAGGGTTTCCTGAAGACAGACAAGTTCTTTAGGAAATGAATGAGTAGCCTTTCCAATTGTTTAGAGGGCAACATCTTATTTTGAAAAGTATCCCACACCCTACCACTGACCATTCCCTTTTCAATATGTGGCTGTGTTTATTGAAGACTTACAAATTCACTATGTAACAGGTCTGAAGGAAAGGACTGCAGTTTTGCGATTAGAACGAGAGGACTTATAAAAAGTGGAGGGTATGTGCCAACTTAATTAGTTGGTGACACTGTACTCAGATACTCCCCAAGGGATGCAAATCTAAGTGTAGATAGATTGATATTTGCAATATTGAGAAGAAAATGTATAGGAAGGGAAAAAATGTTTCCTTGCTAGGAATTTAGGTTCCTTTCAGTTTATACAGTTAAACAGCCAATTAGCTGGAGAGTTGGTTTGCTCTGTTCACTAGCCACTGGATGTTGAATGTAAACTTCAAATTTTCTAAGAATTATAATTCATGAAGTACCATCACCATGACATAAGGTATGGCTATCTGGTCAGACTCACCCATCAGCCTAGAACTTGGTTTCCCTGTAGGTTTGCCCATCCTGGGGTTCATGGATGGGTGGATTCTGCTACTGAACTTTCCCTTAGTGAGGCAGTGAAACACTTCTCAGCAAACTTGGAAAATAATTTTGAGTTCTTCGACATAGTTCAGCTTTCTGGCTGTAGGAGGGGATAAAGGATCCAGTAGACATCCTCCTGAAAGCAGGAGCAATGCTAGTTCAATTCATGGTGTGTTTTTCTCAAGCCTGTGACCTGCAGTCAGAAGTTGATAGTCTTTCTAAATTATGGTTAACATTCAGCTCAGGACAGCTTGATAACTCCCATTTTAAAAAGCCTACTATGTGCTGGGCTAGGCTATGATTAATACGTATATGAGTTAAAAGTGCCCCGACTTGCCTCTGATTATGAGATGTAGGCATGTCCCCCACTGAACCAAGTTGCCTTTGCATTTATTGATGCCACTTCGTTGATTTCCCATTGCAGGGAAATGCAGAATTGTCCGTGGCTTGCCATTTTCACTTTCCAATCTGTGAGGGGGCTGGTGGAACAGTGGCTCTGGCTGAGACAGAAAATCTCCAGTTGGATCAAGGGGTGGGGGCCTAAGAGACGTTTCGGTTTGTTCATCTGATTTGTAATTTGGCATAACTTGGGTTAGACTTTACTTTTTTCAGACGCATACGTTCTTATAGTGACTAGACAGGGCCAAGACTTCTTGGGGGCGACAGGTTTGGGATTAGCCCTTTTCACACCAATGACATCTGAGAAGATAAATTTAGGAGCAGAGCCAGGTCATGGTGTGAGGTTCGGAGAAAAGGCTGTCTAGGAGCCGACCCGCCACACAGGCCGCGCCCTGCAGTCGGTAGGCGGCGCTGTCCCCACTCGGACCCGCCCCTCTGAGCGCGCGGCGGGGCAACCAGAGAACCCCAGCCGGGGAAATGTCCCTTCCTGCCCTTCTATCCTGGGGTGGGGGTCAGTGTCACAAGGAGCCGGAACTAAGGCCTCGAAAGAGAAGGCGCTGGATCCCAAATCCCGCGGAACCTCTGATCCGAGGGGAGGCGCTGTGGCCTTGGGTTCGGGAGTGGGGTCCCGGGCGCCGATCTGTCGCGGCCGAGAGGCGTCTCGGATCCCAGGTCCCTGGAGTGCCCGCGGACCTCGGGAGGGGGCGCTGGATCGTACGGCTCCCGCGCCGCTTCCCGGGAAGTTTCAAGTTTGAAAGTCTTGGCCGAGGGGCCGGGGCTTCCGGAACCGGAGTGGTGGAGAGGAGGGGCCGAGCGGCCGGAGCGACGCCATGGAGGAGGGGGCGCTGCGGCAGGTGAACAGCACCGGGAGAGGCCGGGCCGCGGGGGGCGGGGAAGCCTCATTCACTGCCCTGGGAGCTGGGAACTCCTGCCGCGTCCCCAGCCCTGCCCCGTGTCCCTTCCCAACTCCTGCCCCGGGCCGCCCTACCCCTCGCAGGGCATAACTGAGCACTGGGGCTAAGTCTTTCATGCACCCGGGAAACTTCCCCAAATCACCCCAAGTGGCTCAGAACCTTCAGCCAGGCAGTCCACGAGCATGTCTGTATCCTCAGTGAAAGCCACTAGGGTGGGTCCCAAAGTTTCCCAAAATCGGTTCTTCCAGGTAGGTCTCTAAGGCCGATGGGAATCGGCGCGGGAAGCAAAGGGGGGCCATGCGGGCACATTGGGAGCGACCTAGGGGAAGAAGAATGCGTGTGCTCAGGGAGAAGGGGACGGGAGGGGCCAGTCCCTGCGCACTTGCGGGGGTGGGGCGTGGGGGGCCTTCCCAGAGCACGTGGGCATGCAGAGTGTGCACGCGAGGCGGAGGGAACCAGTGCCTGCGCTGGAACCTTTGGGTACTCAGAGGGTTCCAGCCCTAATGGCGAGGGAGGCGGGTTCCTGCCAGAGCTGGCAATAGTGCTGGTGGGTACGGGGGCCAAGGCTGTGTGCACGTCTGTTACGGGGGAGGGAGAGGTGTGTGTGCACGTGGCCGGAGTTCAGCCCTGAGCAGACAGGACCATGGACCATGCTCAAGGGAGAGGAGACCTCAAGAAGACGCCCTGAGTGCCCCCACCTCAGCGGCTTAGGCAACCTTCAGGGCTGTGTCTGCCCCCTCCCACCCCCTTCCTCCGGAGGCCCCTCCGCCTGTTCCAGCAGAGGCTTGTACACATTTTCCGATTTCCTGTGAACCTCCGCCCAGCAGTGGCAGCTGGGTGACTCAGGACCCTGGTGGCCTGGCCCCCAGCTCCATGGGATCTTTGTTTGCTCAGGCCCTTGGCTCTGGCCCTCTCCCCTGGAGCCGTCAAAGGATTTCCTGAGCCCCGCCCCTGCCCTCTGACTGCTGGGCCAGCAGGCCACGAAGGCTTGGGGTGGTGGGTCCCAGAGGCCAGGGTGTTCACCCCTTCTACTAGGCTCAGGAGATGGAGAGCAGAGAGGTAAGGTGGAGGCCTTGCAGGAGTCATGGGGGCCTCCTGGGTTCCCCGGGGCTGAAGTCAGCTTTGGCCCCCCATGGTCTGAAATGGCCTCTGGGAATGAGGGTTTCCTCTTCTTGCTCCAACCTGGGGTAAAGTCATGAGAAAGCCTACTTCCTCCCAGGAGCTGAGCTAGGAGTGGGCCCCCGGAGACCTCCCCAGCCTCTCTCTATGCCTCTGTTTTGCCATCTGAGGTGAGGCATCAAGGCAACAGCCCTGGCCTCTACTCAGGCCTCTGACCTTGGGTGAATCCCTAGCGGCTTTTCTGGCCGCAGGTCTTAGCCTGCAGCCCAGCCCTCCAGCAGCCTGATGAAGCGGGACTGGGTGGGCGGGACTAGGCCCCAGGAGGTGGTGGTATCTCCTTGTTGTGACTTTGGGCGGATTACTTAATCTCTTTCTGTGTCTCAGTTTCTTCACCTATAAAATAGCAACTGCACACCTCCTGCGGTTGTTCTCAGGATTGACAAGTTAACATATGCAAAGCTCTTAGAACAGACCGGGCACCCAGTAGTATCACGTGAACGTTGAAAATTCCCCCCCCCCCACCCATCTCTCTGATGTGGAGGACCAGAGCCTCTGCTGGATAAAGAGCTTTGGGGTTTCCACCTGGCTTAGGGATACTAGCTCCACGGTCAGAGATGCTTCCCACACCCCATGCGTCAGTCCTGGGTGCTGTCCATGCCTCCCTCTCCCTCTGTCTGTGGTGAGCTGAGGCTGGTGGCGGCGGGGACTGAGTGGCATAGCTTCTCTGCCATTCCACAGCCTGGGGTGGGCCACCGGCCCCCTGAGGATGAGAAAGAGGTGATCCGTCGGGCCATCCAGAAGGAGCTAAAAATCAAGGAGGGTATGGAGAACCTGCGGCGGGTGGCCACAGACCGCCGCCACCTGGGCCACGTGCAGCAGCTGCTACGATCCTCCAATCGCCGTCTGGAGCAGCTGCACGGCGAGCTGCAGGAGCTGCACACCCGCATCCTGCTGCCCAGCCCGGGGCCTGGCCCAGCTGGTGAGTGAGGAGTCTGGGCAGACCCCGCAGGACAGGAGGCGACAGGCTGACCCAGCCCCTCGGCCTCGGTCCTGACCACCCTCAGAATCTCCCTCAGGTAGCCCGTGCCCAGGAGGGGAAGGGAGGGAAGGAGTGAGGGGTTCACGTGCTCCACACTTCATGCACACAGAACCTGTGGCCTCGGGACCCTGGCCTCTGGCAGAGCAGCCAAGGGCCCGGCACCTGGAGGCTCTGCAGAGGCAGCTGCAGGTGGAGCTGAAGGTAAAGCAGGGGGCCGAGAACATGACCCACACGTATGCCAGTGGCACCCCCAAGGTAAGGCTCCTGGCCTCTGATGGGGAGGATTTGGCTCTCAGATTATTAGGGGAGGTGCTGATCCAGCCTCTATTCTGATAGGGAAATGCAACCCAGCCATTGGCCCTATAAGGGAGACACAGTCCTAACCCTTAGTCTGATGGGGGGTGGGGGGCACAGTCCCAAATCCCAGCCTTTTGGGGAAGGCATGGCTCGACCCCCTAGTCTAACAGAAGGCACAATACTCGTCTAATGGGGGGTTCCCGGTCTAGTAGGGAAGGCCCAGCCCCAGTTCCAACTCCCAGTATGACATGGGGAGCTTGACCTCTGCCCTTATCTTTTCTGATGCGGGAGGCTGTGCCCCAGACCTAGCCTAACAAGGGAGGCTTGGCTCTAGTCCCTGGTCTGACCATAGGGCTCTGGGCTAACATGTCAGCACCCCATAGGGGAGGAAGCTCCTGGCAGCTGCCCAGCAGATGCTGCGGGACAGCCAGCTGAAGGTGGCCCTGCTGCGAATGAAGATCAGCAGCCTGGAGACCAGTGGGTCCCCTGAGCCAGGTGAGGCCTCGGGAAGCCGGGATGGGCAGGGCAGAGTAGGGCACGGGCCTGAGGGCTGCTCCCTCCTTCCATCCAGGGCCTGAGCTGCTGGCAGAAGAGCTGAGGCACCGATTATGCATCGAGGCTGCCGTGGCCGAGGGTGCCAAGAACGTAGTGAAGCTGCTGGGTAGCCGGCGTACGCAAGACCGCAAGGCATTGGCCGAGGTCAGCCCATGGTCCCCTTCTCTCTGAGGGTCTCCTTTATCCCGTACCACCCTCTGCAGTGGCAGGAGGCACTGTGGTCTGGCCATGCAGGGTATCAGTGAGGAAACATGAGGCACATCCTGTCTAGATAGACCTCATCAGAGGTGTCTTCAGGTGGCATGAGCCACTGCCCTCCCCACCCCACACCCCCCAAACCCCATGAGCCTGTGTCCCGTCTGCAGGCTCAGGCCCAGCTCCAGGAGTCCTCCCAGAAACTGGACCTCCTGCGGCTGGCCTTGGAGAAGCTGCTGGAGGGACTGCCTCCTGCCCACCCTCTACGTGGCAAAGTGGCCCGGGAGCTGCGGACTGCTGTGTCTGGGAACCCCCAGCCTTCAGGGACACTTGTGAAGCCCACCGCCGTGACAGGTAGCCAGGAGTCCCTCCTACTTCAGATTTCTCCTTCTGTTCCAGAGAGGACCCTGAAACACAGTGAGGAAGAACTTTGGAGAAGGGTTCCAGTCCTGGCCCCACCACCCCCTAGCTGCGTGACCTTGGGCAACTGATAGCCTTTCTTTAAACCTCAGTTTATCCATCTGTAAAATGGGGATGATAACAGCACCTACTTCATAGGGTTGCTGTGAAAATTCAGTGAGTTGTTGCATGTGAAATGCTAAGCACTCTCTCTGCTGACACAATCAGCACTCACTCAGTGAAGCAATTATTTAAATGGGTCACCATGACAATGCTTAAAGTGCCAGTGATTGGGAGCTCAGAGCCCTGGAGGCCTTGGTACCCAGTCCTGGGCAGCTTGAATGGACTGTTAGAAAATTCTTAATCCTGAGCTGGATCTGACTCCTTGTAGTGGCAGCCGAATTGCAATCAACAAGTGATCTGAGAGTGGCGACTTTGGAAGCCCCGAACTTCCCACCTGAGACACAGCGCCAACAGGAAAGCCCAGTGCTTTCCTGCTCAGAGCTGGTGCAGGGGTAGATAGGCCATATCCCACTGTGAGCAGAGCTGGGAAGGGAAAGTACAGGGGCTGGATGGGTCCCCTCACCTGGCCTTAGGGCATCAGGAATGCTTCCTGGAGGAGATGGTGTCTGAGCTTGGCCTTGAAGGGCTTATGGGAGATGGCCAAATAGAAAAGCAGGGGAAATGGCTTGTTAAAGGGCCTAGAACTGAGCTAGCTGGGGCTCAGGATACCCCGTATACTGTCTCCTGGCTAAACAACTCAGTTCCCTGAGTTGTTCCTCCTAAGATGATTTTCTAACCTGGGTACTGCTTGTTTTACAAGGTCTCTTAGAGTGTAACCCTAGGCCTGGACTCCGTAAATGGTGCTCTTAGGCCCAGTTTATGTCCTCAAAGGCTCCTAGAGTCCTGCTGCTTCCTCTACCCTTTGAGGAACAAAACTCTAGTGACCCTAAAAATGAATCCACTTGGTTGGCAAAACACTCCTTGTAGCCATTTGCGAGGTGAGGCAGAGCTGGGACTCATTCCCACTGTACAGATGGGGAAACTGAGGCCCAGAGAGGAGGGACAGGATAGGCAACCAGGCTTCCTGCTCCCCAAGTTCTCATCCCTGCTACGGTGCTCCCCAAGCCCTGAGCAGCATGTCATCAAGAACTGGGCTCCATGCGGCCTGGCTGAGATCTTAGTCTTGCCCCTTTGCCTGAGTGTCTGCGGCACCCAGCGCATGGAGGGTGCAGGAAGAGAGGGCCAGCTGGTTCGCCTGGAGGCTGGCAGACGGCTGCCAAGGCCTAACATGGGCAGGGGCTGGGTTCCGCCATCTCCAGGAGAAGGTAGTGTTCTGGGGCTCCAGGGGCCCGTTGGTGGTGGCAATGAGAGGATGGCACCTGATGATGTCCCCCCATGCTCCCCACAGGGACACTTCAGGTCCACCTCCTGGGCTGTGAGCAGCTGCTGACAACTGTGCCTGGCCGTTCCCCGGCAGCTGCGCTGGCCAGGAGCCCCTCCCAGGGCTGGCTTCGGGGCAAGGCCAGGCAGCAGCGTGGTAGAGGCGAGCTGGCCAGTGAGTAGGGGGACGCAGGGAACTGAGGGACAGCAAAGGCCCCTCATACCTGGCCTGCCCTGAGCTCCAGCTCTGGCCCTGCAGGCGAGGTGCTGGCTGTGCTGAAAGTGGACAATCGTGTCGTGGGTCAGACGGGCTGGGGGCCAGTAGCCAAGCAGTCCTGGGACCAGACCTTTGTCGTCCCCCTGGAGCGGGTGAGGATGGCTCTTGAGAGGCCGGGGGTGGCCTTGGGCCACGGGGTGGAAGGCTGGCCAGGTAGGACTGGTGCCGTGTTCCACTCTCAATGTGGCCTCCCCAATGTAGGCCCGAGAGCTGGAGATTGGAGTGCGTTGGCGGGACTGGCGGCAGCTGTGTGGCGTGATCTTCCTGCGGCTGGAGGACTTCCTGGATAATACCTGTCACCAGCTGTCCCTCAGCCTGGTGCCACAGGGGCTGCTCTTTGCCCAGGTGCCCACTGGCCCCTGCCCTCTGACCTCGTGGGCCCCTGGCTCCATGAGAGCTAAAAGGGCCTTCGAGAATGCGACCTACCTGCATGGGAATGGAAATTGAGGCGAGGAGGGAGGAGGTCTCCAAGAATGGATTCCCAGGCTGAGGGACTCTCTGAGGACTTCACGCGAGTCTAGAGGCCTGTGCCCTTGTCCCGACTGCCCTGCCTCATCTCTGACTCTCCTCTCTGGGCCTGTCTCCCCACTGGGACCGATGAGGACATTGGATCCATCTCTCTGGGCCATTCTGGCTCTTGCATTATTGACACTGGAGGCTCAGGCTGGGATCCTGGAGGCCGGGGAGGTGCCTGTGGCTGATGGGGTAGGAAGGGACAGTTCTTCAGTCCTGCCCCCTGTCCCTGCAGGTGACCTTCTGTGACCCTGTCATTGAAAGGAGGCCCCGACTGCAGAGGCAGAAACGCATTTTCTCTAAACGCAGAGGTGTGGACAGGAGAGGGCTGTGTGTGTAGGGAACAGAGCAGGGGTATCAGGAAGCCTTGGGACTGAACCCCCCTTTCGCCCCAGGTCAGGACTTCCTGAGGGCTTCCCAGATGAACCTCAGCATGGCGGCTTGGGGGCGCTTGGTCATGAATCTGCTGCCCCCCTGCAGCTCCCCAAGCACGATCAGCCCCCCGAAAGGGTGTCCCCAGACTCTGGCTACACCCCAGGGGGCCACTGACCCTGCCTCGCCCAGGTGAGGAACCACCTCGCCCCAGGCTCCCTGCCTCTTGTCAGCATCCGCCTCTCCAGGCACCGTCAGTGTCTGTCTTTCTGTCCCTGTGGCTCACTTCTGACCCTCTATCTGTCTCTGCATGGCTGTGTGTCCATCCCCCCAATTTTTCTGTATGCCAGTGCCCTGCCATGTGTCTGCTTCCTTCCCACAGTAATGTGCCCCCCAAGAAGACTCCCTTGGGAGGAGAGATGAGGCCCCCACCCAAGCCCCCGCGCCTCTACCTGCCCCGGCAGCCAACCCCCGAGGAGATGCCGGTGAGGGGGGCATGGTAGTCCTGGAGGTGCTGGGGTGGGAATGGCAGGGCTGGAGGGAGAGAGGAAGGAAGCTTGCTTTGTTCTGAGCCCTTCTGCTCCCACAGCGCACCAAACGCCCCCACATGGAGTCCAGGACTCGACTTGGGTCGTCTGTACCAGCCTCAGCCACCAGGTATCCCCATGGGTCTCTTCCTGTTTGAGACATTACCCACTCACTCTAGTGTCTGTCCGTTCATACAGCCCTCTGTGGCTCCTGGGCGTATTCACTGGCTCGCCCTCAGCGTCTTATTCTCTGGAGCCCATTACTGAACCCCAGCTGTATGCCGGACTCTAGGCAACTGCTGTCCTAGGAGCCCTCACCCAGGCTCTCCAGGCCCTGTTCCTCCAGCCTCATGTGTGGGGACAGCCCAGGACCAGGCATGGAGGGTTTGAATTGGCTCTTGGTGGAGGCCCAGCCCTTGTCCCATGGGATTTCCTGTACCCTCTCTTGCAGGAAACCCCCCCGGCTTCAGGACTTCCGCTGCTTGGCTGTGCTGGGCCGGGGCCACTTTGGGAAGGTAGTAGACTGAGGAGGGTGCAGTGGAGGGGGCTGGGCAGCCCTCAGCACATGAGCCAGGAGGACACTGACTGTGGGATAGTGGGTGGGGGAAGAAAAGACTCCTCTGTACGGCCTACCGGGGCCCAACCTCTCTCTGGTCCCCAGGTCCTTCTGGTCCAGTTCAAGGGGACGGGGAAATACTATGCCATCAAAGCGCTGAAGAAGCAGGAGGTGCTGAGCCGGGATGAGATTGAGAGGTGTGTAGTGACACCATGGGGCACCTGACCCCGGAGGGTACCCAAGATGGCTGGCCTGGGCTGGTGGTACCAGAAGGCAGCAGAATGTGCCTGGGGCTTTGAAGAGTTGACCCTGGGGCTGACCAGGCCTAGGTTCTCTTTTAGTACCTGCAGTTAACGGTGTGCCCGTGGACAGGTCCCCTCTTATCTCTGCACCTCAGTGTCCTCATCTATAAAATGGGACAGTAGTGGTGGTGCAGATCCAATGACCCATGTGAGCCCCTGATACATAGAAACCATCACTCTACCTGCCTGGCACTTTGAAGACCCAGTAAGCCCCGGGTGTCGTGTGGGTGGCAGGGCATAGCCAGTGGAGGTTTTCCTTCCCTTTAAAACCTACTCCCCCCACCTGCAGCCTGTATTGTGAGAAGCGGATCCTGGAGGCTGTGGGCCACATGGGGCACCCCTTCCTGCTCTCCCTCCTTGCCTGCTTCCAGACCTCCAGCCATGCCTGCTTCGTGACTGAGTTTGTGCCAGGTGGTGACCTCATGATGCATATCCATGAGGACGTCTTCCCTGAGCCCCAGGCCCGGTGGGTTCCCATCCCTTTTGTCTGCCTCTTCCAGCAACCCTTCCCTGGTTCCCTATACCAGGCCCCCTTCACCCTGCTTCCTCTAGGGTGCTCATCAGCAGAAGAGCAGGGAGTCAGGAAGGCCTTGGTTCAAATCCTGGTGATCAATTCTCACAGCATTTGTATTTGTCAGTGGGCCTCAGTTTATATAACTATGAAATGGGTTAATAACCGTTTCATAGGCTTGTTGCATAGATGAGCATAACATTTATGAATTGTTGAGCACAGGGACCAGGGAACAGTTAAGTGACTGGCAGCTGGAGTTATTTCTTACCTACCAGGGCTCTGGAGTCTGGTCTCACATTTCATCTCTGCTACTAGCTGTGTGACCCTGGGCACATCACTTACTGGAGTCTCAGATTCTCATTTGAAAAATAGGCGTGATGAGTATCAACCGCAGGCTGCTGGGAGGATGCCGGGAGAATAAGGCATGAGAACACTTGGCAACATCGCTGGCACAATCTAAGAGACCCAGAAGAGTAGGCCCACAGCAGGCAGCAACCGGGACGACCCTGGGGTCTTTGTCTGGAGGAGCCCCAGCCCGCACCCACCCTCAATCCGAAGCATGAGGCTCACCACTCTCTCACCCACATCTGACTGTCTGAGACATTCGGGGGTCCCCAGGCTGTGGCCATCCTGGTGCTTCCCTGCCCCCACCCCCATGCGCAGTCCTGGGCCTGAATCCCCCGTATACCACCCCTCCAGGTTTTACGTGGCCTGTGTGGTCCTGGGGCTGCAGTTCTTACATGAAAAGAAGATCATTTACAGGTAACTTGCTCCTGAGAGGCTAGGGGAGGGGGCGAAGGAGCAGATGCTGCCCTCCTCAGGGGCCGCTGTTCCCAGGGCCCCTTTCATCTACCCCTCACCCTCAGGGACCTTAAGTTGGATAATCTTCTGTTGGACGCCCAGGGTTTCCTGAAGATCGCGGACTTTGGGCTATGTAAGGAAGGTGGGTGTCTCCTGTCCAGGTTCCTGTACCCTCCAGCTTTACTCAGCCTTCCTCAGCCAGTCCAGGCCAGCAGGGCGGTGGGCAAGTGGCATCTCCCAGGAAATCTCCCCACCCCTACCCTCATTCCAGGGACCAGCTGGGTGCATTGGCGCTTCTTTCCCAGCCCTAAAGAGTCCTAGCTTGCCCTTGGCCCGAGGGAAAGCCTGTGCTCGGAGCTGGGAGAGGGCACTGGCTTCTGCTTTCTTTGTGACCTTGGCATGTGAGCTTGGCTGAGACTCAGCGCCCACCTCCATCATCCCACCTCCGAGGGGCAGGGCTTGGCATGGAATTCGATACATGCAGTGTTAGGGTTGGCTGTTGGTTCTTACAGCCATAGAAGTTATTGTGGACGAGACACTGAACTGGCATCGGTGTGGATGTTCGTTTACAGGGATTGGATTTGGGGACCGGACAAGCACATTCTGCGGCACCCCGGAGTTCCTGGCCCCTGAGGTGCTGACCCAGGAGGCCTACACACGGGCTGTGGACTGGTGGGGGCTGGGTGTGCTGCTGTATGAGATGCTGGTGGGTGAGGTAAGTGCTGGACCAGGGTTGCCAGGGCCTCTAGGTCAGGGTGGGGTGGGGGTGGCCCATGCAGCCTGCTGAGCCCCCATCTCTGCAGTGCCCGTTCCCAGGGGACACCGAGGAGGAGGTGTTTGACTGCATCGTCAATGTGGACGCCTCATATCCCCGTTTTCTGTCGGTGCAAGGGCTTGAGATCCTTCAGAAGGTAATCACTGCAGGGTCTAGGGCTGGGCCAGACAGCTGTGTGGCGGCGTCCCCACCCATCCCTGGGGCCCTGTGGCCCAGCTTGCTTAGGGTACTTGGGGAGGTGGCAATGCCCTCCGTGATCACCTGTTCTCTTGCCCAGCTCCTCCAGAAGTGCCCGGAGAAGCGCCTGGGCGCAGGTGAGCAGGACGCCGAGGAGATCAAGACACAGCCTTTCTTCAGGGTTAGTGACCAAGGCGGCAGTGGTCCCCAGTGCCGGGCACAGGGGGAGGTGTTGAGGGACCACGTGAGTTGCCGTCCCTGTCATCTCAGCCACCTCTGCCCTTGTCCCCAGACCACCGACTGGCAGGCCCTGCTCGCCCGCGCTGTCCGGCCCCCCTTTGCACCTACCCTCTGTGGCTCTACAGACCTGCGTTACTTCGAGGGCGAGTTCACAGGGTTGCCGCCTGCCCTGACCCCACCTGACCCCCGCCGTCCCCTCACTGCCCGCCAACAGGCCGCCTTTCGGGACTTCGACTTCGTGTCAGAACGATTCCTGGAGCCCTGAGGGCCTCTCCTGGGGTCCCTGTCCCCTGCCCCCTAGACTATTAGAGCCTCACTCGCCCACCTGTCTGCCCAGCTGTGTATCCTGCCTGCCCAGGCCTTGCGTGGTATTTATCAGTCCAGGGGGCTGCTGTTGTGTGCTTGGCTCAGTCACTGGGCAGGGTGCTCCCCTCCCCTCTGCCTCCCAGACAGACCTGCACCAGAAAGGCTGGCACGCCGAGGAGTGGTTTGGTTTGTTTTTTAATACTTGACTTGCTTTATAGATTATTAAATTTATAAAACTGTGCACTGGAGGCATTCTGGTTTGGGGGGTGGTGTGGAGGTCTCAGAAGCCCGAGGTGTTGGTGCCCCAGCCCCCCACAGGTCCTCTTCCTCCCCTTCTTTCTTTGGAGGCATAACTGCCAACTGAGGCAGGGGTCTATTGCTCACTCTGCTCGGAGGCTGGGGAGGGGTGGGCACAAGTGAGGAGCCTCAGGCTCTCCGGCTCAGCCCTTTCAGTTTTCAGGCATAAAATGGTGGCCCTGCCTCCTGCGACCTTAAACAGCCCGGCTGCTGCCCTGCTCTTCTTCTTGCTCCTCGGCCCAGAGGGTCTCCCAGGACCCTGAGGGCCAGCCACAGAAGAAGTGGGCCAGGTTGCGGGTGAGGCCGCGGTCGAAGGGGTTGCCGGCGCGCTGGCGGAGGTAGGCAATGCGGTGTGAGGAGATGAACTCCCAGGTGGTGGTGTTGCTGGCCACCAGGTAGAGGTGCGAGGCCAGGAGCAGGATGGCCACCAACGAGAAGAGGGAGAGCAGCAGGAAGGTGGCGAACAGGAGCCCGCTGGACCGCAGCCATAGCCCCCAGGGCTGGAAGAACCGGAGGCCAGACCTGTGGGGCAGGATAGGGAGCTGGGGGAGAGCAGGGGCGCCCCAGGGAGCCCAGGTGGACAGGCCATTTGGGAGAGGGTCTCAGGCTCCTGAAGAGGGAGCCCCGGCTCTCTACACACCTCGTGGGCCCATGTTGCCCACCATCCCCCACACCCAGGGGAGGGGCGGGACCCACCATGCCAGGTGCAGGCCCCACAGAAGCACCACCAGCTGCAGTGCCAGGTAGGCCACGAAGAGTGGGTGGTTGCGCTCCCCCACACAGTTCTCCATCCAGGGGCAGTGGTGGTCGTAGCGGCGGACACAGCGACGGCACTCACGGCAGTGTCGGGCCCGTAGGGGCTGCTGTGGGCACAGAGGAAGTCGGGCTCAACGCTGGCTCCTCTCTGGACCCAACCGTGAGGGAAGGGATGAGGGCAGGAGAGCAGGGCCTGACTCTGGGAGGCCTTCCCTGTCCTGGAGTGGTGAGGCCAAGGCGCTGGGGCAATAGGAGGTCAGGGAGTCTCAACCGTGCCCCTGACCCCTCCCAGGAGGCCCCTGCATCACCCACCAGCACCATGCAGTGTCTGCAGCGCCGAAGAGGGATGGCTTGAGGAACCATGGCTGTCTGCTCTTCCTTGGCTTCCTCCTGAAAATGAAAGGCTGTATAAGATGGGGTCACCTTGGGAGGCAGATGGCTCTGGTGGGCATCTCCCTTGGGGGCCAGCTTAGCTCTCGGTGTGCACATTTTAGGACCCATCCCTTGCGTTATGAAGGTGGTAGACTATGGGCAGAGTGCCCTGAGCTGAACAAGGCTGTGTGACCTTTGCCAGTTGCTTTCCCTCTCTGGGCCTTGGCAATTTCCTCATTGTAGGATGGGTTTCCTAGGGCTGGCAAGAGGATTCACTGAGATGCCCCAGGAAAGCCCTCCACACAGAGCCTGGCATGAGACTGTTATTGGGGCCTTAGGTCCCCTGTTGGTAGGAGGAGGGGTTCAGGCCCCCAGGGTTCCCTTGGTTACCTCGGGTTGGGTCTGGATATTCACATAGCCCGGGTCCATGAGCGACACGGCCAGGTAGAGCAGCAGGGAGCCCAGCACAAGTAGCAGGAAGGTGAGGGGCAGGAGCAGTTCCCCCTGCTCTTCCCATTGCCGCAGCTCTGGAGAGGCCAGAGGAGGAGCGTGAGGCTAGGGCTGGGGTGAACAGGAGAGTCTGTGGGGGAAGGTGCATTGGGGAGGGTACAGCTGGGGAGTGAGGTGGGGAGTGTGTCCCTCCCTGGCTGAGCAAAGGCCTGGAGATGGGGTTTCATGAGTGGTCAGGTGTATCCCCTGCATAGGAGGAAGTTCAGTACCAGGAAGAAAAAAAAAAGTGGTTCATCTGCACTCTCTCTGGAGGGCAACAGGGAATCATGGAAGGCTATAGGGTCAGATCTGTTTCTGGAAACCCTCTCAACAGAGAGAAGATGGATCAGAGGTGAAGCCTGGAGGCAGAGAGGCTTATCCAGAAGGGAGAGGTGGTTGGCTGGACAAGGGCATGGGCAGGAAGGGTGGAGAGGAGGGGAAGGACAGATGGAAGTAAGGGGGTGAAGGGGCCAGACTTGACTGGATGCAGGGGAGAGGAAGGAGGGATCCCTGCCCCTGGCTCCATGATAGGGAGAGACTAGCCAGGCTTGACATGCCCATGCGACAGAGACACAGGAGGACGGGGCCGGCAGGCTCAGACGCTCCGATGGTGCAGAGAAGGCCATGAGGGTGGCCCAGACCAGGAAGCGTCCAGCCCATGCAGGTGACTGAGGATTCTGGGGTAGTGGGGGGCTGAGGTGTGAGGGGCGAGAGATAGCCAGACAGCAGAGTGTGAACAACTCTGATGCCCCTTGGTTGAAAAAGGTAACAGAGAAGGAAGAGGGTTGGGGGGCCCTTCCTGATGAGACTGAGGAGGTTTTTTTAGGCTAATGGGTGAAGACGGTGGAGGAAACTTGAAAAGGCCTTAGGAGGAAGGTAAGAATGCCCCCAGTCCAGGGGTTGAGGCTGGAGCAAGGAGGGAGGGGTGAGGGCTGCAGTGAGTGGCAGTGAGGGAGGGTGAGAATTTGTGCTGGAGGCAACCTGTGGCAGGTAAAGAAGGGAGGGAAGGAAGTGGCGGGGGCCCGGTGGGGTGAACGGGGGCTACCGGTTCAAGAAGCTAGGATGGGGACATGCGGGACAGGCCAGTCCCCTATGGGGTATATTCTCTTGCCTGAGGGTGGGAGCCTGGACTTGGGGAGCTGGTCGGCACGGGGCTGGGCAGGATGCCAATCCTTGATCTAGTTGATCCTTGGACTCTTACAGAAGGAAGGTTGTTTTGTCTTTCCCAATCCTTGGGAAGGATCAGGTGGGTTCCGGGATCAGGGAAGATGGGGGCTCGAGTTGGTTATTAGATCTGGTGGTCACTGCATGGGTCCTGGGTTGGACAGGGCGTCTGGCAGGGATCAGGAAGATGCTGGGATTAATTAGGGACCGACGGGGTACTAGGCGGAAATCAGGTGCCTCTTGGAATGACAGATGGGGAAGGGGCCTCAGGAGCTAGCGGAGATGGAGTGAATCCCAGGGTCTCTGGGGCTTCGGCGGGGGACCCAGTGAGACCCAAATGTCTGGGGAACCATGCAGAATCGGGTGGATCCGGGGTCGCGCGGGGTCCGGCTCACCGGTATCGTGCAGGAAGAGAACCAGCGTGATTCCCCAGGTCAGCACGGTGTGCCCGGTCCGCACCAGGACCCCAGGGGTGAGGAGCGCCCAGGGCGCCATAGCCTCAGCCCGGGGCCCCACCCGGAAGAAGCGCCCAGAAGGGCGGGCCCTCGGAGGGAGAGGGGCAGCATCCACCCAGGGATTGGCAGATCCAGGTGGTGGGCGGGGCAGGATTGGGCCAGAGAGGCTGCCTATTGGATGGCAGCTGCGGCCGAGTAGGCCCTCGAGCCAACAGGTGCCTGAAGAAACTGAAGGCGGGGCCGGCGCGCGCGCAGCCAGTAACTTGCCACTCGCAGTGCCCACTAGCCAGGTAACTTTCGAAAGCCAAGTAGCAAGCGCCAGTTTCCACGGTTCCGCTGGGCACCCACCCCTCTCTCCAGCCCCACAGTCCTGCGCATGCATCCCTAAGCGTTTCAAAGATCCAGGTGTTTGTTGTGACTCCAAGTTGCAGAATTGTGCCTGGTTCAAAAATGTGATGTCTGTGGCTTCGCCCGAGGTTGCTCCGTGGTGACAGATACGCTTACCTCCTTGCTATTCGTGTTCAGATGCTGCAAACGGGAATGAGAGCAAAGTGGAGGTCCGGGGTGCAGATTCTGGCTGTGAGGGGCCCAACTGGCTCCGGGTCAGACATTACAGCACTGCCCCTTCCTGCCTGTGTGAGCTTGAGCAAGTTACTGAACCACTCTGACCGCTATCTTCTGTCTATGTGATAGAAATGATAATAGTTCCCCTCTTAAGGTGGCTGGAGGATTAAATAATGGACATAGGACTGTCTAAGCCAATACCTACACCCTACCAGACTGACTTGTCCCACCGATGTTTCATCCTTCACTGCTCACATGCTTTACTCGGGTCCCCAGGGCCTTCCTCACTCAGCCCTGCCTTTCCACCTGCACCTCACACTGATACCAACATCCACCTTCTTTCTCCATTACGTTGGCCCTCTCTCAGCTCCTCTAGTATCTTCTGACATAGCTTTTTTTTTTTTGTCAGCTTAACATTCCTTTTTCTGTTGGGGAACTGATTCTTCCCCATCCCATGTGGTTCTGAAGGAAATGTGTCCCTCGCTCCATACGGTGGTGGGAGTCTCTATAGAGCATATAAAATATATATGTTGGATTGAGGTTTGCAAAACAAGTTGTTTACTAGTAGGAACAGGACTATGACCACACATGTGTGAGACTGATAAGAGTGAAGTGAAAAACATGTTTTTGTGTGAAACTGAGCATAACAAAATTGAGTGATAAACTGTCATGCGAGGTCTCAGCTCCCGCTCCCCGCACAAGAACGCAGGACATGATGAGGCCAAAAAGGAACACCCACGGAGCCATTGATAGGGGAGTCACACCACTATATTCTCGCTGGTGGATGGGTTGGAGACACAGGAAGCAGGAGCCACACGATCCGCAACCTGCTGTCCGCTTCTCTGCCAATAGACCCCACTTGCTAACTGCAATTGCGCTTGCTAGCTCAGCCACGGCCGTTATATCAGTGGCTAATGGCTGACCGGTAACAGCTGACGGCCAACTAGTCACAGCTGACGGCCATCTATTACCCGAGCCAGCATCTTTCCACGTGAGGCTGAGAGCCTGGAAACTGCTCTCCTGGCTCTGTCCCCACAAACACCACCAAAACAACTTCTGGTTATCACCCGAGAAGTAAACAAGTCCAAGGAAAAGAGGATAAAAGCAGAACTCCAGAGCAGTGCTGTGAGTGTTCCGACGGGGCGCTCCGGCTAAGACCCTCTGCAAGGGGCCCTCCGAAGTTCTTCCTTGCAAGATCAGCTCGCCTTAGACCCGTCGTGGGCCCAGTTGCCTCTCCCAGACCAGAAACCTTCTCCATCCTGACTGACTCTGGGACTTGGTTCGTTATTAAATCTATCCTATTCTGTGTAACCTGTGCTTTCCAGAGCATTGGTCTCTGTAGGGACATTGGCTCCCAAATAAAGCTGTGTTACTCACTCTATCTGAACCTGTGTGCCGGGACTTTGTTCCCCACTCGAGTCACGAGTACCAAGCAGGGACGTGGGGCCCTGCCGACGGGTTAATGTCCCCTTGGCTTTCAGCAAGAGACTGAAATGTAGTGACTGCCCTTATAGGCACTCACAACAGTCACATGTGGGCACGTGATTCTAGAAGTCCAAAATGGTGCCCTATCTTCATTGTCTCCAGTGATTGGTCCTAGGTAGTGGGCGTGTGACTCAGCAGGGGCAATCAGAATCGCTCCATAGAGTACTTAACAGAGGCTGAGAGAGAAAGGTGCTTTTGTTTGGATCTCAAGCATAAAGAATAGGATATAAGGGTAACTGGCATCTGTCATTACACTATGTGGAGAGAGACTGGCACGAGAGAATGAGGCCAACTTGTAAAGAGATAGAGATAAGCAGCCCTGAAATGAGGTGAGAGAAACAGTCTTAACATTGGCTGGGCCCCTACATCCAGCTATACCTGAAGCTGATATTAGCTCTAGGTTCCCCAGTTGCATTAAGTCAATGAATTCCCTTCCACTTTTTTTTTTTTTTTTTTTTAAGATTTTATCGGGGAAGAACAGGACTTTATTGGGGAACAGTGTGTACTACCAGGACTTTTTTCCAAGTCAAGTTGTTGTCCTTTCAATCTGAGTTATGGAGGGTGCCGTTCAGCTTCAAGTTGTTGTGCTCAGCTCCAGGTCCAGTTGCCGTTGCTAGTTGCAGGGGACGCAGCCCACCCACCACCCCTTGCGGGCGTTGAACCTGCAACCTTGTGGTTGAGAGCCCGCACTCCAACCACTGAGCCATCTGGGAGGCAGCTCAGCTCAAGGTGCCGTGTTCAATCTTAGTTGCAGGGGGCGGAGCCCACCATCCCTTGGGGGATTCGAGGAGTTGAACCGGCAACCTTGTGGTTGAGAGCCCACTGGCTCATGTGGGAATCGAACCGGCGATCCTGTTGTTCAGAGCTCGTGCTCTAAGCAACTGAGCCATCGGACCGCCCACCCCCTTCCACTTTTGACTAACCTAGATAGGTGTTTGAATTGAGTGTGTCACACTTGGAACTCAGTCTTGATCACTGCAATGGGGCATGCCAGCTCTAGCACATTACCACTTAAGTAATCCTGAAACTTCCGTGAGTCAGTTACTGTGCTGGTGTCAAAGAAACAAAAGTCGGACATTACTTAAAGTGGTAAGGACAGATTTTAATCAGTAATATGCTGTTGCAGTAGGATTGAGGGTCCAGCATGAACTGAATGTCACTTCAATTTGTACAGAGGACTGGGCATTTTAAACTGATAAGAACAGACACCACACTTGATTTTAGGCAAAAGGCTGAGAAGCGATTGGTGACTGGGCATTTTATAGAGAAGGAACGGTGGGGGCTTGAACAGACTCAGGGAAGTGAAAAATGACCCAGGGTTGATCAGTGTAACTGCTGATTAGGCCAGCTGTGTCTGCTAGCTGGCAATGCCGGTAACTGGGTAACTGACGTTAGGCTTCCATGTTCCCACAGAGACTGGGAGACTGAGGCGAGGCCCCATCCTTCCTGAGGATTACATTTCAAAGGAATGGCTTTCAGGTCCTTGAGAAAGACACTCCTGAATTGCAGAAGATACAGATAACATTTCAAAGGGACAGAGAAAGGAGTCACAATTATAAGGCCTTTTTAGTAAATGCTCTAAGACAGGGTGGTGTGTGGGGTGATGTCAGGTGATGACAAAGCGAACAGTCGATTCTGTTGGCACCCTTGAGCTTTCTCAGGCAGGCACTGTAAGGGGGCGGGTGTCATCCTAGGGGTGCAATCTTGAGCTCTTAGAAAGTATGTTAGTGTTTAAGTCTTAATGTGAGGGGGAAGGAGGTGGATGAAATCGCTTGCGCTAAGCGCCTGTAGTAGTTTTAATAGGTCAAGGTGGAGGCCTAGTTGAGAAGAGGGCTCAGGGAACCTGCCTAAAATTTAGTCAAGGAGAGAATCTTCTTCTCTAGGCACTGAGCATGTTCCCACCTGGAACGTGTGGGAATGGTCCTCCTTGATCTGGTACCAGCACCCAGACTGTTCTTTGGGGAATAACCCTTCCCCTGTGGGTGCAACCTCAGGAGTTCCTCAGGGGCACTGACGGCACTGCTGATAGTCACACAGAGATAACAGGTGTAAACCAGGTCCACCCTGGGCAAAGCCAGAGTCCAGTCATCTCATGATTTGTCCCCAGTGACTTCCGCTCATGCCCTCTTTCCTTCCCTGCTGCAGCCACACAGGGTGCTCCATGGTTCTCTCTGTAAGGCCCTTCTTCCAGCAGGGCCCTCTATCTGGGATGCTCCTCCTGTGGGCCCCCCATGGCTAGGTCTGGTAGCCTTGTCCTTCTGCTGCATTCAGCTCACAGGTCTCTTGCGAGAAGCCTCCCTGACTACACTGGGCACACCATGGTATCTCTGACGTCCACATGGGCTCTTCCCACTCACTGAAGCGGTGTGGCCCCACTAACTCCCTGCACACCCCCACCAGCCCACAGGAGGTGCCCTCGGGGCTCCCTTCTTCCTGCTTGTTGCACACCACGTGGTAATCTCATACCTAACATATCTCTCTACCATCAGCCCGAGCCATGCTGGGCAGGGGCTGTGTTGGTCTGTGGCCAGCTGTACCCTCCGTGTCTGGACACAGGGGTGCAGAGAACATGAGGAAAGAGGGACTCCAGTGCCATCTGCCATCTGGCCCCAGGCTGCAGTTTATTAGTCCTCTGGGCTGGGCACACAAAGCCACTATGTGCACCCTCCCAGCCATACTCAAGGCCCACTGCCTGAGCTGGCTCAAGCCCTCTGCTGACCCCATCCCTTCCGCAAAAAATGACACTCTGCTCTTCTCCACTTTGCACAAAAATGTATTTCTTTGACATCCCAAAGTACAGACATTCATCCAGGCCCCAGGTGGTAAAGCAATGAGTTGTGAGCTCTGCCTGGGGTCTGGCTCAGGCCACATGAGCATGGAAGGGAGGGGCAGCTGTGGCCCATCTGTCAAGCTGGGGGAAAGCAGGGCAGCTGCCCCTGCCCGGGGCTGGGAAAGAAAGACTCCAGGAGAAAAAGGCCAGGTGCCTCTTCCTTGGGCTGCTCCTCTAGCCTGTTCTGCCTGGAGGCAGAAATGCTAGGAGAACCCAAAAACAGGCCCAGGGCAGGAGGAGGGAAGAAAAGCGTGCCCCAGGGGCTGCCTGTGGAGTCAACCCCGCACCCAGGCCCCGGTTCTGTAGGGGTCTCCTCACCCCCGTCTGTCCACGAGAAGCAATTCGGAGTTCCGATGAGGGAGGACAGAGATTCTGACATACATTCGAAGTTCACGCTTCTCTGAAACACAGCCGAGATTTCCAAGGTAGTGCCGGGGCGTGGGGTGTGTGTGTGGGGGTCTCCACTGCAGGCTGTGCCAACTGGTCTGGAGGCATCTGCCTGCTGCTTGCTGTGGGAAAGGCTGGCGTGGGGCGCTCCTGCCTGTGAGAGAGGTGTGGGGCCTCTGGGCAGCGGGGCAGGCAGGGGTGAACGAGGCAGGCTCAGTTCTGCTGGTGGGGTGCCTGGGCACCTTGGGTCTGCGGGCAGATGAAGGGCTGGGGAATAAGGGAGTAAGTCCCTGGCCCCAGACGGTGCTGGCTTCTGGAGCTGGGGGCCAGTTCTGGGTAGGTTTGGCAGAAGGGGCAGTGAAATCTGCCCGAGTTCTGAGCGGCCCTGGGCTGGGGCCTTCCACAGCCTGGGACCTGGTGGGAGATTAGGAGGCAGCCTCCATAGCAGCGCGGCCTCAGGCAGGCCTGGCCAGAGAGCGGTAGGGCCACGGTGAGCCCCGCTCCTTGAGGGTCCCCGGGGGCTGCGGCTGCCGGGCCGAGGCCTGGGCACGGCTCCCTTCCTTGCCCCAGATGGCCCAAGCCGGGAGCACCAAGGCATCTGGGAGACCCACTGGGGTTAGTTTTGATCCCTAAACCCCATCAGCCGCCCTCAGGACCCCAGATGAGGGTCTCGGGCTTTGGCGGGGCTGGTTAGGGAGCTGAAGTGGGTTGTTAAAAGCCTGCTGCCTCTCCTAATGGGAAGCGAGGCCAGGGTCTGAGGTTACTGGGAGAGGACCGGTCACTCACGATGTTAGAGGCATTTAGTCTGGCGGGGGTGGGAGTGAGTGTGGCAGCGATGAAGGCTTGGAGTTGGAGCTTGAGCATGGCCAATGAAGCTGCGAGGACGCAGGGAGTGTTTCTTTTGTTTTTGTACAGAAATCATACACACAAAACTTCACACTTCCTAACCAAAAAAAAAAAAATAATATATATATATAATATATATATCTCACTAATGTTAAGGAAAAGCGTCGGTTGTGCAAAAGTCCCCTGTGTCCCTCCATCCAGTGGGAGGCTCCCGGGTGGGATCTGCCATCTGGCTGCTCGAGTGCTTCCTGCCGGCCCCGTGGTCCAGAGCAGTGGTGGCCATGCGGGTGGAGGCCTCTATCTGGATGTGTCCATATTCTCCTCTTTAAAGTTACTGCAGTGCTCAATCACCTTTCTGGAGGCAACGGGAGACAGAGGATTGGCAGGCGGGCTTGGGCCAGGGGAGGCCAAGTCCATCCCGGCTGATCAGGCCGCTGAATGTTTTGGTAAGTATCACCTCCCGGATGCTGCCTGATGTGTGCACAAAATGGCTGGCATGTGCGGAGAACCCAGGAAACGGGGCCCATGGCCATGGCCTCCATCGGCACCCTATCTTCCTCCCACGCTTCCCCCGCCCCCGGGCTCCCCTGAATCAGCGTAGGTCTGACCTCAATACCCTCTGATCCTTTCTTCAGCAACGTCTTCTTCTTCACCTTTGCCCTGCACACTCCGGCTTTTTCCTCTCCAAAGTCTACTACTGGGCCCCAAAGTGACTGCACAGCAGACTCGCCCTGAGGGCTGGGTGGTGGAGCTAGGGCGGCTCTGCTTGCAGGGCCGTGTACTACTGCGGCAGCCAGGCCCCAGCCCAGCGTTTGGGACCCACCACTCTCACCTCCAGTCTCTCGCCTACTCCAGTCTGGCCCTGGGGAACTGCTGCCCACTGCTGTCAGGTGTCACCCTGGCCTTCCTGTTCAACACTGAGCCTCTGGGCTGGTCGAGGTGGCTGGGTGGGGTTGTCCACTGCAGCCTTTATGAGCTAAAGGGGTGCCCCAATACGTCTTAGGAAGTAAGGGCCACGTGGAGTGGGACAGGAGTGGAGACGAGCTGGAGGGACTTCTCTTGAGCGCCCTGTCAGTGTCACTCACACCTGCCATCACACAGGCCTGCTCAGACACACGTGTCAGGTCTCACAGAGATGTTTACAGTGTCTGGGGTGGGTTACGGGTCAGTCTTACCCAGTGCTTCTCACATCTCCTGGGGTCCCTGCAGACAATGAATGTCCCTAGGCCCACCTCCCAGACCCACTGGGACAGAACATCTAGGGTGGGGCCTGTGCATTTTTAACAGTCTTTCCAGATGATACTTTAGGGAGATGAGGTGTGAGAACCACTTATTTTACCGTTCTAAAACTCAGACAAATCTGTCAATTCACGTTTAAGCAGTGCCTTTGGCCAAAAATAACTGCAGAAACGGGCCAGTCATGTCTTGGGAGCCTCTGAACTCCAGGCCCCTCCTCCATGATACTCTTTATTCTGCGTCATGTTTAGAACTGGGGTCGTGGAGAAAGCAAGGTCATTACTGCTGGGTGTGACGTGCAGCATTCCTGAGTCTCTTGTGTACAGATCAATGTGAGGTCAGAACCGGTGATATTTTAGAGTCTGTAGTGGAAACCACACAGCGATGAAACGCCTGACAGCTCTGAACGGGACCTTCGCGTTCAGACACTCATTTGCCCTCTGCCCCGCCTGATCGCTAGACTGTATTTTACCACACTGTGTCCTCTCTTTAGTTGGAATGTCTTTGGCCAGAAGGAATGAAAAATTCTGAGCTGACTTGCTGACACCCAGTGATGAGAGGATGGAATTTCTTGGGAATAAAAGAAAACGAAGCTTACAAACGAGAGCAATGAGGCTCCATTTAGAGCTTGATCATCTAGTTTCTGGCCACACTGTGGCTGAAATGAGACTCAGGGCGGCCCCAGCGGGACATCAGTATATTTCCACGCTCAACTCCAAATTGCCCTGGGGATTTCAGCCATTCCTGACCACCAGGGGGCCCCGCCGTGTCACCCACTCCCCCAAATCAAGGCCCTGGCAGATACACTGCCTGTCCCTTACCGGGCCATCTCCTTGGTCTCCTGCCGCGCGGTGGCCATCTTGATCATGTCCCTCAGAAGGGGCATCCCACCTTCTTTGATCAGCAGGGGGCAGTACTTGTCCGCTGTAGGGCAGTAGGAGGGATCAGGGTGGTGTTCTCTCAGCCTGGGCCCAGACACCCCCCTTGCTGCGAGGACTGCCCTCCCAGAGGGGTGGGAGGAAGGTGCAGGCCTGGGCGAGGGCACTGCTGCCACCGGGATGAGCCATGTTTGCCCAGCCCCGAGTCCACCTGGGAAGCAAGGGCTGAATATTCGGGAAAGGCTCTTCCCGATCTGGTATACAGTAGCATTTTTCCCCCAGAGCTCAGCCTGTGGAAAATATCACCCCAATCAGTGGCTTCTATTCTCTGAGAAGATTTTTTTTTCCCTGTAAAAACAGATTCCTAAGCCTTGCCGTTGGGTATTCTAATTCAACAGATCTAGGAACCTGTATTTATTTGTGTTTTTAACAAAATACCACCAGGTGATTTTGGTGACCAGCAGGGTTGGAACCACCATGCCTTCTGATTGGGTGGTTTCATGGTTCACTCCAACAAAGAGCATTCTAGGGCTTGGTAGCCAGGGCTTACATTCCATGGAGAACACGGGTATTTCCATGGACCTCCAGTAGCTCTATGTAGTAGGAGCTACTTGTATTATCTCCATTTTACAGATGAGAGTACTGAGCGTCAGAGGGATGAAGTAATTCATCCAAAATCACTCCAGAGGTTTGTCCAAGGGAGTCCCAGCTCAGGGCTCTTGCCTCTGTGTTACACTGCCTGCCTCTTTGAGGTAAGGTGCTACGTTTTAGTAAGACTAACCTCAAATAATAATAAAAAAGGCTAATGCTTACTGACCAGTCAGTATGTGCACGTGTTGGTATATGGTATGTTCTAAGCACTTTACATGTCTTATTTCACAGCAATCCTATGAGGTAAGTGCTACTATTATCCCATCTTAAAGATGAGGAAATGGAGGCACAGAGAGGTTGAGAAATCTGCTCAAAGTAACACAGCCAGTGGTAGGACCAGGTTTCAAACCCAGGCAGTTTGCTCGCAGAGCCTGCACTCTTACCCACTCTGCCAGCTAACAGGACTGAGCACTGTGTAGGCACTGGGCATGGCACTTTGTTGGTTCTCTTTTCACATCAATCCCATGGGGTAGGTGTAATTTTTACAGAGGAGAAAACTGAGGCCCAGAGAGGTTAAAGAACCTGTACGAGGTCACAGAACTAGTAAGGGAGAGAACTGGGGGTCACACTTGGCCTGTCATAAAGTCTCTTAGCACCACACCCTCTTTCTCTTCTCCCCCAAAGCCACTGAACAGAGGACAGTTCAGGCTCTTCTATGGGAGGGGAGGGAAGGACTCTCTTTGAGGAGATAAGATTTGTTTTCAAGTTATCTCCTGTTCTCTTGGATGTCTATTTCCTCTGAGGTTAGTTCTTCATTTGGGTGGGTCTTACTCTGTCTTACAGAAAGCATGGAGATTTTTGACTATTCACTCAAATGGAAGCAGGAGGCATGAAGAAAGCTGTCTGGGAACTCTGGACGGGCCATCTTGCGGCCAGGCCTGCTCTGGGGCAGAGGCCAGCCCTTCTGCTGTGTGCCCCACAAATGCTGGAGGGTAGAGGGCTGTGCTCTGAGGCCAGCCCTCTTGCTGCTCCCCACCTGCTCTATAAGCTTCCTGAGGGCATGTCTGCTTCCAGCTGGGTGAGTGTCCCTGAGTCTGAACGAAGGGCAAGTGAATACTCACGGTAGACAGACACGAGGTTGTACAGGGCCCAGGTGGCCCAATGCTGGCTGACGGGGGAGATACCCTGGGGAAGGAGGCGAAGAATTGGCTCAAACGACCTGTAGGAAGAGAAACCAGAGTCACTTCTGGTGCCGGGGGAGGGGGAAGTGCATCTTGCTTGGGCTTTCTCCTCTTTGGAGGGTCCTATGGACAAACCATGAGCCGGCCAGTAGGATGCAGGAGATACGGGGCATCTGGCCCTTCAGCCCACTTCAGGCTCCACAAAGGGAGCTCCCTTGTGAGAGACGTCAAGAGCATGGACGTGTAAGGGAGACAGGAGGGACACAGATTAGGTGGTGCAGCATCTGGGGACCTCGGCAAGGAAGAGACCCAGCCTGCGGACGGGGGCGAAGTACCCCGGGATGCAGAAGAAAGTGTGATTGCACTTGGCCTTCTATGGACCATCTGTAGTCATATCCAAAAGCCTGAAAAATGTATGTGCAAATCCCCAGACCAGTGATGTCATTTCATCTCTGCTAGGGAACAATATAACTGGAGCATCAGCAAGGCCGCAGGCATGAGCCCATTCTTCCCAACACAGGTTTTCAACTCCAAAGTCAATATTGGTGCAAGATGGGCCATCCACACATCGAAAGTGACCCAGTCATAACACGATGAGAGAGACCCAGATCTGTGGCTGGCAATGCAGTCATAAGGCGGTATGACCTGATACCAGCTGGACTGAAAGCATGAAAATCTGTGTACAACTGCTGGGAGGGGACACACCGGCACGTTAGAGGGATTTCTTTCAGGGAACGAGGTTATGAATGGCTTGTTTTGTTTCCTCCTGCGTGTCTGTATTTTCTCCTTCCCACCCCCACAAATAAACGTGTACCAGATGTGTGTAAATAGCAGGCTTTGGGTACACACGGTGTTGATGTGCATGACACATGCACCAAGCAGTACAGCTGAGATGTGCGCCTCTCTGCTCAGTAAGACAGAGCTGACAGAGGGCTAGAAGAGAGGCAAGAAGCTCTGACCAGACCGTGCTGGCAACGAGCGCCCTGTCCTAGCATCGCCCCACCCTCCCCACTGCACACCTGTAGTTGATATTTCTCCGTGAGTTGATGTCCCAGCTCTGGATGGCTGCCCACATGCGTTCCTCCACCTCTTCCCGCTGGGGCTCACAGATGCCCCAGGCCTCAGGCCCATCAAACATGATGTGGGAGAGGACGCCGCAGGCATTGTAGGAAACCTCAATCCCATCGGCTTTGCTCTCTAGCAGGTTGCTGCCAAGAAGAGAGAAAAATGGAGTCCAGTTCCCTCTAAGTCCCTCTTCAGACACCAGCTGCTGGACCCTAACTGACAAAGCAGATGCCAGAGGTACTACTGATTTCTTTATCACTTATTATCCATACCCAGATGACTTCTAAAAGGCACCTGAAGTAACTAAGATGAGATATAGCTACATGAGGACCATTTATGGAGGGTTCAATAAGAAACCACATTATAGAGGGAAGGCGACATTTATAACAGAAATCTAGGCTAAGAGCAGTTGCTGTGACTGAGCATAAACTGGAGCTCTGAGCATCCTGGCAGCCAAGGCAAAAAGGGAAAGGAGAGAAGGACCAACCTGAAGACACTGATGAATTGGGAAGTCATTAACTGGGGCCGCAGCTCCTTCACCTCTGCTACGTTCCCCAACAGTCCCAGCATATTCCGATGCAGTTCCTGCTTCTCTGGGAATTCCTGGCCAAACGAGAGCCATTGGGGCCACATCAATTAGCACTTAATTAGTGTCTGGTATTAACCTAGAAACTTTATGAGCGTCTGCCTGGCCATTCTGACTAGACAAAGAGGGGGTGTAATATGCTGTTCTCCTACTTTCTAGTGCAACACCTAGGACAGTGTTGGGTATACACTATAAGGATTAAAATGGTGGGGGCTCCTTGCCACAAAATCAGGGGCTGAATGGAGATGGGACCCATAAAACTGTGAATGGGACAAATATGGTTCTGTTTACCAAAGCTCAAAATATTAGTTTAATGGAACCCTCCAAGAAACTGGAGCAAGAAAACAAGGGATAAGTTTTAGGAGGAACAGCCCATCCTACCGGACAGAATTCGGTCCAGCTGACATCCCAATGGACCCCTGCCAGGCTTGGGCAGTCTGAGAAGGCACTGCTGAGAAGGGTGGAGCTGGGTTTCCCCTTGGAGGGAGGGCTCTCAGAGAGGGCCCGGACAGGCCATCTGGGTCAGGGAAGGTCTCTGGAGCTGCTGCTGCTTTTTTCTTTCTATTTTATTTTTTTTTTTGAATTTTCATAAGAGTTTATTTGAGCCAATCTGATGAGCTATGCTGGGAAGGAAGATCTCAAATGCTCCTTGGAGCTTCTGATTGCAGCAAATCCTGGGCTGCCCTTCCGTGGGAACCATGAGAAGGGTTGCTGGTGGATTTGGTTGGTGGGGAGCCTGGGGACAGACGAGTAGCCGTGTGGGTGCTCTAGGAGGCTGCCGCCGAGAGCCACTACCTTCAGGCAGTCCAGGAAGAGCTTCATGCCGTTGAAGTTGAGGAACATCTCACAGTTGTCGGGCGTCTCGTCCGTGATGTTCCACAGGGCGCTCCAGGAGAACTCCATCACCTGGTCACACTGAAGGCGGGGAAGGCTCAGCACCGGCTCACCTGGACAGGACCTGAGGGCTCTTGGCACCCAGTGAGGGGGTCCCCTGGCAAAATGCTGACCCCCCGCCCGCCAGGGGAAAACCAGTCCCTGCGTGGGCTGCAGATGGCAGAATGGCTCCATGAAGACTCAACTTACTATCTTGTCCAGCAGCTTCTTCTGAATCAGCTTCAGCATGGTCTGTGGGCAGAGAGCAGAACTTGCAGGGGGCCAGGCCTCAAGAGCTCTCATGCCCCCCAAGAACCAAGATGGAGAGAGGAGCATCAGCGATTCTATTCCTGGCTAATATATCCTAACAAGATCAAAGCTGCCCATCTATGTGGGAGGCTGCTAGAAAAAGTGCAATCCGCAGACTTGGTACTTGGCATCAGGAGGCCTGGGTGCTAGTGCTGGCTCCACTCTGACTCCCTGTGTGGCTCTGGGCACCGCCCTCTCCCTCTGTGGAACTCAGCCTCCCCAGAGAGAAAATGAGGAGACTGGCCATTCCTTCCTCATTCTTTCCTTCCTTCCTTCAGCAAATATTTATTATCTCCCCACTGCGTACTAGACACTATGCTAGAAGCTTCCCGGGACATAATGATGGAGGGAACAAGCATGGCGTCCTTCCCCACGGAGCCCACAGCCCAGTGGGAGGCCGACATTGCATAGACAGTTCTTCCCTTATTTAATCCCAGTTGGGAAGGAAAATCAGGGCACCTGGTCTGAGGAAGCAGGAGTGACTTATACAGTGGGACCTAACGGGTGAATGGAGGGGCTGGGAGAGGATGACAGAATGTTCTAGGTGGAGGACACGTATGGGGGTCGTAAGCAACATTCACTGCTAGGAAATCCATCCTTTGGTCTAGCCTGACTCCTTCATGTGGCAGTGGGGCTATGGCAGAGGAAAGGAGGAAGGCAGGGAGGGCCAGTCCGCCTGCACGCACCACAACGAAGCCCATCTTGCCCACGGCCTCCTTGTGGTCATTGTCCACCTGGCAGACCAGGGCGTTGCATAGGTGTACGGCAATGCGCTGGATCGACTCGTCCTGCCGTGTGGGGTTAAGGATGCTGAGCAGGAGCTCGTTGACCCTGCGGTACTGGAATTCCAGCTCCTCGGGGATGCTGAAATTGCAGAGGGTCAGGCAGCAGTTCCGCTGGACCTGGGCCGGGACGGAGACAAGTGGAGCACAGTCAGGGGCAGACTCGAGCTGGACTCGAGGGGCTCGCTAGAGGTGAGAGATCATCCGGAGTTGTGGTGATCCAGGAAGGCTTCCTGGAAGAGGAGGCTGTAAGGCTTTTTAAGAAAAACGTGAACTATTCATACAGAAGAGTGTATAAAATACAAATGCATAGTTTTACAAATAATTATACAGCAAACAAGCTTTTCTACCACCATATAGCCACCACCTGGGTCAAGAAACAGAACATGGCCAGTACCCAGAGGTCCCCAAAAATCCCTTCCTGATAATAAGCCCCTCTTTCCACTAGAGATACCCACTATCCCTGCTTTTTAATTCAAACGATTCTCTAGTACCTTTCTTCTTTTTGTTCAATCATAGGTTTGCAAGATCACCCACATGTTGTAAGCAGCAGAAATGTATTCCTTTTCATTGCAGTATAGTATTCCAGTTCATTCATCCATTCCACTGCTGGTATACATTTGGCTGGACTTCAGTGTTTGACTGCTTTTAACAATGTCTACATGCGTTCTGATCTCCACTCTCATGGGTTTCTCTAGGGTACACACGCGTGGGGTGAAGCTTCTGGGTCAGAATGGGTGCATGTCTTTAACTATACCAGGTCACACCAGGCTGTTTTCCAATGTGGCTGCACCAGTTTACACTCCCACAAGCAGTGCAGGAAAGCTCTACTTGCTCCACATCCTCAATCTCTCTCTGCATTGTCTGCAGGCTTTTTTCTTTTTTTATAGTGTTCTCAGCACATTTTCCTTGTCATTTAATTTCCTTCCATCATTTCTCATTAGATATTGGAAATTCACCATACTTTATTCGTTATATAAATTAGAGGATATCACCCTTGGTTAACTCTGTCTTTCTCCTTAAAAAATACATATATTTTTTAATTTGAGAAAAAATTTATTTTAAATTATAAAAGCAATACTTACTGTAAAAAGTTCAAATAATACTATCTGAGCAGAAAGTTCAAGTCTCCTACCTCAATCCCCAGAAGTAATCACTGTTAGAAGTTTGGTGCACATCCTTCTAGATTTTTCTACTATGCAAATACAAATATATATTTGGGGGATAGGAGAGGCAAAAAAAGGTATTATACAAATTGGTCCAAAACTTCTCTTATCAATATGCAGTGGACATCCTTTTAGGTCAGGATATACAGATATACAGTAATGTCCCAATATGTGGGTGGATCATACGTTACTCTTCCAGGCCGCTATTACTAAAACATTTGGGTTTTCTCTGACTTCTATTTAATGGGTGTATGCATAGCTTTTCCCTCTAAGGACATTCTAGCTGTGGAATACCTAGGCCAAAAGATAAATGTATTTATAGGTCTGGCAGGTTCTGCCAGCTGCCCTCCAGAAAAGTTGTTCGATTTGTACCTCACCAGTGGAAAGTGCGAGAGTGCTCTTCCTGCAACCTGTCAACGTTGGGTACCATCAATCTCTTGAGATGAAACATGACATCTTGTTATTTTACTTTTCATGTCTTTGATAGAGTTTGTTAATTTGTTTGAGAGTCTTCAACTAGCATTTTTTCATTTTAAAAAAAGATGCCCCTTTTAACCTGATTATAAAATCAATCTCAATGTGGAAAAAACAGTTGCTCTGAAGTCTATACAGTTGCTCTGAAGTCTGCAGTTGGAAGAAAGTGGGAAAGTGGGTCTTTTCGTCCCTGCAGAGGCTATAGCCCCACCATAGCCTTTTTGGAGGACAATTTGAGGCTACATACCAAATGTTTTAAAAATACACATACCCACTGCCCCAGCATTTCGACTTTTAGACGTAGTTATAAGGATAATCAATTAAGTGTAGTCAGCAAAGCCTTATTTGAAATAGCCAAAACGTACAAAAGCAACCAAAATGTTCAACCAGGGGGCGGATTCCATAATTGCAGCCCATACACTTGGGGGAGCCCCAGGAAGGGGTTGGGGCTTGGCCACTGCGTCTGAGCTCCAAAACAGAGTCAGCACCCGAGAGGCCTCTCCCTGGGTGAGGACACTGAACACTGCTGACACCAACAACTATGAAACTGAACCATTAAAACCAGCTGTCTGGGGGAGGAGAGCTGGGGTTGTGAACAACTGTTACTTCTAGTTAATACATTTTTGTATTAGTTGAATTTGTTTTCTAAGCATTTGGTGTCTTAATTTTTCTCTTTTAATCAGAAGAGAAAAATTATTTTAAAACTTTTGTTGTAAAACGTTTGTTGCTGGGGAGGGTTCACATTTCACAAGACACCGTTGAAATAAAAGTCCACGTAACGCGAGCGTTACGCGCAGAGGGAGCCCCATTTACTAAATAAATACGCACGGCCTAAAATCTGGAATGACAGACATTCAGTGTTAACAGGTGCTATCTCTGGGTGCTGGGACTATGGCTGGGGTTTTTCTTTATATCTGCTCATTATAATTTTTCTATAGTAAACATTTTCATTACTTTTATAAGAAAAGCACAGCTATTGAAAAAAAATAGCCCCGGCAGTGTTACTGGGTAGAAGGGCTGAGGAGTCAGCGTAAGCAGAGGCCCAGGGGCAGGAGAACAGGGTCCCTGGGTAGAGGGTGGTGGGGCCGGGGAAGGGGGCCCTGAATGCCAGGTCCTCGAGCCTGCGAGTGATGCCATGGGAAAAGGGGATGGGGAGGGGCAGTGCAGAGCCAGGCAAGAGAGGGTGGGAGCAAGCATGGCACCCTGAGGCCCTGTGAGCCAGCTGGCGAGGCTGGGCCACAGCGAGAGCAGGACAAGAGGGTCTGGGCCAGAGCATGCAGGGCTGTGGCAGGTAGGGGGCTCACCGTCACCTCCTGGTAGGATTCCATGCCATTCAGCACCACCTGGATGACCTGCCGGCGCAGCTTGACGCTCTGCTCTGAGCGGTACTCGGAGTTGGTCAGGTAGAAGAGGGCCGCACTGCCTGTCACTTGAATGTTCTTGTCATACTTGTGGCACTTGAGGGCCGTGATGACCAGCTATATGAAGACAGGGTGCGGGTCCAGGTGGGCAAGTACTATGGAAGTTGTGCAGGGAGGGACAGGCCCAGGGCTCTGCGAGGGGGCTGGGACAGGCCCTCTGAGCCTGGAGGGGGCAGACATGGGGGTTGGGGAGCAGAAACTAGGGCAGACATGGTGCTGGGGCAAGTGGGGTGCTATAGGGTCGGGTTGGGGTTTGGGAGGTAGGACTGCCGGTATCCTGGGGATGAGGAGGGGGTCTAGAGGAGAGACAGCCAAGTCTAGCCCCTCCCAGGTGGGGATGGACAGGAGCCTGAGGGCCCCCCTCTACCCCCGGCGTTGGGGCTGACCTTTAAGGCCCGCAGAAGCTGGTTGCAACGCTCGATGCGTGCGATGTCAAAAAGCAGGTTGATGGCCCGTGAGGTGATCTCGGGCCTGTGCTCCGTGTAGGCCTCGATGGCGTTCAGCACCTGCTCCTCGTTTTTGTCACCACTTACCTGGGGAGGAGGCATGCTCAGAACAACCCGGGAGAAGCCCAGTGGTGGAATCCTCAGCCCTCAGCTCCGTCTCTGGCCCCAGGGCAGACACCTGGGGCCCCGAGCCCACCCCATCCCTTCTTCCACGGCTCCCTGCGGCTTCCCTCCTCCACTCCCTCTCACTTTGTAGGCTGGAATGTGAGTGAGGCGGCACAGGGAGGTCTCGAAGAGCCCAAGGAACTGCAGTGGCCTCTTCAGAGCCCGGAAAGGCGTGATGCTGCTCTTGGAAGGCTCGATGCTGGGGGAAGAGGGTGCTGGGGTCAGGGGCCGGGGTCTGGGGCTGCCCTGGGTTCAGCACAAAGGCGGGCCTCTCCCTGGGGGTGGTTAGGCATTTACTAGGGGCCCTTTCCTAAGCCCTCCAGCTCATCTTTTTTTTTTTTTCTTTGCAAGGGCAGGGGACATAGACCCCACCTATTGGTGGAAGGCTGGCAAGGCCACATTGTAGAAGAACGTGTGGGGCGGACAATATGGTTATAGCCATCTTTGGAAAATGCTATCTGCCATTCTAGTGAGGACGTGTCACCTTTAGGTTCCACCAATGATCAGGAAGGGACAGGCCCATCCACCAAACCCTGCTAAAGTATAGTTGGGGACAGGGCTTATGGCCAATTACAGCTGGATGGGTTTGAAGCAGATCTCACAACCAACCAACACTATCTATCCCAACACCTAACGAGTGGCAGATACTACCAGCCTCATCTTAACACCACCACACTGTCTCTGGCCAGTCTGAACGTCAGAATTGCCCAGGCATTCCTGGTGCTTACACTTTCTAGCCTTTGCACGGGATGTTCCCTCTAGAATACCCTTCCTTGGGCAACCTCAGACTGTACTTTTAGGACAGCTTGGGGGCCGTTCCTCCTCCTCCCGCCTTCCTGATCGTCATGGCAACCCTGTGCCTCCCCTAATGACTTGTCTGTCCTCACTAGCTCATACAGCCTGGAGAGGGCAGGGCCTGGTTCGTTTCTTTATCTCCTGCACCCAGAACAGCACTTGGCAGAGGGAGGCTTGTTGAAAGACACCCCACCGGCGACCCTGGTGGGCAGGTCCCCACCTGGTCTGCCCTGCTTCCTCGTCCATCTTGGAGATGCTGCAGTTCTCCAAGATCATGTGGCCAGAGATGTCCAGGGACATGAGGTTCCCCAGCTTCTGCACAAAGAGGCTCAGCACCTTGCGAGTCAGCTTGAACTTATAGTAGCTGGAGAGGCGGTCTCGGGAAATGTCCAGGTGTCTGGAGATCAGGGTGGGGGGCACAGGTCAGGGGCCACACATAGGCTGGGGCTACCTCACAGACCCCTGCTCCTTCAGTCCATGGCAGGGGAGACCCATCCCTAATACAACTGCTGCAGGGCATTCTGGGAAAAATCCTGCTGGGACCCAGGGGCCCTCAACAGCCCTGAACCAGCTGAGTTTAAGGAATGGGACTGTCTCTTCCATGCCCACCTTCTCCCTGGTAAAGGGTCAGGAACCTTCTGGACTGACGACACCCACCTCCCCACCCAGCCCCAGCAAGCTCTGGGCTGGCCGCTCACCGCAGCTTATGCAGCTGGACGATGACCCGGATGTGGTCATCTGACAGGTCCATGTTGTAGAGCACAAGGGACACGAGGCTGTCCTTCCACTGGGTGAGGAAGGCTGCATCGCTTGTCTGAATGCCTGAGAGGTCCAAGGTGGCCAGCGAGTGGAGCGGCCGCAGCAGGGACTCCACGGGGACGCCATCGATCATTCGGCCCAAGTTGAGGAAGCGCAGGCGGCTGAAGCCCTCGAAGGTGAAGTCCTTGACCAGCACCTGGCAGGTGGGGTTGACGAGGCACTCGTCTTCACAGCCCCCGGGGTTTTCCTCTTCGTAGAAAATGTTTGCACAGCCGAAGAGGCTCAAGGACACCAGCGTGTGGCTGAAGCTCCTCAGCGTCTGCAGGCTCTTGGCGGACAGCTTCTCGCAGTTGGTCAGGTACAGCTCCACCAGGTCCTGGTAGCAGGCACAGCTGTCATCACCCCTGCGCGGACCCTGCCCTAGGCCGGGCCCTGGCTACAGGTGGGCTTGGGAAGGGGTCAGCACTGGGGGAAGAACACCAGCGGGGCCCTGGGGTTCTTGCCCTGGAGGCGAGCGGCCCCTGCCCCTGACTCACTCTTTGAGCATCTCGGGGCCGGCCTCCCACGACCATCCCAGGTGCCCGGTGAGGTAGGGCTCACCTGCTTGCGAATGGCTTCCAGGTCCTGGTCCTGCACCAGGTCCTCGCGGAGGTGGATACGGGTAAGGCGGGTGCTGCGGGGGTCTGAGAAGAGGCTGAAGAAGCTGTCGTGTGGCTCAAAGTTGCAGGCGGCATTGACAAGCTCCACGTACCTGGGAGGGAAGAAAGCCTGGCTCAGGGGATGGGCACCGCGACCCTCGTACTCCCTTCAAGGCCCAGCACAAGCGCTCCCCTCTCTGAAGCCTTCTCTGATCACTCCAGCATCAACCTATCTCCCTGTTCTCCTCCTCCTCTTCCTAATAGTGTCTGGTTAGATACTGACTACCCTACAGGTGAGACTGAGGGTGGCGCCAGGAACCCCTGCAACCAGGAGTCCAAAGGTACACCTGGTGATAAAGGGGCCTCTTATCAAATAGCAAATCCCAAGCTCTTCCTCCCCCGCCCCCAAACCACAGACGCCTCTAAAACAAACATACATGTCCACACTCATCTTCTTTAAGCCAGCTCTGCTTCCTTGGCTAGCCCCTCCCAGGGTCCTTTCCAACAGGAAAGTTAAGCCAAGGGGTTTGGAGTCCCCAGCTGATTGCAGGCAAGCACTCATTAAAGCCCTGCTGAGACAGCAGCTCATACAAGAATCCTGGTCTGGTGGGGAAGGCTTTGGAGTCAAACACTCTGGAATCTAAATCTAGCATGGCTGTTCACTACCTGGGCAACTTCACACTAGTCACTGAATTTCCCCAGACCTCAGTTTCTTCATCTGTAAAACGGACATAACTCTGGTCTGCAAAGCATCCAGGCCAGTGCTGCCTGACCCACATTAAATGATCAGAACATTATCATAAGTTGGGCCCCATCGTCAGGTCACACACAGGTTCCCACTTTTACATGTAACTGTCTGGTCTAACAGTTTCCTTTCTGCGCACCTCGAATGAATTTCCAGCGGTCAGTGAACACACATCATGCTTCTAGGAGCCCCATACTAGTGGGGAGTCCCTTGGAGGGGCCACATAAAAATTTTCTGAATGACTCGAATCCTAGTCATGAATCCAGTATTTGGGCATTGGTGTATAAATCTGTATATGACCATGTTCACACATAGACATGTGTTCACAGGTACAGGTGTGCACACATGTAGGACAGCACATAAGTCCTTCATTTACGAGCAGGTTTCTATACCTGCTCATAGTGTAATGCATACCTGCAGTTTCACACAAACATTCCCTGTGCTGCAGAAGCCCATGTGTGTGCACGTACCTATTCTTTCACATGCACACCCCTCCATACACATACCAACATGTACACATATAACTTGACAGTTATGGATACACCAGTATTCTCTTGCACCCACGGACACGCATGTGCAGGCACACACATCCTCACACATCCATATCCATAGCCACACCCTACATGGTGCACACACAATGGCCACAGTCTCTCAACACATGCTCGTCCTAAGACTTGCACCCCTGCCCCCGCTCCAGGCCTGCTCACTCATTGACAAGCCGGTCACAGATCTCGCTGGGCAGGAAGATGTCTGGATGTAGCCGCAGTGTCTCCTTATCCAGCAGGTAGCCCAAGGTGCCATCCAGGTTGCGCAGGCAGAAGTCGGTGCAGAGGGCCATCAGGGACTCAGGAGTGTCAGACGCCATGCTGGGGGCAGGCAGGTGGGCCACTCCCGGACGGGGGCCTCCAGGGGTGACGGTGAGGCCTCAGCACTCACAGGATCATTGGCAGAGCCACAGCCTAGAGAATGGGAAAGAAACTAAGTGAGCCACATACAAGGGCCGGAAGCACCAGCTGCCCTATGTCTACTCTCTGAGTAGGGAAATTGAGGTCCCACATGTCACACTCAGATTAGTAGCTTAGAGATCAAATATATGGTGATGGAAAGAGAACTGACTCTGGGTGGTGAACACACAATGTACTACAGATGATGTAGTATAGAATTGTACACCTGAAATCTATGTAATTTTACTAACAATTGTCACCCCAATAAATTTTAATTAAAAAACAAATTAGCAGCTTAGCAGGGCAACAGCCCAGCACTCCTGACTGCCTCCCTGCCACTCTCTCCTGAGCCACCATCTATGCGTGACTTGACCTGCAAAGAGCAGGGGGCCTTGTCCAAGCATTTCTAGGCCTTCACAATGTCTGTGGGCAGATTGTGTGTGTTGGGGACCCAATGCTTGGGTGGGGATAATAGGGGTCTTCATTAATAGCTATACGGGGGTGTGTCTTACAGTGTAACCTAACCTGTGTATAACTGTCACTGTTTGAACACTTAGTATGTGCCTGGGCTTTATAGACACGTTACTCCTGAATCTCATGATATATGATGAAGAATGAAGGTTCCTTCTAAGAGAAATGAAAATATACACCACACAAAAAGCTGTACATGAATGTTCATAGTGGCATTATTCATAATAGCCAAAAAGTGGAAACAACACAGGTATCCATCAACCAATGAATGGATAAACAAAAATGGCCTATCCATACAATGGAATATTATTCAGCCATAAAAGGAATGAAGTACAGATACCTGCTGCAACACTGGACCTTGAAAACATTACGCTAAGTGAAAGAAACCAGTCACAAAAGGCCACATACTGTATGATTCCATTGATATGAAGTGTCTAGCCAGAATAGGGAAACCTAGGCCTGGGAGGTTAAGTGACTGTTAGTGGGTTTGGGGTTTCTTTTTGGGGGTGATGAAAATGTTCTAAAATTGACTGTGGTGATGGCTGTCCAACTCTGTGAATAGACCGAAAACCACTGAATTATCTACTTTAAATAGGCGAACTGTATGATATAGGAATTATAGCTCAATAGAACTGCTATTAAACAAGTGAAGTCTCCTACTATTTTTATGACCCTGAGATAGGTAAAGATTTCTTAAATAAGAGTCATAGGAGGAAAAATGGTAAGCTGGTCTGCGCTGAAGCAGAGAGACTTCTGTTCATCCACACACAAAAATTAATTTGAGATGGACCTTAGACCTAAAGGTAAAATAATCAAGTTTCTAGAAGAAAACATAGAATAATATCTTTACGGCTTTAGAGTAGGCAATGATTTCCTAAATAGGTGATAAAAAAATACGAATCATAAAGAGAAATTGATAAATTGGACTGCTTCAAAATTTAAGACTCTGTTCATCAAAAAATAGCATTAGGAAAGAAAAAGAGCAAGCCACAGAGTAGAAGATATTTCCAATAATATACCCAACAAAGGACTCATATTCAGAATATATAAACAACTTCTACAAATCAATTTCTTAAAAAAGGATATAATAGCCAATTTAAAAATGGGCAAAAGACTTGAGCGGACATTTCATGGACAGGAAACATGGAAGAGGGTTTGGCTTCATTGGTATCAGTAAAACCACACTGAAATAATCATTTCCCACCCACCAGAATGGCTCTATTGAAAACAACAGCAACAATAAAGGCAGTACAAAGCCTGTATTATAATGAAGATACGGAACAACGGGATGCCACCCACACTGCTGGTGGGAGTGTGAACTGGACACTGCTGGTGGGAGTGTGAACTGGGAAGTGTAATTGGAATGTTGTGTGACACTAGCTATTAAGGCTGAAGACACACATACAGGGTGCCAAAAACATGTATACACATTTTAAGAAAGGAAAACTGTATTAAAATTGTAATATTTAATATATACCAATAACAAAAGATGAATACAAGTCACATTTGACTTCTGCAATACTAAGAGGTGCTCAAAGTGGTTACCATCAGCATCCAGACACTTCTGATTACGGCCAACTACTGCTGGAGCAACGCTGACCAAAGTGTCTACTTGTATACATTTTTTTGGCACCCGTGTATATTCAACGTTCAGTGATTCCACTCCTGGGTACACACCCAACAACAGAAAGGCAC
Organism: Rhinolophus ferrumequinum; assembly: GCF_004115265.2. Classification (NCBI taxonomy): domain Eukaryota; kingdom Metazoa; phylum Chordata; class Mammalia; order Chiroptera; family Rhinolophidae; genus Rhinolophus; species Rhinolophus ferrumequinum. The sequence continues at coordinate 77,503,018 of NC_046295.1, forward strand.
ATATAAATGTTCACCAAAAGACACAGACCAGAACGTTCACAGCAGCACCGTTTATAATAGCCAAAACCAGAAAAGAACCTGAATGTCCACTGACATTCCAACAATTATGATCTATTCGCCAATGAAATACCACATGGCAATGAGAACGCATGAACTACTGTTAACACAACAGCTTGGACGAAACTCACAATGTTTTGTGAAAGGAGCCAGACACAAGAATATATATTCACATGCTGTATGAATCCATTTATGTATTGCTCCATTAAGTTAAAAAACAAGGAAGTCTAATCTGTGGTGGTAGAAGTAGGCCTGTGGCTACTTTGGGGGTTTGGCTGGACGCTGGATGCTAGAAGCTTCTAGTCCCTTACCTGAGTGCTGCATATACAGGAGTGTTCGCTTTGTGAATATTCAGGGAGCTGTATATCATGATGTGTGTACTTTTAAAAATATATAATTCAATAAAAAAGTTAAGAAAATGGCCTGGACACCAAAGAGGTCCAGATTTAGAAGGGAGTCGGGGTGCAGGTAAGTGGTGATCTAACGGATGGTGTGTCCTCAGCTTTGATAAGTGGCTAACAGACAATGAAAACTGAACCATCACACTCAAACGGAGTGAACAAGATAGAAAACAGTCAACCATTTATAGAATCATGGACAGTCAGGAATTAATCCCAAACATTTTCCTACCAGAGTCTACATCAGAAAGCGGGACAAATAGGCAAAGCTAATCTATGATGTTAGAAGTCAAGGTAGTGATTACCTTTGCGGGGAGGCAGCAAATAGAAAGTGACAGCGGGGCCTCTGGAAGTTCTGGGACAGGTCTGCTCACTTGTGGAAATTCATCGAACTTCCACCCACACTGTGGGCCTTGCCTTATCTAATGTGATACTTCAATAAAAAAAAAAAAGTACAGGCTCTGTGGTCAGATAGATTTGTTTCAACCTGACTCCACAATTCACTAGTAAATTTCTTAACCTTGCTGGACCTCAGTTTCCTTATTTGGAAAATGGGGACAACAATCCCTACTTCACAGGGCTCCTGGAATAAATGAAATGTTGGGAAAATGCTGTCTTAGGCTTGACACGACTTAAATGTACAATAAATGGTGGTTACAATACCATCTTCCCCCCGCCTCCCACCTCCCTCCCATTCAGGTTCAAGCCATTGTCTGTCAGTCTAGTTGTGTTGGACACAGCTCGCTGGCCCATGCTGGTATTATGAGTCTTGCGCTCCCCCCAGCTGAGGCAGTCGGTCACTGGTCGTCTGGCTGCCCGCAGCAGCCCACGGCAGCCCACGGCAGCCCAGCTCCAGTGAGAGCCATTGTTCACAGTCTTAACTGTAGAGGGCACAGCTCACTGGCCCATGTGGGGATTGAACCAGTGACCTCGGTGTTAAGACCACGGCGCTCCAACCACCTGAGCCACCGGGTGGGCCCCACAATACCATCTTATAGATGAGCAAACTCGAGCACAGAGAGAGGCTCCTCTGTCCAAACTGGGATTTGAGCCTTTTCTCCTGGACTTCATCACATAATTTCTCGGAAGGTTCTGAAGCAGTTTGGGGCCCTCCACTGTACCTGGCTTCTTGGAGCCTCCGCGTCCATATTCGAGCCTTCCAGGCTGCTTAGGAAATCCAGTGCGCGGACACAGAACACCATGCCCTTTGGAATCGCCAGTTAGTCCTAAGTTAGGTCCCATCACTTACTGGGGACCTTGCTCTAAGACCTCGGGAGTCAGGCCAACCTAGCTTCAAGTCTCAGCCCTGCTGCTTAAGAGCAGGTGAACTTGGCCAAGTGTCTTCACCTCTCTGTGCCTCAATCTCTTCTTTAAAATAGGGAGCGCTTTGTATAGACAACATGGACTGACATAGCACGGTGCCTGGCATGTAGTAACTGCTCAGTAAAAAGCAACTATCATCATCATCACCCCGCTCCAACCTCACCTGCCCTAGTCCCCAAGTACAGCACGGTCTGTTCCTGCCTAGCTCCAGGCCTGTGCTCCCCAGGCCTGGATCTCCTGTCATGAGGCCCACTGTGTCAGCTGTCCCACTGGCTATGTGACACCCTTGAAGGCACAATAAACAGGCTGCCTGGGTCCTGGGGATGGCCTTCCTTTGTTTTTCATTCACTGTCAGACCTTTGAGAGCCCAGCAGCCGAGTCTCTTACCTGGGAAACGAGCCAGAGGGAACACTGCTGGCAGGGAGACAGTCACTGCTGGAAACCAACAGGTCCAACCTCCTGGAGCCGTCACTCAAGGCCTCCAGAATGAGAAGCTCTCTGGTCTACCTGGTGCCCACAGCTCCCCTATTCTGGCTTGGCCTCCTTCATTGTACGGGCAATAGGCTTACCTTCAGACCTGTTCTCTTTCAACTTGGACCATCAAATTCAACTCATGTTTCCCTTTCTACTCTAAGTACTGCTCCCACCTCCAAAGACACATTCATGTCCCTCCTCCAGGAAGCGTCATCAACCACTGTAGTCCACATCACCTTTGAACTCTACTCCTTGCTTTGCTGTCGCCTACTCACCCTCAGGACTGAGTGTCAACATCATTTCCTCTGGGAAGCCTTCACTGACCTGCCACGGTGAGACTGCAGTATGCCCCCAACACGCCCACAATAACAACTCACACTTTGTCCTGATGCCAGCTTATCATCGTGGCTTCCTTGCCAGGAGCCCAGCTCTGTGAAGGCTGTCTCGGCTGGCACTGCATCCCTGGGCTCAGCACAGGTCATTTATTGATTCCCTCGGTAACCGTCTCGTGAGCACTGTGTGCCCAGTGGTGAGACACCAGACGAGGGCTTTGTCCTTGGGGAGCACACTGGCTCTGGACGGGGAGACAGCCCCCTAAGAAGCACCAAACCCACCCCACGGAACTGAGACCAGTGTTCTAAGGGAGAGGGAGATACCTGGGACTCTAGATACCTGTGCCGGGGACCGGCCCTGGTCTGAGGAGGCAAACAGGCTTCCTTGGAAGTGACATTTAGGCTTCTACCCAAAAGATGAGTCAGTTATTCTGATGGTGGGCAGAGAAGGGAAAGGCGTTCTAGGAAGCCGGAAAACATGTGCACGGGCTGAGGACAGATGGTGTGGGGCACTGGTACTGTAGGCCCAGCTTCACAACTATTTGCTGGACAAAAGAAGGGCTTTTGTGCACCCATGCGGGCCTGACAAATAGTAGGGTGTCAACATATACCTGTGGAAGGGATGACATGGGACTTGTAGGTGTGCCACACGTAGAAGCTGGAGGCAAAGCATGCTCTCGTATCCTCCCTGTCCACTGTGTCCCAGAGAGTGCCAGGCACCCGGTGTCAGAGAACCCTCATGACCCTAACAGAGAGCCACAGGGGCTTTGCCTGTTCTGCAGGTCTGAACCCAGTCACCCAGGTAGCCGTTCTGCCAAACCTGTTCCCCAGCTGGAAGAAACACCACCCTGACAGCTGCCAAAGTCACCAAAAGCCCCAAAAATACAAACCAGGCAGATGGCACCATCCGCTAACTGCCTTCGGGAGTGCCTACTGCGCTGGTTGGGGCTGGGTGAGCTGGAGGAAGGAGCCGTCCTCATGTTGGCACCGAGGCTGAGAGGCCTGGGGACTGGGGTGCCCGGCCACTTGTGCTGCATCCCGCTGCAGGCCTGGCACCCGCCAGAGGCAGCCATCTCTGTCCACCCACCTCCTAGAGTTCCTCATTTTCGTGGCAGGCACCGGCCACCTGGGATTCTGGCAACTGGGGACAGAGGTAACTCTGATTATGACAGAACACCACGTGGTGAGAACAGCCCTGTGTCTTTCTCCATCACTACTAGTGCAGGTTCTCTAAAACTGGATCTATCATGAGCCTATGACATCCTGGGGGTGGGGGACAATGGGGAGAGAACAACAGCAGCAGCTGCTGCCACCTCCTTGTTGGCGGCTTCCTGACATGGCGCTGAGCTCCTTATGGGCTTTATTTCAAATGGTCTCCTATTTAACCAAGAAAACGGCATCCCCCAGGACCTTGTACTTGCAGCTAATTCATTATTTGTGTAACAATTTGTCCAACAACCACATCCTAGGCTCGTGAGCTCTGGGAGGACAGGAACCTTGGCTGCTTGCATGCTCCTGGGTCCTCAGTGCCCAGCCTGTGCCTGGCACCAACGGAATAAAGGTTTCCTTTTGCCTGAGTCACCTCACGACACCTCACGACAGCACGAGGGAGATGGTTCCCGTTTTCTGATGAAGCCACCGAGGTTTGCCTGAAACCACTCTACAGTAGGACACAACCCTAAACCAAACCTGTGCTTCTCACCAAACCATTCAGTCTTCCGTCCATCCAACGGAGGGGAGAGAAACTAAGGTGCAGAGCAGGGAACATGGGACCCCACCAGCGTCCAGAAACCCCGCCGACAGAGAGGCTGGGGGAGCCAGAAGCTCTGAGCGTTGGAGCAGTGCCCATCCTGTGAAATATTAATCCAGGAGCTGAGGGGAAAACCCAAACAAGTGCCCTATTTACAGAGGCTGGAAGCTTTCCAGGAGGGAGTGGATCACAGGCTCGATATGGGGGGTGAGAAGCTGCTGAGAGGGGAGTCAGGGCAAGTGCCAGGGGTCTTCAGGAGGCAGGGGTGCAGGTGAGGATCCGAGAGCATCCCCAAGAGGCCGTCAGCCTGCAGGTTCTAAATCTGCACGGTGGGTTACGTTAGTAAGGTGTGGAAATGGACTGAGAGAATGTGCATCACCCCCCGATGGCGCCACCTGGAGGCAGAGGGGTCTGGGGGATCCTGGCTTCTAATGAACCTTAATGTTCACGTCCACGCTGAGCACCAAGAACTCTGTGAATTCTCTCAACAACCACAGGAGGCAGGAGTTATTCTAATCTACAACTTACAGATGAGGCGGCTGAGGCTGAGTGGCAAAGTAATGTACATGCCGACATGTATACATGTATTCGTTAGTTCAAGACCCAGTGGTTTGAGCTTTGCGTGCATGATCTCACTGGAGCCACAAATAACCTACGAGGGACATATGGATTATCATTTTGTTTTCCAGATGGAGAAACTATGGTTCAAAGAAGTGCACGGACTTACCCAAGGTCCCCCGGTAAGTGCCCGGTTCTCTCTACCATTATGCTACAGGCGGGAACCGGTTCTCTAAGCCTCAGCTCTGCCTTCTGTGGAGTATCCTTGGGCACTAAGCACAGATGGTTGGGTATCGCTGGTAACCGTCCTGTGGGCATATACCATTTGCTTGTCACGGGATGGGAAGCTTCCTGAGGCAGGGACACTGTGTGATTGTTGACGTCTCCATGACACAGTGAGTGTGTGACTGGCTGGTTGTGGGTGAAGGAGCTGCAACTCCACAAGGTGCCCAGGCAATATTTACAGCCTCACCATTCATTAAGGTCCTTATCTGTCAACATGTTGCAAATGTACCTACCTTGTGGGGTTGCTGAGGACATGCCATGAAATGATGGCAAGAAGGTGGTAACCACTAAGTATGGAGTGATTTCCTGAGAATAATGCTCAGAGAGACCCTTTGCTAATTTCTGAGGCTGGAATATTTCTGAAGCTTCAGTGATCCCTGAATAGATGACCCAAGGTGGGACTCTGAACTCACATTTCAAGAGTCAAGAACAGCTGGGGTACCGAAGCCCTCTGCCTAGGGGACCCCCAAAATATGTCTGCAGAACCCTGGTGACACTAACAATAACAAGAATGGCTCTTAACCTTTGTAGAGAGCTTTAGAGAGCACCGAATTCGTTCACAAGCTTGTTTCATTTCGTCCTCCCAACAGCCTTCAGAATTAATGTACAGATAGGAAAACAGAGGCCCCGCCAGGCAATGGGACTGCCTAAGCTCACACAGTGAGCCGGCCGCAGAGCTGGGGCTCGAACCCAGGTCCCCAGATCACCACTCTGACTTTCTAGCCACAACAGCCTCCCCCAACATGCTGGCTTTCAGCATCTAAGTGCTCTGCCTTTTCACTTTCAAATCCTCTGGCCCAGTTGCCCTGCTCAGCTATGGCCCAGGCCTGATGACACAGTCCAGGCTTAGGGGGTGAGGAGGGAGATCAACCACTGTTCCACTCCCTATAAGGCAGGCTGCAAATTCTCAGCCTCTGCTGGGCACTTCTGGGATCGACAATCTCCATCAGCAGGTCAGCCACGTACACCCCGACCACACATCTAAGGCCAACATATGCTGCCCTTCCCAACCTATCTTCATGTCATATTTATTTTAACACTGTCATGCTGCCTGTTTTATGTGGCAGGATGGGGATTTGCTGAGGTCTTTAGAAAGAAGTCCCTGTCACCTTCCACTGTTGCCAAAAAGCCAGGAACAAGCTACCATCCTCCCTGTATGATATGCAATCACTGTTCCCACTGAGGGGTAATAGGAAGTTTCTATCTTGTCTCCGCCACTGTTCCCCAAAATTCCACTGGCTCAGGGATGACACCACCAGCTGGTGCTACAAAAAAAAAAAGGCTTTCATGTAGACACATTCAAATACTTCTTCCTCCTCTCATCATCATCACAACTACTAGAATTGAGTACTTATATGTGCCAATTAATGTGTGAGCTCTCATTTAACCCAACAATCCCATTTTACAGATGAGGAAACTGAGGTGAAAAAAAGGTCCCTTGTCCAAGTTCTCACAACAAGGAAGCAGTGGCATGATCTGATTTAACCACAGTGGTCTATGGCTGTCCTTTTTGTATTTATCCCATCAATGGTCATTACAAAGATGGAAAAAGGGTACTTACAACTCAAGGCCAGAGCACAATGGCCATTTGTCATCTAAAACAAATCTGTATTTTCTCCAAGTACCAGACACTTCAAGTTAGTAGTTGTAAAAGGGTGCCCCATTAGACACCCCGTGACCATGCATCACACAGACAGCCCGATACCCTCCTCACCATATTCTATCCACTCTTCTCATTAACCACTCCTCCCATCCTTCACTCTGCTCTGGCCCTATTGACCTCATGCTGTTTCTTAAAATCATCAGGTATACACCTCAGGACCTTTGCACTTGCTGTTGAATGCTGTGCCTTCAGAGAGCTGCATGGCCTGCTCCCTCACTCCCTCAGGTCGCTGCTCAGATATCAACTAATTAGACACCTCTTCTGACCACCCTCTATAAAAAGGTGACTCTACTCTCTGGCCCTTTCCATAGCCCTTCCTGCTTTATTTTTCTCCACGGCCACCCTACATATTATGTTTATTATTTGCTGAATGAACTGAAACAGAGGCCCCTCACTCCTGGCAACCACCTCCTGCTCTAAGTATAGGCGCCTGTGACCCTTTTCAGAGCTGTCTTCTATGCTCATTCTAGCCCGTTTCGACCCTGAAGAGAAACATTCTGTGGGAAAGATCCTATGGGGTGATTTTCCCGTGGAGACATCAGACATCTCTCTACCCCTGAAAAACCAAACGTTCTGGCCGGCACAGGCAAATACTGGAAATCTTGGACTCCTTGGGCCAAAGAGCAGCCAAGTCAAGTTCCACCCAGAGCTGTAGTGGCTGGCACAGTCAGTTTCACTTTCAACTCACCTACCAGGCTCCTGGTTCCTCAGGTTTGCAACCCCACCCCATCCCTTTCCCACCCTGTTGCATTTCTCTGCACCTTGTCATCCCTTTCAGGAGCTGGTCCAGAACCCAAGCCGCCCCTGAGCTTTTAAGCACTGTTTTGGGGGAACTTAAGCTCGTCCAACAGGTAGGAGGGGCAGGGGCTGGCCCTTCAGCCCTACACCGATCCCCCATTTTGTAGTGACATCCAACAGGGCGTCATTTTCTCTCTGGAGGAAGGGAGCTCAGTTTTAAAGGCACGTTTCTCAGACCTGGCAGCAGGGGTAGAGAAGGGAGCCCTCCCACCATTGGCAGAGATGGACCTGTGCAAGTGGTTGCAGCTGCGATGCTGAGGCGATGCTGAGGCGCCGGAGGCAGGAGGGCAAGGGGCAGCACGCAGATACATCCCCTGGCTCCTGGAGCGGACGGGATGCTTACTCGGCGAGGAGGACCAGAGGATGCGGCCCGGGCCGGCAGGGGATCTCGTCAGGCTAGGGCCGGGGTCTGGGGAACACGGGGGTCGGCGGGGCGGAGCTTGGGATCCCGGGGGCAGGAGCCCCGGGCGGGAGGGGGTCGCGCCGGGGGGACCCCGTGGCCGTTACCTTGCCCTTAGGGCTGCGGGCCGCCGGGTGCTGGCTCCGGGGCCCGGCCCCTCCCCCGATCCGGCTCCTACGGCTCGGAGCCTGCAGTCGCCGCCGCCTCCGCTGTCAACAAACCCCGGGCGCGTCACTTCCGGGGCCGCCCCTTAGCAACAGCGAACCGGTGCCTCCGAAGGGTCCCGCGGCGAACGTAGGCGGCGGCTGCGGAAGGTTCCGGGGTCCGCGGCAGCTCCTCTCGTAGACCGTGGACCCGTGTGCTGTGGGAGGAGGGGGCGGATGGGGCACCCACCCCAGGGGTGAGCACGCGCCTCAGGGGCTGTTCCTGGCCTCTGGGGGGGTCCCGCTCGTGTGACCCGGGGTTCGGGTCCCGCTCAGTTCTGCGGCTCACCAGATCCCAGGCAATGGTTCAGGGCGGGACTGACTCCACCTTCCCCCGTCAGCATCGACGTCTCTCGAAGCGCCAGCCCCTATATCCAAGCGCCCTATTGAACATCTTCTCTGGGTTCTCCACAGGTAATTCACACCCACACGTCCAAACGCAGTCATCTTCCTTCCAAACGCGATGCTACTTCTCCAGCTAGTTAATGGGCCACCAGGCAACTCGGCTGTCACATGGGAAACTGGGAGTCGGCCTCGGCCCCTGCGTTTTGATCAGCTCCTGGTCCAGTCGCCAAGTTCTAAGGATCTCTCAGACCAACCCCTCAGTGCCCGCCTCTGTCCACTATCATTTCTTCTCGGGGGTTTCTGCACTAGCCTCCTGCTCCTTCCCCTCATTCTTTCCACAGTACCAGACTGATGTTTCCAAAACTTAAATCCGAGCTGTAATTCCTATGTCATACAGTTCACCTATTTAAAGTACATTATTCAATGGATTTTAGTCTATTTGCAGAGTTGTACAACCATCACCACCGTCAATTTTAGAACCCTTACAACACTTAACGTAGACGACAGGATACCTGTCCCCTGTCTCCCCTCTTTAGCCTCTTGTCCTCTCCTTACTTTTCCCTCTTCTCATTCTCCAATCAGCCAGTTTCAAACATTTTTTGTTCTTTTAATGATATCCTTCTCTCCCATCGGCTCAAACCGTATCTTTCCCACTAAATACTTTTCTTACTCGGATCTGTATCCAGCACACTCCTTCACCTTCTGGTCTCAGTTTAGGTGCTGCTTTCTTGAGGAACCCTTTCTTGACACGACCCCCACCCCTATTCCAATAACTAGCTTTGTGGATTTTTTTCCCTTCTGCATAGTATCTTTTTGTTTTTGACATGTGTAACTATGTACAATTTTGAATCCTTTAAAAAGTCTATTGAGTGGAGGCCGGTTAGCTCAGTTGGTTAGAGCATGATGCCCCGAACACCAGGGTTACCGGGTAACACCAGGGTTGCCGGTTCGATCCCCCCGTGGGCCAGTGTGAGCTGCGCTCTCCTCAACATGATTGAAACAACTACTTAGAGCTGATGGGTCCTGGAAAAACATACTTAAAATAAATAAAAGTTTTTTTCAAAAAAAAGTCTATTGATTTCAAATTACTAAAGTAAGCCTTGCTTGTTAAAAAAAAAAAGAAAAGAAAAAAATCCGAACAATAGGGAAATGTATGGCGGAAAAAAATGAAAATCCCCATCAAACCCTAGCCCTACTCCAATTTCATTCCCTTCCCCATAGGTGACCACTCTTCACAATTTGGTGAGTATCCCCTTAGTCCTTTAAAAATATGTATGTATATGTAAGAGCTAAAACTAAAACTTTTAGGAGAAAAACATAGTAAGTCTTAATGACTTGGGATTAGGCAGTGGTTTCTTCAATATGCCACCAAGCATACAAAAAATTGACAAGTTGGGTTTCATCAAAATTAAAAACTTTTGTGTTTCAAAGGGCACCATCAAGAAATGAAAAGACGGGGCCAGCCTGGTGGCTCAGGCGGTTGGAACTCCATGCTCCTAACTCTGAAGGCTGCCAATTCAATTCCCACATGGGCTAGTGGGCTCTCAACCACAAGGTTGCCGGTTCGACTCCCACAAGGGATGGTGGGCTGCGCCCCCTGCAACTAACAATGGCAACTGGACCAGGAGCTGAGCTGCGCCCTCCACACCTAAGATTGAAAGGACAACAACTTGAAGCTGAACGGCACCCTCCACAACTAAGATTGATTGAAACAACTTGACTTGGAAAAAAAGTCCTGGAAGTACACACTGTTCCCCAATAAAGTCCTGTTCCCCTTCCCCCCAAAAAAAAAAATCTGCAAAAAAAAAAAAAAGAAAGTGAAAAGACAACCCACAGAATGGGAGAAGATTTTGTAAATCATATGTCTAAAAGAACAGTAATCCAGAATGTAGAAAGAATTTACAACTAAATAATAAAAAGGAAAATAACCCAATGTAAAATAGGCAAAAGAGCTGATTAGACATTTCTCCAAAGAAGATATAAATACAAGTGGCCAAGATGCACATGAAAAAATACTCAACATCATTAGTCATCAGGGAAACGCAAATCAAAACCACAATGCGGTACAACTTCATATCCTTGGGATGGATATGATCAAAGAGATAGACAATAACATGTATTGTCAAGGAAGTGCCTAGATGGGGACCCTCCTACATTGAATGCCTAATGGTGCAGCTGCTTTGGAAAGCAATTTGGGGATTCCTTAAAAAGCTAAATATAGAGGTACCACCATATGACATAGAAATTCTACTCCTAGGTATCTAACCAAGAGAGAATGTTCATAGCAGCATTAGTCATAATACTCAAGAAGTGGAAATAACCCAAATGTCAATCAACTGGTGAATGGATCTGATATGAAACAGTATATTTATACAATGGAATATTATTTGTCAATAACAAAGAATGAAGTCCTGATACATGCTATGTATGACATGGATGGACCTTGAAAACATTATGCTAAATGAAAGGACCTGTCATAAGAGATCATACACTGTATGATTCTATTCATATGTCCAGAAAAGGCAAATCTATACAAACAGAAAGTAGATTAGTGGTTGCCTAGGGCTGAGAGGGTGGAGGAAATGGGAATGATTGCCAATGGGTACAGGATTTTTGGGGTGTGTGTGTGATGAAATGGTCAAAATTTGATAGTGACGATGGTTGCATGGTTCATGTATGATAATTGTGTATTTACAACTCAATATTCTAAAAACCACTGATTTGTTCACATTAAATGTACCCTCTACATATATAGTATTGAACTACATTCCAATAAAGCTGTTAAAATGCATTTATAGGCATGTGTATATGTAAACTCATAAGGCAAGATGGATTTAAAAATATAAATAAGATCATACTATACAAATTGTTCTGTGATATATTTTTATAATTTTTTATGATAAAATAGCCTGTTTAATTCTTTTGAATGGTTGCATCGTACTCCAAAATTTGCAGTTTTCTTATTGGTGGAGTTTGGTTGACCCAAAAAAATTCACTCATGAATTCTACCAGACATTTAAGGAGTAAATAAAACTTCTACAGAGCGTTTCCATAAAATTGAAGAGGAGGGAAGAGGCCATCATTACTTTGACACCAAAAGCAGACAAAAACATGACAAGAAGATAAAATTACAGACCAATATCCCATGTGAATATAGGTGTAAAAATTCTTAACAGAACTTTTAACAGAATAAACACATTACAGAATAAATTGAATTCTTAACAGTAAATTGCCACACAGTTTGTGGTAATTTGTTATAGAAGTCCTAGGAAATTAACACAATACTCTATATAGAAAATTCTATGGAATCTATAAAAAAACTTCTTGAATTAATGAGTGAGTTTAGCAAGATTTCAGGAAACAAAATCAATAAAAGCAATGAAAAATAAATAATGAACAATAATTTATTATCATAAATCAATTTCATAAAAATGGTAATAAAATAATTTTTTATTAAAATAATAAATAATTATTATAAATTAATTTTATCATAAATAATTTAAAAAGCTAATAAAAAGTATTTTGTGTATTCCAGTAATAAACATTTGGAAACTAAAATTTAAAAAATACCATTTACGATAGCATCAAAAAAAGTGAGATACTTAGGGATAAATCTGACCAATTATGTGCAAGTCCTATAACACTGAAAACTACAAAACACTGCTGAGAGAAATTGAAGACCTAAATAAATGGAGAGCTGTATTATGTTCATGGATCAGATGATTCAATAATGTTAAGATAGTAATTATCTTCAAATTCTTCTACAGAATCAATATAATCCCAACCAAAATCCCAGCAACTTTTTTTCCCTATAAATTGACAAGCTGATTCTAAAGTTGGTAGAGAATGCAAAGGACCAAATGTAAAAACCAAAACAACTTTGAAAAAGAGAAACACAGTTGATTAACTTACACTACCTAACTTAGGGACTTATTATAGAGCTATATAAGTATTATAGAGCTACTAATATGGTGTGGTGAGGCCAAAAAGATAAATAAGGAAATCAATGAAATGTAGCAGAGTCCAGAAATAGATCCCACACATATATGATTAACTGATTTTTGCCAAAGGCGCAAAGGTAATTCGTCTGGAGAAAGGATAATTTTTTCAACAAGTGGTACTGGGACAATTGGATACTCATATGGAGATAAATGCACTTCGATCCATACCTCACATCATTTGCAAAAATTAACTCAAAATGGATCGTAAATTTTAAAAAGGGATCATAGACATAAATGTAGAACCTAAAATTATAAAACATGTAGGAGAAAACCCTTATGATATCGGATTCTGCAAAAGTTTGTTAGATATGATAAAAGGAATTGTGGATTTTATCAAAATTAAGAGCTTAATTAAAATAAACACTGTTAAGAGAATATAAAAGCAAGCCACAGACTAGAAGAAAATATTTGCAAATCACGTATCTTAAAAAGACTTGTACCACTTCATACCCACTAGAATGGCTATGACCATAAAAACAGAAGAAAAACAAGTGTTGGTGAGGATGTGGAAAAATTGGAACCCTGTGCACTGTTGGTGACAATGTAAATGGGTATAGCCGTTATGGGTATAGCAATTCTGGAAGATGCAAACTAGTCTATAGCGCCAGAAAGCAGATAAGTGGTTGCCTAGGGTGGGGAGGGGAGCAGTGGGTACAAAAAGAGGAGGAAGGGAGGAGATACAAAGAGCAGGAGGAATCTTTTGGGAGCAATGGATGTGTTTGTCATTTTAATTGTGATGACGGTTTCACATGTATATACTCGTATGAGTATACATATGTGTATAGATATACGAGTTTACATATATATATATGTAAACTTATAAAATGTATAAAAGTATACACTTTAAATATGTGCAATTTATGGAACATCAATTATACCTCAAAGTTGGTAAAATTGTATTAAAATAAAACCACTGAGGGAACTGGGTGAAAAGTACAAAGGATTTATCTGTACTATCTTTGTAACTTCCTGTGAACCTATAATATTTCAAAATAAAAAGTTTAAAAATTAAAAAAAGAAAAGAAACACACAAATTAAAAAAAATTGTATTAGTGCTTGTCAAATAAAAACTGTACCAGTTAAACTCTTTAAAGCTGTTGGAGAGAGATCTTTTTCTACAACCTAGTGATGGTGGGTGCAATAGATTACTTTGACCAATCTAAGAGGTTGTTCAATTCATACTCTTTTTGAGTGTTAGTTCAATTTAATGTCATTTCAGGTTTTGGTGGGACATTTTTGTTTTTTCTTTGAAGTGCATGTTTATAGGCCTCTCTGTCTTACTTCCTTCAGATGCTTGCTTAGATGCCACCTCAGAGCAGCTGTCCTGACCTTGCTGTTCAAAATCACTGCACCACCTCAGTACCCATTCCTGCTTTATTTTCCTCTGTAGGATTTATCACCATTTGACACACTATTCAGTTTACTTATTTAACATGTGTCTCCACACTAAATTGTCAATGCTTCAAGGGTAGGAATTTTTGTCTGTTTTGTTCATTGCTAAATTCCCAATACCTACAATAAACCTGGCACATAATAGGCACTCAATAACTTTCTGGAATGAACGAATGTGTTTTGGTTTGTTTTTCCCTGTGGGGGTATTTGTCTTTTTCTTGTTGATTTAACAACTCTGTTTGTTAGAGATATTAATACTTTATCATAAAGGATACACATATTTTCCCCATTGATATCTGTCTTTATGATATATTAAAAATTGTATGTAGTTATGTATCGGTCTTATCTTTCATGGCTTCTGGGGCTGCATTTTCCTTCTCTAAGATCGTAAAGTTTTTCTAGATATTGTTCTAACGCCATAGATTTTTTCCCTTGTGGAGCTTTTAATTCATCTAGAATTTCTTTTTTCTGTCAGATGTAATGTAGGAATAGAACTTTATTTTTTTCTAAACGATAGCTGACAGTCTGTATTTTTCTTAACATATCATTTGTGTTTTTCTCTGTCTTCCTAGCCAACATATTCAAGGGCTGTTGAGTATTCTTTTAGCTGGAAAAATATTCCTTTCCTGTTGTGCAATTAAGTCAACATTTGTTCATTTCTTGTATTTCATATAAAAGAACTTAATTTTCGTATTCTGCAGAAACATTTAGCACAGTGCCTAGCACATAGTGGGAGCAGGAATTGTGGGATGAGTGAATAAAGGAATAGATAGATATCTGTGTGCCTGCTCCATTGGTCAGTGAAGTCCTGGTTCCCCCTCCTCTATGTGCTTTTTTTTTTTTTTTTTTTTTTATCTTGGGGCAGGGAGATAACCCTGTCCCCTACTCCACAGCTGGAGGGGGTTTTGAGGTTATACAGTCCAGTGACAAAGTTTTCACCGATCTGTGGAAAAATTTTTAAAGAAGGACGATTATGCACATATGCACACACATGTGTAGAGAAAGTGTTTAAGGCTGCCAACTGTCTTCTTGGGAAAGATCTTGAAAATTCTTGGCTTTCCTTTTCTATTGTTCTTATATTATGGTAAATTTCGTGTTCGTGAAATCCAAAATTCACGGAAACACTGAATTGTAGTCCTGCTTTCCATCTACTATTTATTGAACTGTCTGCTCTGTGCCATCACTGCTGTAAGGCTCGAGGATTGCATAATGAAAAGACCTGTATAGTTTAGCAGGGAAAGTACATTCTTGAACCAATGACGCAATAGTTTAATGACGGTGAGGAACGTGTAAGGAAGAGGACAAGGTAGCATGTAGAAACTGAGGCCCAGGGCGGCGCGAGTAAGAGCCCTCGGGTACACCGTCTCCACCGTCACCAGCGGGTCCTCAAGCCTCAGGATCCGCTGGGTGGAGCGAGGTGGGGTGTGGGGGCGTGGTCTTGACACCCTAATGCCCCGCCCACCGCTCCTGGCCACTGGCAGCAGGGGGAGGGGAGGCACGTGAGCGGGGCGGGGCGTCACGGAACGCTCACGAGGGCGGCTGCGTTTCCGGTCGGAGGCTTTTGCCGAGCGCCCCGCGTCCCTGGAGGGCGGCGGAGGCGGCGGAGGCCGTGGAGGCTGTGGAGGCAGCTGGGGGAATCCGGAAGTCAACACCATGTCGAGTCTGCACAAGAGCCGGTAAGGCGCCACCGGGACCGACTGGGCCAGGCCGCTGCTGGCCAGGCCGTCTCTTCTGTCCTGTGGAAGGGGAGCGTGGATGCGGCCAGGCGTCGGGAGTCTCCCGGCAGAAGGGCTCAGGCGCTCACTTTCTAACCTCATTGCCTGTGGGGGGGGCGCAGAGCGGAGGGACTTCTGCCCACTCCGGGGTCACCCCTTCTCGCTCTCTCTTGCCCTCGCCGTGGACCCCTGGTTCACCCCTTGCCTTGGGGACTTCCTCATGCAGGGCCTCAATGCCCCGTACCCTCCGGCCCCCGTCCTTGTTAACCCCTGCTCCAGTACCCTCCTCTTTCCAAAAGCTCCCTGCCCTCTGTGTCCATTTCTTATTAGAAATGATAGAAAACCTGGATTCTCCAGTCTGTCCCCTTTCACAGGCCAAATCCTGCAGCATTGGCTAAATTTTGCTTATTTTCAGTTTTCTTCCAGGACTTATTTTTTAAACAGTTTGCCCTTGCCTTCAGGTCTTCTAATGGTTGTATTGTTGATTCTGGATGGCTGCGTGCAGGTTAGACAGGTCCCTTGTCTAGGGATCAAATTACTCCTGGTTCTTAGGGTTCGTTGAGTTCAGATAGTGGAGCTGTGGGCTGGGCCTGGCCAGCAGGAAGTGCCCAATAAATGCCAGTTCACTAAATACTAGAATTTGTCTGATTTCATGGTGCCTGTTTGAGAACCTCTAGACAAGAGTATCTCTACGTTTCTGGTGTTAGAGGAAGACGTGATCTGTAGTTCTGTAGCTCCCCAAAGCTTCCTTTGATCAGGAAGCTGAGCTTGGCTGCCTTTGTGTCCTGAAGGGGAGGGAGGAGCAGGTTGAAGATTGGCGGTGTGAGGGAGCTGTGGGCTTCAGGACTGATCACGAAACCTGTCTTCTTGGGCTTTGGGTGTACGTCATTTGCCTCCTCCTCCTTCCTTCTAGGATTGCAGATTTCCAGGATGTTCTGAAGGAGCCCACGATCGCTTTGGAAAAGCTTCGGGAACTCAGTTTTAGTGGTAAGAGGCAACTCCATTTTCAGGGTTTTCCTAGAGCAGGGTTGCGGCTGGGAGAGAGGGGAAGGTACCAAGGCCACACCTCTTGGGGCCTTCTGCAGAGTCTGTGGATCTGAACAACCAGTGACTTTGGAGGGGGTTTCCAGAGGAGTGGCTCCCACAGTTAGCGTGTCTGTAGGCCTCAGGGTGCTTCACTGGCATAGGAGTGATACTTACTGTTTCCTTGGAGTAACTGGAGACGACTGACGATGGCAGAAAGAGAATGGGGAGGGGACTTCTTGAGCGAAGGCCCGGGTCTTCCTTCATTCTTCTGCAAGCTTCCTGTGCTGTAGAATTGGGTTAACTGCAGAGTGGTTCCTGGTTCTCTCCCTGGCTTGGGATCGAAGCCTACGCAGGCGACAGTGAACTTCGGTTAATGGAAGAGTCTAGCCGGGAGACACTGGCTGGAGCAGCTGCACCTCAGCAGTGTTTGACTTTGCCCTGGCTGGCATGGTTAACCCTCTGGCACAGAGATTTTCGTTTGTCTTTCAAAAGAACCCAAGGTGTTCTGTAGAGCTTTTTGGTGCAGCTCAGCCTTTGTATCTTTGTCAGCAAGGAATTCTTGAGGAGACCCCCCTCGTCCCCATGTAGATTCTGAGGTGGGAGCATTAGTTTCTGCTCGTGGCACTTAGGGTTACCATAGCAACAGCTGCTTTAGCAAGTTCCTGACAGTATTGCGAAGTTTGTCCTTCTGTTCAGGAGTGATATTTAGGCCCTGAAGACCTTGAGGGGTCCTGGGACCTGCGCTGAGCGGAAGAATCTGCCAGGTGTCAGGGGAGGCAGGGTGTGGTTAGGAGTTTGGGCTCTAGAGTCACACAGACCCGTGTTTGAGTCCTCGATTGCTCTCTTTACAGAGGAATTTCCTGAAGTGTAAGCTGAGGACAGTGACGTTAATCTCCCCTACTTACTAGAGTTATAAAGAGGATTAAGGGAAACGATGTCCGTAAAGCACAGAGCACTTAGCATTCGCAGCTTAGTTTGTATTCCACACATACTTATGGAAAATCTTCAGTGTGCCATGCCCTGTGCTAGGTACTGGCGGTATAAGACATGTAGTTCTTGTCTTTCTGGGGCTTACCCAGTTGTAGGGGTTACAGATGTTAAATAAATACACAAATGATGTTACAATCCTAGTTGTGATGGAGGCTCTGAAGGAGACCTCACGGAGCCATTATTTATAATAAGGGACCTGACTTTGATTGAGAAGAGATGGTGGTTGGTAAAGGCTGCCCTGGGGAAGAAATATCAAGGATGAGAAGGTGTTATCCTCAAAAGAACATTCTAGACAGAGGGAGCTCTGGGCTGGGGGCTGGGGTCATAGAGAGAAAGCACACACAGGATTACCATCTAGTCATGAATCTTTCTGGTGGGAAATGATTCTGGGAGAAGTACTCCTTGCCTGCTCCACTCGCTGCCAGCTGGCTCTGAGGTGGAGGGCTAGGGGGTTCTGGGACTCTGGCCTGGGGCGTGACCTTTGCTTGCTGTGTCCACAGGCATCCCCTGTGAGGGCGGACTGAGGTGCCTCTGCTGGAAGGTGGGTGTGCGTGGGGTGCGGCTTCTGCTCTGCTGAGAGTCCCTGGGTTCCCGCATGGGCTGCCCCTACCCCCAACCCCCTGTTTCTGTTCTGTCTTTCCTTGCTTTGTTTGAGGAAGCTTTTCTGGGAAGTTCTGGGTTTTCTGTTCCCCTTGGGATCTGCTCCAGGATCCCTTTGGGGATGGAACACTTTGGAACGCCAGCGAAGCCCTTTGCTTCCTGGTCCGGACAGTGCAGTGGAAGTGATGTTTATTGGGACAGAAAAGGCCATGCTTTGCCCAAAACTGTTATCAGCTGACATGGGAGTGGAAGCCCAGTATCCTACTTTCCAGCGCCTTTGAGCACAAGGTTTGATTATCATTTGGAAGAGTCTGTGTGAGGAAAAGAAGAAAGGGCTGGTTTGGGATAAGGGAGGAGGGAAGCAATGGGGAGGAAAGGGGAGAGTCCCCCCAGCCCACGCCTCCGTTCCTGGGCTTCAGCCCATCTTGCCTTCTCTGGCTGATATGAGACGTTTTCCTTGAGGCCTGTCAGGGTTGTGCTGGGCCAGTCACCAGAGCTTTGCTCCTCTCGCTCTGTGCAGATTCTCTTGAACTACCTCCCCTTGGAGAGAGCCTCATGGACTTCCATCCTGGCCAAGCAGAGGTGAGACCCAGAGAGAGCATGACGGGAGGGCCTGGATATCAGACGCTACAGGTGGTGTTGAGCCTGTCCTGCCTCCTGGTCCGGGCTCCCTGGGATGACCAATGGGAATCATCCCTCTCTTCTCTTCTCTCCTCTCCTCTCCTGCAGGGAGCTATATTCTCAGTTCCTGAGGGAAATGATTATCCAGCCTGGCATTGCCAAGGCCAACATGGGTGTGTCCAGGGAGGATGTGACCTTTGAGGACCATGTGAGTTGGGGTCAGCAAGCGGGGACAGAGGCTACAGAGTGGGCAGGGGTGTGGGCTTTGGAGCGGGTGAGGATAGGATGCAGCCAGTCTCAGTCCCCTCTGGCCCTTCCGGTACCTCTTTTCTCTATGGGCTGCTCAGCCCCTGAAGGCCATCGTCTGTCCCCTCTCCTCCCCAGGCCCGGTGAGGAATATAAGTGACAGCTGGGACTTGGGGAGTGCTGTGTGTGCAGCCCTGAGCCAGGTCCTCCATGTGCATTGTCTCCTCTTCCTCCTTATCCCTGTTCCTTGAAGAAGGTTCTGTGATTTGGTGTTTGAAAAAAGTCAGCAGGGTGGGAGTGAGGATAAAGTGCCTTTCTGTGGCCTGGAGGAAGCCTCTTCTTTCCTCCAGGACTGAGCTCCGCCCTGCGCCCTATGTGCTTTGTGGTGTAGGAAGTGGGGAGGGATCAGATCCAGGAATGCAATTGGCGACTCAAAGCATCAATGAATCAGATTCAAGGGACATCATGATACAACATTCATTCATTCATTCAACGAGCATATAGTGAGCCCCTGTTACGTGCAGCACTTTAGAGCCGCAGCATTGGGCAGAAAGAGTCCTGCCACGCAGGGATGCACTCAGCCGACGGCAGGGCTTGGCTGCCAGTGGTGGAGTTTGAATAGGATTTGGGAGGCTGCGGGAAGCCTGTGCTGCTTCTCCAGAAGCTCGCAGGCTGTCGCAGAGCCACAGCTGGGCCGCTGGTGGCATTGTTGGTGTGAGGCCGCTGCTCAGGCCTCCAAACTGGTATCTGCCCTGGGCCCCTAGCTGGGCCTAGGACAGCAGCTTGTTTTCTCCCCACAGCCACTCAACCCCAACCCTGACAGCCGGTGGAACACATACTTCAAGGACAACGAGGTACTACTGCAGATTGACAAAGATGTCAGGTAAGCAGGTGCGGGGCTGGGAGAGGGCCCATGGGGCTTCTGGGGACTTTCCCAGTTCTGTCCTTTCCCTTTCCAGCCCTGACCCACGGTGGGGCGGGGGAGGGTTGATGGGGTGTCCGGGTAGGTAGGTCCAGGCCCCCGTGATGCTGGGCCTGAGAATGGGGCTGGCGAGTGCAGTGGTGGGGGGTATCCGGTGCCCGCCTCTCCCTTCTCCCTGCCGTAGTTTCTGTTACATGCTGGGCATTTATGGATTCATCCGATCATTCCTTAACAGATCCTGAGTCCCTGCTATACGGCAGGCTCAGTGCCAGGCTCAGGGGTGAGCATTGAATAGACAGACATGGTACCTCTCCCAGAGGAGCCTAGAACCTTGGAGGGGAAGATGGGAAGACAGATGTTCAGCAAATTAGAGCTGTGTGATTATTAGCATTTGTGGTAAAGCTCTGAAGGAAGAGTTCAGGGGTGCTTCCCGGTGTCCAGGATGCCTTGCCGTAGGAAGCAGTGTTTCAGCTGAGGAGGTGTCTGGGGGAGGAGGGCGGGAAAGGCCTGGTGGGTGGGCTCTGCCTGGGGACGCCTTGAGAGCCCCTGGAGCTTGGCATGTTCAGAGAGCAGTGCAAAGGCCGGTGTGGTCGAAACTGCAGTGGACAGAGGCAGGGTTGGACCTTGGATTTGATCCTGAGGTCAAGGGACAGTCACGCAAAGGTCTTAAGCATCGGAGTGATAGGATCACATACGTGTTTTTGTAAAATGTGAGCTGCCCTGTATGCATGTGTGTGCTTTTCCACTTGGTAAAGAAATGCGGAAATGCAGGCTGTGCTGTCTTGTTGGGTTGGGGAGTGGCAGAGGGTGGAATCTCCCACAGTCTGGTGAGGAGCTAGAAGGAAGGCCTGGTCTGCAGTAGAGCTAAGTGGTTAGAGCTTGGGTTCTGGAGTCTGTCTGCCTGGTTTTAGTTCCACCTTCTCCAGTTGTGAGTTGTGTTTCCAGCCACTTACCACCCTGGGTGCTGCCCCCCTGCCTGGGCTCATTGTGCCCGGGGCAGCCCAGCCGGATGCAGGAGGGGGCTCTCGCCTCATTCGTTCCCAGGCTGGTGCTGGGGCTCCCTCTCTATATACGAGGGATGCTAATGGCCCTCTTTGAGTCCAGCACCATGCCTTGAACCCAGTTCTGGAGCAATAGGTTCTGTCTTCCACTGTGGTGATTGTAGCATGTTCAATGTTTGCAGAGGGCAAGCTGGCAGTGTGGTGTGTATACATCTGAAAAGTGTGCATAGTCTGTAATGCAGATCTTTTTAAAGTTTGATCCCATTCTAGAGACTGTCTTCAACCTGCTTTTCCTCTCACTCTGTGTTGGACATTTCCCATGACAACTGTGTAATATTCTATTGTGTAATGTATAGCTTAACTAAACCTCTTTTAGTTAAGAGGTTTGTTTAAGGACACTTAAAACAAACAAACAAAAATACACACACACACACACATACACACACACACAGACACACACACACAGAAGGTGCCAAAAAAAGGTATACATATTTTAAGAAAGAAAAACTGTATTAAAATTGTAATACTCAATGTATACCAATAACAAAAGATGAATACAAGTCACGTCTGACTTCTGCAATTACAAGAGGTGCTCGAAGTGGTTCCCATCAGCGTCCAGACGCCTCTGATTAACGTGAACTGCTGCTTGAGCAACGTTGACCAAAGTGTCCACTTGTACACATTTTTTTGGCACCCCAGTATATGTGTGTATTTACAGATACACAGGAATATGGGTATATATACATAGATAATGACTATTTTGCTTCTTAAACACTGTATTGTTTTTTAAATGAAACGTTCCTAATTGTTTTAAATGCCCTTTGGGTGCTGGGACAGCCGGCAGCGGGGTGCCGATAAAATGTCTAGACCTCCGTAACGTACTGTCATCTCCGTTCCCTCGTGACAGGAGGTTGTGCCCAGACATATCGTTCTTCCAGAGGGCCACTGAGTACCCGTGCCTCCTCATCCTGGACCCCCAGAATGAGTTTGAGACCCTTCGTAAGCGGGTGGAACAGACGACACTGAAATCCCAGACGGTGGCCCGGAACCGGAGCGGGGTCACAAATGTGAGAGGCAACCTGGGGCCCCCAGGGCCTCCCCATGACTGCCTTTACCTTCTTGCTTCACTTGGGCCACTGGCCATTGGGCGCATGACCATGTGCCCTGCCAGTTACCTAAGGCAACGTTGGTCCTGCCAGACTCCACTCCTGCCAGGGCTCCTTTGGAAAGTCAGAGGTCAAAGCCTGGGTGTAATGGGTATTGGGGAAGGGCCCTGCTATGCAGTGAAGGAGCTGCACCGCTAGTCTTATGGTGGAGATGGCTCTTTAAAAAGCAATCACATGTGTGATGGGAGCGAGGGTGGGATGGGGAGCTGACCTGGGCTGGATGTTAGGGAAGACTTCCCTGTGGCAGTGACATTTAAGCTGAGGCTCGAGTCAGAGGAAAGAACCTTCCAGGAGGAGAGGAGGGTGTCTGTGGAAGTCCTCAGGCAGGAGAGGGTGTGGTGTGTTCAAGGAATAGAGGAGTCCCCTGGCTAGAGGCAGATGGAAAGGGAGAGGAGAGGGTGGCTGGAGGATGCTGGAAAGGTCGGTGGTGGTGAGGCCCCCAGGGGCCTTTATCCCGAGGGCTGGGGAGCCCCTGCCACTTTGCTGTGCGCAATGTTGATGGGAACGGGCAGGAACAGAGGTGGGGAGAGGGCCTGGGAGGTGGCTCCATGGTCTGGGCAAGGGTGGAGATAGAGCAGAGAGACTTAGCAGGTAGAATTGATAGGACTTGTGCTGGCCAAGTCATGTTGAGTGTTTGAACCCCAATCTTCTACAGGCTCCTGTAACTCTGAGAAGCTGCTTATAGCCAAACGAATGTATTGTCATTTTTTTTTTTTTGGAATTTTTGTAAGAACCCAAAATGACGACAGTTGCAGGGAAGCAAGATCTCAATGCTCCTAAAAGTGTATTATCTTATTCCTTAACTTACACCTACTGCGTCGGTACCTGGAACTCTCACTTGTTCCTCCAAACTTTTCACTGTCCTCCAATAATGGAAAAATCCTCCATAACCTCCAACAAGCTAGAGACAGATACTACGGCAGAAACTTTTCTTCCCTAGTGGAATGATTTGATCAAGGCTCTCTGTAGGAGAGCAGCCATTTTCTGCTTACAGGGGTGACGGGGGCAGTTACAGCTGATCCAGGGATCTGTGTGCCTGTGACAGCTGGGCGTGTTGGGGGGTGCAGAATGCTTGGCTGAAGGACTGTGGGCGGGACCTGCTCTGTGGGCTGCACTCTTACTCTGCTGCTGACGTCCTGGCTGCAGGGCCCGGTACGGCCCTGGCTTCTGTCATTCATTTCACTAAAGTCCTAGAGGGCTGCGAGCCGAGCTCTTGCCCATTTTAGGTTTGGACATTGTCCTGGGGGCAGAGCACCTGACCAGAAGCTTCATCCCGAGGCCTGGGCCCTGCCGGGGCAATGTGAATTAGTGCTGACCATCTGTTTCGGCAAGAAATACCAGGAAAATTGAAGGCCCAAGAAATTCCACCTTCCTGGGCCTCCGTTGCCGCTTCTGACCTCTTCTATAAAGGACAAAATTGCCCTGCCTGGCTTTTGAATTGCCAAGAGGGTGAAATGAGGTCATGGCTGTGCAGAAAAAGCTGCAAAGCTGGAAAGCACTGGGCATTCTTGGAGGCCTGGACCTCAGGTTCTGGAGTCAGCCAGTCTCGGTTCAACTCCCAGCGCCACCACTTAATGAGACATGACGAGTGACCTAACTTTTCTGAGCCTCCGTTTCCTTACCTTGAACATCATGTTGAGAGACTGTTCGAGGTGGTTTAGAGCATTACATGGAGGCATACTTGTAGAGCACTGGCATACACCTAGAAAGCTCTCAGGAAATGGTAATGATGTATGTTTATGCCTACACGTGTATATAATGGGAAAGGGAGCTAAATGTCCCCAGGGCCCTGCACTTCCAGGACAGTTTCCTACACTGTCCGGCCTGGGCTTGCCTGTGGCTGCCTCCCACAGGTAACCCCAACCACCCGAATCTTTACAAAGCTCCCGAGAATCCTGACAGGCAGCCAGTGTTGGGGGCCTTTGCTCTATTGCTTGAGTTTTTAGCAGGGATCATCATCTGTTTGTCTCCCACCTTTTCTTACGAAAGTTTTGAAACACTCAGAAAAGTTGAAAGCAGAGTACAGTGCACACCTATGTATGTTCCACCTAAATCCAACAATTGTTAACATTTTGCCATATTGGTGTGTGTGTGACATATAGACGGAGTAAGAAGAATATTTTTGTTTTGTTTTTCACTTTGAAGCCAGGACCCAGTCAAGGTTTGTATGTTGCATTGGGAGGTTGTTTCTTGGTCTGGAGCAGGCCTCCACTCTCCCCGACCCCCCACAGCATTTGACTTTTTGCAGAGTCTCAGCCAATTGTCTTGATTTTGACATATGTGAAGTTTTGTTTTCTAAATCCAAGTATAACATGCAGTAAAATGCACAAATCTCAGGTATACAACTAGATAAACGTGTTCTTGTGTATTTACCTGTGTAACTGCCACCCGGATCAAGACATAGAACATTTCTGTCATGCAGAAAGTTCCCTCGTGCCCCTCCCCAGTCAGTACCCCTCTCCTCAGAGGGAAGCACTATTCTGGCTTTTATCACCATACGTTCGATGTTAGTCCAGCCGTTGTGCAGAATGTCCCACGTTCTGGGTTGGTCTGCCTGTTTCCTCAGGTGGTGTCACATCCCTCTATGCCCCGTGTCTCCCATAAGCTGGAGGTTAAGTTCAGGCTTAATGGCAGCCATTTCTAGTGAGAACACGTTGCACATATGCCAGCAGTCGCCTTACGGGCGCCTCTTCTCCCCCAGATGAGTTCCCCGCACAAGAACTTGGCGCCGTCAGCCGTGAATGAGTACCAGGTGCTGCCCAGCGGCTGTGAGGCCCACTGGGAGGTGGTGGAACGCATCCTGTTCATCTATGCCAAGCTGAACCCTGGCATCGCTTACGTGCAGGGCATGAATGAGATCGTGGGGCCCCTCTACTACACCTTCGCCACCGACCCCAACAACGAGTGGAAAGGTAAAAGGACTGCCCACACCCCTTGTTGCTGGCTCCCTGGAAGCATGGACTGAGGAAAGTCGGCTAAGGGGCTTTATCAGGCTGTGCAGCTCGTGTCGCTCTCTGGGCCTCTGTTTTCCCTCTGTCAGATAAGGGGGTTGCCCTGGATCCTCTCTGAGATCCTTTCCAGGTAGGACTTTCTAGAATGTTGGAAGTTTACTGATCTCTTGATATTTGCAACTGAATTTCTGATAGAGGAGATGAGATGTATACATAGGAAGCTGAATGATAGAAAGAATTGAATGATTTGAAAGATGTCGTCAGAAGAGCACATAATCAATTGCTAAGCGAGTATACAGTGTTGCCAGAAGATGTGAGAAGAAAGAAGTGATGTCCTTAGTCTGGGGTGGAGAGAGGTCAAGGACAGACGGTCCTGAGCCTGACCATTGCGACGGTGGGGGGTGGGGCGGCGCAGTGACTGGGTGACGCTCAGAGGTGAGGGAAACCTCTCACGGAGCTGAGAGATGGGCTGGGACAGCAGGGCACCAGCTCCCTGTGGCTGCCGTCACCCTGCCCGTCTCGCCCAGAGCACGCCGAGGCAGACACCTTCTTCTGCTTCACCAACCTCATGGCTGAGATCCGGGACAACTTCATCAAGAGCCTGGACGACTCGCAGTGTGGCATCACGTACAAGATGGAAAAGGTGTACTCCACCTTGAAGGATAAGGACGTGGAACTCTACCTGAAACTGGTGAGGACCCCCAGGACCACCCGGGCTGGGCGGACAGAGGGAAGGGGCAGAGGACAGCTGAGCACCCCAGGCCGGGGCGAGCTCGGCTTGCGTCTGGGGATTGAAAGTGGCCACTTCTGCTGCCAGGGGGCGCTGACCCGCCTGCTGAGGCAGGACTGGGGGACCGGGTGGCAGACACTGGGAGGCCAGGCGGGCTGGCGGTGCAGGGGAGTTGATACGCTACCCATCGTGTGCCAGGCGCAGTGTGAGGTGTTTACCATACGCTACATTAGTTCAGCCTGTTACTCCTCTGAGAAAAGAAAGGTGCACTTCATTTTTAAAAGTTAAAAATCATTTAAAAAAACGATTGCAGTGATATTCCATGTTTCTTTTAGGAAACAGTTCAGTAAAAAGAAAAATTGTATATAAACAGAAACAGTTGTGGGAACAAGATATTACATGTAAACATCTTTTTAAACAAATACGGAGTTACGTTTTTGCTGTTTTGTCACATGCCTTTTCAGTTAATTATATTCACTGTGCCTGACCAGAGGGCCCATCTCTGTTGGGAATAATTGCCTTGTGGGGTTGTACGGAGTAAATGAGTGAGATAATACATTTGACTTGCTGAGCACAAGGCCAGGTTGCAGTAGGTGCCTAATGAGTGGTCTCTTTGTCCATAATTTGTACAGTGTTTTAAAGGAACCCGCGCGCTCCTTTATAAACCTAGAGTGCTTATATAAAAGTTTGGGTTTATGGCTTCTCTTTAAAAAAGTCAGAAGATCTGACCACAGTGGCTGGCAGCAAGCAGCAGCTGCCGCTTAAACTGAGCGAGGCTCGGTAGGCGGCCCGGTGCTTCCCGCCTCGTGTGCCTGGCACTCACACCTGGCCTGCTGCTTCTCTGAATTCACATCTGAAGGCTGTATGGTGTCACGTGGCAACCAGCCAACACGGATTCTTGCGCCTGCCCCGTGCCTCTGTCTCCCCAGCAGGAGCAGAACATCAAGCCGCAGTTCTTCGCCTTCCGCTGGCTGACGCTGCTGCTGTCCCAGGAGTTCTTGCTGCCTGACGTCATCCGGATCTGGGACTCCCTCTTCGCTGATGACAACCGCTTCGACTTCCTCCTCCTCGTCTGCTGCGCCATGCTCATGTGAGTGTGGCTGCGAGCAGAGGGGCGAGTGTCAAAGCAAACGCACTGCGGGAAGGGGCCCAGCTGGGCTTGCAGTCACAGCGGCCCAGGGTCCCAGCGCTTTTGCTGCTTGTTTTCCTTAGACTGATCCGGGAGCAGTTGCTGGAAGGGGACTTCACCGTAAACATGCGGCTCCTTCAGGTAATGGAGTTTGGAGGGGCAAGTTCAAGTCGTGACCGTGAGACAGACACTTACCAGGCACCCACCCCATGCCAGCTGCTGTGACAGGCTGGAGTCAGGAGCAGCAGAGTATAGCAGGGCTTGAGTCCAGACCCCCGAGGCAGATCTGGGTTTGGATCTGGGTTTGAATCCCGGCTTTGCCACTGACCTTGACTATGGCGTGGCCTTGACTGAATGACGGCCCCTCTGAACTCAGTGCTCTACAAAAGTTAATCATACCCGGGACATGGCGGTGCCCCGTCTGTGGTAATCCTCGTTGGTGGTCATGCTCAGACCTGGGGCAGGAAAGCGTGGGGCTTCGTGGTTAAGAACATGGGCTCAAAGGTCAGACAGCATTGGGTTCACATCCTTTTTCTGCTATGCTAGTCATGTGACCTGAGCTAAGTGACAACCTCTCTAGTCCTCTGTTCCTTCACCAACACCTGGCCTGGGGTTGGTTTTCAATAGCTTCATTGACTAGATCTGTACAATAGGCCTAATCACAGTGATCCCCTCATTGGGTTTTTGAGGTGCTCCCGCGAGCTAATGTATGGACAGTGTCCAGGCGGGGAGAGGTGAGGCGGGGGGCCCTAAGGGAGGGCTGAGGCCTTTGGTGGTGCTGGTTGGCTGGTTACGTTAGTGCTGCAGTGAGTGTCGCATTAGCTATGTGTGGGTGTTGGGGCAGAATGGTGGTGGCTGGTAACCTGTGGTCCCTACCCCTGGTACCCAGGGCCCAGCATGGTGGCAAATCCCAGTGGGAAGGGCACAGGTGTGGCAGAAGTGGTGAAGGGTGAGCTGACTTCAGAGGCATATTGTTGGCCTTTCCCGGGCCCAGGATTACCCCATTACAGATGTCTGCCAGATCCTACAGAAAGCCAAGGAACTCCAGGACTCAAAATAACCTGCTGGCACCAGGTCCCGATTTGGGAGAGAAGACACCGATCCCCAAGCCCTGGCTCCTGGGCCACGCAGAAGCCTGTGGGACCCCAGCCCGAGGAGACGCTGCAGGACTGGCCTGCTCCAGACGTCACCTGGCTCCCTCCCCCTGGGCCGCTCCCACCGGGGACACACTGTGCCATGCTCCTTCCTCATCACCGGGCCCTCTCCACTCTTCAGCCCTGGGACCCTTTGCCAAGGCTGCCGAGCAAGGCTGGAGCTCCTGAAGTTGTTTTCTGGGGCTGGGGCAGATTGGGGGCACTCGGGGTTGGCAAAGGTCCCTTCCCTCCTCTGCTCTGCTGCCCCCTTCCTCCTCTCCTGCTCTGGTTGCGGGGAGGTGCTTGGCAAATGAGCCAGAAACAGTTTCTTCCGGGGGTTGGTGCTGAGGCTTCTCCATGGGGAAATTACACTGTGAGGGAGCTAAGAAGCTGCCAGGCCAGGCCCGGGTCACACCCTCTGTCCCTGTCATTGAGTGTGTCTCTTCATCCCCCAGGTGTCTGTCTATGTGTCTGTCAGTACGGATGTGAGGCAGGGGAGGGTGTCTGAATCCCTCTAGGTCTCTGCGCGTTCTCTCTCTCTCTCTCTCTCTCTCTCTCTCTCTCTCTTTCTCTCTGCCTCTGTCTCTCTCCACCATTCACAGAGGCTGTGTGTGACTCTGTCTGCTCCTCTTTCTGTTGTTCTCCCTCCGCCCTTCTATCTTGGGGTGCCTTATCCCCAGCCTCCTCCCCTCACTCATCCCCTCCACACCTGTGAACCCCAGAGACAGAATGAAGAGCCGGGCTCAGCAAAGCCCCTGGAGGTCAACATTGGCCTTTGCACCGAGTTCCCGTCTCCCAGCCCTAGGCTCCCAGGTCGCTCAGACTGGGAGGCCACAGTGCCTCCCTAGAGGGCCTGAACCTGCTCCCCACCAGAAATCTTGGAAACCAAAAGCTGCTGAGAAATGATGGTCCGTGACTCTTTGAGCCTCTTTCCCTCCTTTCTGCCCAGGGATGGAGGAGGGAGAAGAGGGAGAACTGGGTCTTCCGGAGATTTCCCCAAAGGAAAAGGACATGAAGGTGATGTTGTTCCAGGGGTGGGGATCCAGGTGCTTCAGCAGTCATTCCCATGGCTTCCAGGGCGCAGCCCAGGGTGGGGAGCTCCATGAAGGGCAAAGGGGACCAAAGGGAGCCTTCCTAGATCCAGGGGAGCCCTGTCTCCCCCGAGTAGGCTGAAGGAGGTGCTGGCCCTTCTCTAGTCTCCCCCTTGGGCTCTTCTCAGGATTTGGGACAGGTGCACTTGGAGCAGGACCAGCTGGCTACTTCTGCTGGGCAGTGGGAGAGCGGGCTTATTCTGATCAAGTCCCCTCCTCTTATGAGGAGGCAGGTGCTTTGGGGCTGGAAGGCTGGGTAATGTAGCAAGGGTCCTCGTCTCCTCAGACTGGCTGGTAGGTGCCCTGTTGCCCTTAAAGCCTTCCTGAATCTGGCAGCCAGGTCTTCTGCTGCCCATGTGGGCCAGGAAGTTTCCCCTAGTTGACTCCTTTACCAGTCTGTCCCTTGGATGCTACTGGGATTTTCTGCACTCCTCTCCTAACACAGTTTTTGGGAGATTTTTTTTTTTTTTACTATTTATTCAGACTCCTGGTTATTTATTGCAGATTGGCCAGTGTTTGGTTTGGGGATGAGGGTGGGGGGCTGGGAAGGTAGAAAGGAGTTGGGGACACAGTCCTCCTGACTTTCTGAAGTCGGACTCAACAGCCTCTCCTCCTTCTGGGACCTTCCTGGTTCTCCAGCAGGTCCTGGCTGGGAGGGCCCTGAGCTCTGTGTTGGAACGAGTGTCAGGGAGGCTTGAAGACCCCTGCACAGAGCAGACACACTGCTTCCCGCTGGCCTGCCCCACCTTCTTCCCAGAACTTGTCAGCTGGTTGTTCATTTCCAACTTGGATCCCTTCACAGCCTGAGGCTGGGGCCACAGCCTGGGACCCAGCAGACACTGCCCAGGATACCTGATGCATTCCCTCTTGCCTGTCCCCTTGCCTTCCCTTTTGGGGCCGTACTACTTGAATCACTGCGTCCAATTTGCCTCAGTGACAGGCCTGAGTCCAGTACCCTCTCCTTGATTTTGGGATGAAGGCCAAGAGCACATGTCCAGGTTAGGCTGAGCTCCCCAGGATACTGCCCAAGGAAAGGGCCTGCCCTTGGTGATCACCCCACCCCAGACACTCAAGGGATGTTCCCAGATAGCCAGAGTGCCCAAGCCTCCT
Source organism: Rhinolophus ferrumequinum (assembly GCF_004115265.2). Lineage (NCBI taxonomy): Eukaryota > Metazoa > Chordata > Mammalia > Chiroptera > Rhinolophidae > Rhinolophus > Rhinolophus ferrumequinum. The sequence goes on from NC_046295.1 coordinate 77,533,428, forward strand.
GCTTGGGAAGCTGCCCCCAGGAATTTGGACACAACACATTAGGCTGTATGAATACAGCAAGTCTCACTTCAGAGGGTTAGAATGTTAAGTCTGCTTGTGTGTTTCTTTTTGTTTTTTTTTAAATCAGTTTTGTTCTTTGAATCAATGCTATTGATAACAAGTCTTTAATAAACCATGTGTTCTTTGCAGTGGGCATTGGTGCTGTGATGGGCTGAAACTTTGAGACCTCAGAGCAGGAAATAAAAGTTTGAGCAGGGATAGAGTCAGGAGGTGGTTAGAGTGGTCTAAGAAAGGCCAGGAGATTTCTTGTTGGAAGAGCCAGTTTTTGTCTTTGTTTTGTTTTTTCCCCTTCTTCCACCTCCTCCCCGCCGGCACTCCGGTTCAAGCCATTGTTTCTCAGTCTACGTGTGTAGGACACAGTTCCCTGGCCCATGCTGGTATTACGAGCCTTGTGCTCCCCCGGCTGAGGCAGTTGCCATCATTGGTTGGCAGCTCTCGCTGGCTGCCAGCTGCTCACACCAGCTGCCGGCTGCTCATGCTGGCCGCTCCTGGCAGCACACGGTAGCCCACTGAACCTCATACCGACCTCTGGCTGCTCACGGCAGCCCAGCTCCAGGGAGAGGCGTTCATGTTCACAATCTTAACCGTAGAGGGCACAGCTCACTGGTCTATGTGGGAATCCACGGCTTTAGGAGCATGGCCCTCCAACCACCTGAGGCATCATGCTGGCCCTTTGTGTTTTGTTTTGTAATTTTGTTTCACTTTTACTGAGCTTAATTGACATAAGAAGAGCCAGTTTAACTCATTCAACCATGCAATTTGCAGCTAGGTGGATGGAGGGATTGTGGATGGGGAAAGGCATTACATCATAATTTCACAGCAAGTTTTTTAGATGGAAAAAACTGAAAATTCAAAACCAAATCATTCCCCACAATCTGGAGAAAATCACTGATAATGTTAGTCTTCACAGATGCAATTTTTGTCAAATAATTGTCTTGGTAATTTTGTGTATTGTCAGTCCTCTCATGTTAGGTGGTGAACAAGTTGCTGTATGATTTTAAAATGTTTATAAGCTATATACTATTCTACCTAACATGCTAAAAAAAAAGTCAGAAACCAGTCTCTGAATATTATTTAAATAATACTGTGGGGAAGTTTTGTGTTTGAATCTTTGCATTCCTGATTTATTTCCCAGCTCAGTACTCTAAATGGGTTGGAAGATATGAACCTTTTTAAGGCTTTTCATACATAATTGCCAAGCTGCTTTCTGGAATTGTACCAGTTTCTTCTCCACCCAGCAGTTAGGATCGGCTGCCTGCATCCTTGTTCTCACTCTGGGCAGTCTTCTAGAACTTTTTGGCTTATGGTGGGATGATAGACTCCAGTGTCAGACACCTCAGGTGTCTTGTCCTTATTCTGCCAACTAGGAATTCCTTCTCTGAGCTCTTTTGAGGATTAAATGAAGTGATCCAAGCGCTTCAGACCAGTACCTGACACATCCTTGGCGCTCAAGAAGTAAGAGCTCTGCCCAGGCGCAGAGGAGGAGGGCCCTCGGTGGAGATCCGTGAGGAGGCGGAGCCCGACCGGCTGGCAGCGGCCAATCACAAACCGAAGCGGCGGTGCCACGCCCCTAGGGTCGGCATCTTAAAGGGCAAAGAAAGGGCACCTGGAGGTCCCCTCCGAGCGGGTACCGATTCTCTCTTCGTTGGATCCCCAAGCCTTTCGGATCCTTTGTGAGTGAAAGGAACGGAGATTGCAGCTGCCCACGCCGCCGCCCGGCCCCATCCCCGCGGTGGGCGCTTCAGGCCGGCGCGGTCCCTTTAAGAGCCTCGCGGGTCAGACTCGGGAGACCGCGGCGTTTTGTTGTCCCGCCCGGCCGTCCTCCATTCGAGTAGCGGTCGCGCTCCCCAGTCATGCGGGCGCTACGAGCCGGCCTGACCCTGGCGCTGGGCGCAGGGTTGGGCGCAGCTGCGGAAGGCTGGCGGCGGCAGCGGGCGGAAGCACGGCCGGCGCCGGGGCTGCTGGGCCGGTTGCCAGTGCTGCCCGTGGCGGCAGCGGCCGAACTGCCCGCCGTGCCTGTCGTACCCGGGGTCCCGACGGGCGGCGGCCCCGGTGAGCTAGCCAAGTACGGGCTGCCGGGGCTGGCACAGCTCAAGAGCCGCGAGTCCTACGTGCTGTGCTACGACCCGCGCACCCGCGGCGCGCTCTGGGTGGTGGAGCAGCTGCGCCACGAGCGGCTCCGCGGCGACGGCGATCGGCGCTCTTGCGACTTCCGCGAGGACGACTCGGTACACGCGTACCACCGCGCCACTAACGCCGACTACCGCGGTAGCGGCTTTGACCGCGGCCACCTGGCCGCCGCCGCCAACCACCGCTGGAGCCAGAAGGCCATGGACGACACCTTCTACCTGAGCAACGTCGCGCCCCAGGTAGCGCCTGCGTCCCTGGCCCGGTGGCAGAAGGCGAGGCCAGCCCCTCACCTCTCGGAGCCTCGGTTTGCTCCTCTGCAGAACGGGGAGGCTGCCGAGCCTGCGCGCTAAGGCACGTGCTTGCTAATCACACCGCGCTCCCTAATTGGGAGGGATGGAGCACTGCGCTCGGAGCATCCGCTTTGCAGTCTGACCCTTAGGGCCCCTGGGCTTCTTTCCTCACCTGTAAAATGGGGATATTACTGTCATTCACCTACATTTTGCAATAGCGCTGAGAAACTGAAGACCTGGTGCATATAAAAATACTGAGCACACTGGCCCACAGCAAGCATTTGATAAATAAGTATTAGCTATAATGAGGGAACAGGATCAGCGAGGCAAAGTGACTGGCACAGTGTCACACATCGGGAGGAAACCCGGGCAGTCTGTCTAGAGGACCGTGAGCTTTCAGACACTGTCCTACCCTGCCTTCTAGGAGTAAAAGGAAAGGCACCTGCTGACACTCGGCTATTAGTAGCAGTCACTGTGCACCTTGAGCAGGCTGCCCGACTTCTAGCCCTGTTCCCACCAGGGCCTGGCATCTACTGGATGAAGATTGATGTGGGGCCCTGGGTGAACCCCGTGAGGTCCGAGCCAGTGACCCTCCCCCAGCGGTACAATCCCCTACCCATTTGACTAGACACTGTACTGAGGACCAGAGAACTCAACTGATGAAGTCTGGAGCCTGGCTGTGCACGTGGTTTAGAGCAGGAAAGGATAAGAGAGATGATTGGGAGAGCTAGCCTTCCCATGAGCCCCTGGGGGTAGGGGCAGGGCCAGGCCTGTTTCTCTTTGAAAGCACTGCTTTCCTTAGTTAGGCTCTTTGGAGCTGGCAAACGACTTTGAGACGTGGGCTTTGAGACCTGGGGCGCTTGCTAGTCCTTCTAGGTGGGGGTACGCTAGCACCCTCTTGAGCTCTAAGCTTCACCCTCGTGGCCAGATGGCCTAAAGGAGTGTCATTCATTCCTTGAACCAGTTTCCTCCTCATGCTTGTCACCCACCCCCTGCTGGAATCTCCTGGCTTTGTGCCAGTGACATCCCTCAGGGCCTGCGGCAGCCCCATAGGGGAAAGGTTCCAGCCAGTTTCTGAGCCCCTCTCTCCTTCCAGGTGCCCCATCTCAACCAGAATGCCTGGAACAACCTGGAGAAGTATAGCCGGAGCTTGACTCGCTCCTACCAAAATGTCTATGTCTGCACAGGGCCGCTCTTCCTGCCCAGGTAAGGCTAGAACTGGGGGGCCTGGGGACGCCAGGGCCTCCCACTCACCCCACCCAAGCTTGTTGCAGGCCCTGGATCAACACGGCCAGGTCATTAGTCACCTGGTTTCTTGGCAAGTTTATCCATTCCCTACCTCAGGCCCCTGAATTCCACTTCCACAGCCAGGGACCTTTGGGATACTTACCCAGACCATGCCTCCTGCCCACAAGCACCAGGCCCTGTGTCTGCCCTTGCTCCTCTCCTCCATCACCTCTTGCCATACCACCCAACCAACCTCGTGTTCTGCCCAGACAGAAACCCTTGCACCAGGTTCTTGCCTTCAGTCTTCTCTGCATGGAGCAACCCTCCCTTGCTGTCTCCCAGAGCCAGGGTTTGACCTCCACCTCCCTGACCCTGAGCCTTCACTCCTGTCCCTCTGCAGCCCCCTTTCCAGATAGAAGGGACTGAGCATCCTCTGGACATGCTCAGTGATTTTCAGGCCGGCTGAAGGCTGGGATAAGGGAAGCCATGGGTGGCGAAGCAGCTGGCTCAGGAGTCCAGGCTGGGATGGGATACAAGAACTATCACCAGGTCTCTGGGCGCTGTGGGCAAATGACCTCTATACCCTCTCCCACGAAATGGGGATAATACCCGTTACCTACCCTGTGGTTGTTTAGGGGCCAGAGTGGGATGGTGGATGTCACCATAAGGGCTCAGCGTGGGCTGGCTGAGGCCCTGATAAACTTGAATGAGCCAGTGCCTCCTATGGCCTGCCGAAGTGGAGCTGACTGCTGAGGGTAGGCACTTGCTACCTGGGCACTTGCTACGCAGGTGCTGGGAATCCAGCTGGCACAGCCGGCCCAGTTGGTGCCCACCATCCACAGGGAGGACAGGTAGTCATCAAGTGTCTGCATGGGTGAATGTGAATATATAGGCCAGATTCTTTCAGCATTTATTGTCACCACCCACTGCCTGACCCAGTGTTGGGCACGAGGACAACAGGGTAAAAGTGAGTCTCTGCCCTGCAGGGAGCCCCAGGCTCCTGGGGGGGCCAAGAAGGGCCGACGCCTCATGCTGAGGGCGTGGTCCTGCAGGTTGACTCAAGTTGGAGGTCAGGTCAGGGAATGCTTCCTGGAGGTGACGGCCTTGGGCCTGACCAGACTTGCTGGGAGCCCTGAAAGGCCATGTGTGCCTGGGTTTGCCTGCAGGACAGAGGCTGACGGGAAGTCCTACGTGAAGTACCAGGTAATCGGCAAGAACCACGTGGCAGTGCCCACCCACTTCTTCAAGGTGCTGATCCTGGAGGCAGCAGGTGGGCAAATCGAACTCCGCTCCTATGTGATGCCCAACGCGCCTGTGGACGAGGCAATCCCACTGGAGCGCTTCCTGGTGCCCATCGAGAGTATTGAGCGGGCCTCAGGACTGCTCTTTGTGCCCAATATCCTGGCACGGGCGGGCAGCCTCAAGGCCATCACTGCAGGTAGCAAGTGAGGGCGGCAGCCCAGCCAGTCTGAGGGTGTGGGGCTGGGTCACATTAAAGGCGGTTATTTTTGGAGACAAGTCTTGGCTGTGTTTGTCACAGGTGACCCTCAGGAACCTCTGGCTTCACCGCTTCTTCAGTCTTGGGCCTGACAGAAACTTCCACTGGGCTGGGTACCCGCTTGGGTGAGGCCAGGCTGCAGGGCAGCCAAGGAGATGAGGATGGCTTCCTGGAAGAGAAGTACAGCAACAGGCTGGGGCCTTGGGAGGCTGGCAGGTGCCCCAGCTCCCAGCCTGTCCTCAGCGCCCGACTGCGCACGACCTGCCTCTCGTGATACGCTGCCCTCAGCAGAGCCCTGAGGCACTATGGACAGGCCCAGCATGCTCCTGCCAATCTGCCACTGGCTGACTGCATGCCCTGCACAGAAGGGCATCACCTCCCTGCCCCTCAGTCTCCCCTCTGTAAAATGGGAATGATCGGGGGGTAATGAGAGTACCTGCCTGTCAGGGTCAGGGCAGGTGACAGGCAGGAACTTCTCAGCCCTTGGTACAGGTACTGGATGGGTATGGCTGGCAGGCTTGCAGCCCCAGGCCCCAGCAGGGCCCTCAGCGACAGGTGGACTGGGAGAGTCCACCTGTTTAATCTGATGGAAGCAACAGTGCCTCCCCAAGCAAAATGTCCACAGGCACGGCGTTCTGTGCTGAGCTAGGGGTGAGGCCAGGTTCCTTGGATGCCCAGGACTAAGGCGCTCAGCTAGCTGCATCCGGGCCCCCAAGGAGAGGGCTGCCCTACCCACTGCGGTCACACAGGAAGTGGAACACCAAGTGTACAGCAAAATAAACAGAAGCCCAGAGAAGGGGTGGGTGGGGTCTCCTGGGTCATCCAGCCTGGAAACAGCTGGACGGGCACCGGCACCTGGGAGCCTTGATTCCCAGGTCACTCATCCTGACCGGGCCGTTAGTCTGTGGTGGTGAGGTCTAGGGGGTGAGGAGACCGTCTCAGGGCAGCCTTGGGCAGGAGGTGACAGGGAGAGAGCTGCAGCTCCCCTTGGCCAGACCCCGAAGCCCTGGCTGGTGGCTAATCCTCGGGAACAGCAGGCTGGAGGCGGGGGAGGCAGGCGGGCTCACCTCTGTGCGGATGGTGCGGCTGCCCTGGCTGGGGCAAGTGTTGACATACAGATCGAAGAGGACACTGGGTTCAGCCACCTCCAGGTTGGGGTCAGCATCCACTGCAGCTTCCAGCCCCTGGAGGCCTCCGAACACCACGAGAGCGTGCCTGGCACCCACAGGTGGGGAATCATTGACTATTCATCAAGGCCACACTGAAAGCAGCCCCCCGAGCTCTCAGCACCCCCACACAGTAGAGGCCCAGTCTGTACAGCTTTGCCCCCACCAGACTGGCTCCCTGCTCTGTTCCCCCTTCTCCGGCCCATCCCAGGTTGTACCCACCTGAAACTGGGAAGCTGGGCGGAGGCCACATCTGAGCCTCGCTCTGATGTCCCGATGGTCAGGTCATACCCATCCTGGAAGGGGGCCTCAGCAAACACAGCACCTGGGGGAGAAGCCAGCTCAGTAGGGCTCTTGCTTTCCACAAGCCACAGCTGCTTGGCTGTGTCTGTGTACACTGGGTGGGGTGGGGTGTGGAGGAGACGGGGACATAGGTAAGGGAGCCACAGCCAGGCCCTCCGCTGTTCCCAGGAAGTCAGGGATGATCAGGAAGAGACCACGCCTGTGCTAGATGGGGAAACAAAGCCGAAGGTGGGTAGGAGGGAGCTCTGAAGATGTACTGCACCTCTGACTTATCTGGTCCTTTCGGTCCCGACTCCTACCCCCAAGACAGACATTAATTGATCACGATACTTCTCCTCAGAAGTCCTTCACAGCGTTCCAGGCAGAACACTCGGGGAGACCAAGGCCCAGAGAAGGAAAGGCAATTGCCCAAGGACACACGGCACATTGGTAGAATAAGGACTAGGCTCTCTGTGTCCTCCCACACTGAGGACTTACTGAGGCAGGAGGCCAGTCGGACTGTGTAACCCCAGTAGAGACCAGCTTTGCTGCGAGGGTCCTGAGACGACACAACTTTTCCTAGGTAGGTCTTGCTTTCTGGAAGGGAAGCAGAGAGGCTGTGAAGACAGGGCGAGGGGACAAGCAAGTGGAAGGAAGAGGCTCTGACCCCTGAGGCTGCCCAGGCTGCGGAAGCTTCCAGATACCTGGGAGTTGCTTCTGGTTCAGTCGCACGGTCACCCGAAGTCCAGGTTCCAAGTTCTTGTCAATCTTCACCTCCTAGGGAGAAGCCAGAAATGGGTGCTGTTGCCCACAGGACCAGCAGGGGTCACTGCTCTTCCAGACTTGGGGGAACCTGTAGGGCCTGCAAGAGACCTAAGGGATTCAGGTCAACCTTAGATCTCCTCCCTGCGCCAGACCTGCAAAACGACTACCACAAGACACTGGTCAAAAATGAATGCTCTGGGCCTGGCACAGAATAGGAAGTAAAGATTCCATGAGTAGATGAAACCCCAGTTTTGTGCATTTTAGTGGCTATGCCACTTACTAGCTTACTAGGAGTCTGAGGGGCTCACTTAACCTCTCTGAGCCTATTTCCTCATCTGTCTCACAGGAAACTTTTCATAAACAAAAGCTGTTACACTACACAGGAGCTGGCATGAAGTGAGTGCTTAATGCGTGGGAGCTGTGATGAACAACCATGGATATGTGTGTTTTGTGCCAATTTTGAATTCAAGATAGGGCACTGCACTTTTTTTCCCTTTTGAGGGTTTCTCATGCTTCTCCATTTATCTGCATCTGGGCCATTCTGGTCTACTTGTACCCAGTGATTTCTGGTCTGTTATTTTTGAGGAAAGGGGACCCCACACATTTACATGTCTGCCTCTGACTCTGGAGACTTGACAGTAAATAGGTGGCAAATGAATGCTCCAATCCCTGCACGGCTCTGCATTTCACTGCAGCAGCTCCAGAGTGACTCTGAACTTGGTTTTGCAAGGTTTTGTTTTGTTTTTAGCATGAGGACCATCTTCTGTTGATTTAAAAAGTAAATTTGCTCCTGCTTTATCTACTGAGCCCCGTTTTAGGCATTTCTCTGGGCAAAATCAACATCAGTGGGGGACCGGCGGGCAGAGATGCCTGGGTCGCAGACACCCCACTCACATGCCCTGCCTGCCCTCCACAGCCAGGGTGTGTCTGGGAAGTATGTCCTGACTCACTCCAATCCTTACCTTCTTCATGCCACAGTTGACAAAGGAGCCGTGGCCTGGCCGGGTGGGCCGGTCCACCACGACGCCTTCTCGGAACTCGGATTCCTCATCCTGACGCATGTGGTGAGGGCTGTCCAGGGGGTTCAGGAGCCCTGTGGGTGAGGAGGGGTCAGAAGGAGTCTGGGAGGTGCAAAAGCACAAGGGGTGTGACAAGAACCCTGGACCAAGGTCCAGCTCTGCCACCGACCTGCTGCTTGCCACCAGGCACAGGCCTCGCCCTGAAATGGGGCTCAGGGTCCCCAGCCTCACCTGCAAACTGTAGATCCTGGTGCTTGGGGAAGAACGCCTTTCTTAGGTACCTAGTAAAGAACACAGATCTCAGGAAGTTCCCGGGGAGGCCACCTTCTGTCTGACCCCCACCTCAACCTTCCCTCCCTCATGCTCCGGGAAGTCTGCCCTTCACCCCCTTACTGTGGACACTCCAGGTACTGCAAGATCCGGGCCAGCTGCACGCAGGCCTGCCCCTTCTTGCCGACTCCCTTGAATTCCCCTTCCACAGTCCTGGAGAGAGAAAGATAGGGCTCAAGAGCCTACTGTGTTCCCTTTGAGAGCCCATCCACCCAGTCTGATCTTTGCAGTGCCTTGCTTTGCAACTCTGCCCATCAGGGTTACAATGGGGGCATTTCGGGCCGGGTCCTCAGCCCAGGCAAGCCCAAGCCAATCCTGGCAGCCCCTCCCTTCTCCCTGAGGATGGCCCCTCACTTGGCATCTTGGCCCTCTTCATCAAACACCACAATCTCATCCACACAGAAGATGGTGCAGGCTCTGGCAATCTGGCCAGCCAGGTAGGTGCGAAGCTCGGGTGACTGGGCGTTGTCGAGAATGGAGCCCGGCAGGGCCACGCTCAAGGTGTAGAGCCGCCCTGGGCAGGGGAGGGGTGTTCACAGTCAGTCTAAGAGGCCCGGCCCACGTTCTCCCCTTTCCTCTGTCCCCAGGGCTCAGAGTTAGAGAATTTTCCTATTGGGAGGCACTTTGAGATTAGCAAACTAGATCCAATGCCCTTCTCTGGGCCTCAATGTCCCCGGGAGGAAAATGGACTCAGGGTCTCCAAGGCTCCTAAGAGCAGGGCAGATCACCAGGCAAGGCCGGGGAGTGCTTAGAGGCACTGGCCTAGGTTCACATCCTGGCTCCACCCCTTACTGCCTCAGTTCTCCAGTTGTCAAATGGGGATAATGAGAGCTGTTATCTATTATTCGTGCCTTTGATGTGTGCACAAGTACCCAATAACCCTAGGAAGCACGTACTACCATGATCCCCATCAAGAGGTGGGGAACCTGCAGACCAGAGAGGTCAAATACATGGCCCAAGATCACACAAAAGGCAGGACAGCCGAGATATGGGTTGAGGCCGTTGGGATCTAGAGGGACCACCACACTCCCTCCCAGTCATACAAAAGGAGCCACATGAGATAATCCCCACAAAGGGCTTCCCCGGTATCTGAAACAGCTGACATGCTCAGTTGCCATCCTCACTGTAACCATCATCACTGGTAACCACTGGTCTTACAGGGTACCATAGGGCCCCTTGACTCTCTAGACCAGGGGTGTCAAAACTGCGGCCCACGGGCCAACTGCGGTCCGCAATCCATTATTAATTGGCCCACAGCAAATTCCAAAAATACATTTAGTTTACTTAAATAAACCAGGTGAGGCAATACATACTTCACCTCGAGTGAGTGGCCCGGCTACTTGTGTATTTTACCGCATATGGCCCTTGGTAAAAAACGTTGAAAAAAGTTTGGACACCCCTGCTCTAGACCTTCAGGTCTGGCTGAGGAGAAAAGATACAATTTGTTAGGGCAGGTCCAGATGTACTGAAGTGGAAGCACATCTGGCACAGTGTGGGGTGAGAAAAGCCAGGTCCAGAAGCCCGCGGTTAAAGTGGCTGCATTTTTCTAAAACTGTATCTATACATCTCTTTACATGTGTTTACGTGAGTATAACCTATTGTCTGGAGAAACTTTCACTGCAATGTTTGCTGGGACTTTTCCTTTCTTCTTCATAGTTTTCTATTGTTTGGGGAGTTTTGTTCTGAGTATGGATTATTTAATGAGAAGAAGCACTCTCTTATTGTGAAATCAGAGTAATTAAATGAAAAATGAAATTAAAGCACACAGGAAGTGCTCAATAAAAAAGTAAAAATAACTCATGATGATGATTTTTGAAGGCATAAAATTATGATCTGTGATGCTTACCCTCCATAAGCTTGAAATCTACCTAAGTAGGAAGTTAGGACTCAGTTTTCTGGGCCTCTCCCACACTCCTGGCCTCAGTTTCTCCATCAGGATAAGATGTCTGAACCCACTGGCCTCTGAGTTCCCTTCCAGATACGACATTCTCTGCCCAGCCCAGGACCCAGGCTGCTCACCTTGTTCCTCCTTCTGTGCAGCTGCCTCCTCCTCCTCCTGGCGCTTTGTCTGTTCCTCCTGCACCCGCTGCCGCTCCAGTTTTTTCATCAGCTTAAGATCCTTCCACTTCTTTTTCTCCTCTTTCTCTGGATTAGAGGACATCCCCGATTGGTGGAGTGGAGAGGAACTTGGAGCAGTGCAGATGGTGCCCTTTCAGTAGGATCAGGGTTCCCACTCAGTAGGGAGTGCTCCTGGATGAGCAGCCAGAGCCTCCCGGAGCTTCTGACCCCTTCCTCCCATCTTAGGTGCTGTCCCCCCAGAGGGGACAAACTTTGTGGCTTTCTGGAGTGGCCTGGGGAAATGTGAGCACAGACACTGTCCTCCACCCCCAGCCCCTTACTTACTCTGTTTCTTCCATTTTCGCCACTCCACCCTTTGGCCGTGTTCACCCTGGAGGAGTGGGAAGAGATATAGCAGTGAGGCTGAATGGTCACACCTGAGAGGGGTCTCACTTCCTGCTGGGAACACACACACTGCTGTCCCAAAGAGAGAGTCAGGAGAGCCTCCTGTACCCCACTGCCTGGGACCAGGCCTGGCACATAGGAAGCACTCAATTGAATTAGTTTCCAATGGAGAGAAGAGGAAACTGAAGCTCGGGGAACAGGACCTACCCATTGTCGCCCTGGGAGTCAGAAGAGATACGCTATGCAAGGGCTCGGAATTGCGAGCACTATCGCACCTCCTGAATCCAGGCCTCGGCCAGAGTAGCCACAAAGGGCTCCGGCAGTGGGTTACTGACGCTGTCCCGGCTGTGGCTCAGACCCCGGCTCCCACCTCCGGTTCTCATCCGGGCAGGGGGGCACGCGGCCAAGAGCATGCGACACCTTGGGGCTTCCGGTCTCGTATCAACAAGACGCAGGGAGAGGGAGGAGCGGCCTGACCGCACCACTGGTCCCTACGCGGCTGGTTCTCACGCCTCCACCCACTGTCCAGCCCGGGGGGGGGGGGTCCCACCTCTCGCCACCTACCGGGCCGCAGGGCCGCTTCTTCACGCGCTCCGCCATATTAGCCGCACACCGTCAACCACGCCTTGCCAATCAGACTCATCCCTTCCGGCCACACCTCCCCTGAGTCGCCCAATCGGAGGCAATGGCGCTCGGGGGCGTGGCCTAGGCTCCCAGCGGCTACCGGAGAGCATGGATTGGGCTGGGCTTGGAGGGTTGAAGCAACCCCGCGGAGGTGGGCGGGGCTCGTCACCCGCCCGGGTGTCGGAGTTCCGGGCCTATCGGTCTTGTCCTGGGACCCTCTGACAACTCGAGAGCCGCTCTCCTGCTCCGCACCGGGAGTCACTCAAAGCTCAGCTTGGTTTTGTACATGGGGACTCTGTGGCCCAGAGCTGGAACCAGATTCAGAGCTGGAAATGACCATGGACATGATTTAATCCAGTTCTCGTAGATTCATTCATTTACTCTACTCTCTCTTTTAATGAACGGACTTTATTTTTTAGAGCAGATTTAGGCTTAGCGAAAATTGAGCAGATAGTACGGAGAGTTTCCATTAACCCCTCTCCCCGTCCCGTTATCCTATTGTTAACGTGTTGTGTGTACATTTCTCAACATTGATAAACCAGTATTGATAATTATTACTAACTAAAGTCTGTAGTTTACATTAGGGTTCACTCTTTGTGTTGTATATTCTATGGGTTTTGAAAAATGCATAATGTCATGTATCTACCATTACAGTATCACACAGAATAGTTTTACTGCCCTAAAAATCCTCTATGCTCCCCCTACACCTTTCCAAACCCTTGGCAATCACTGATCTTTTTTACTGTCTCCATAGTTTTGCCTTTTCCAGAATGTTATATAGTTGGAATCAGCATGTAGCCTTTTCAGACTTCCGTCTTTCATTAAACAATATGCATTTAAGTTTCCTCCATGTCATCTCGTGGCTTGATAGCTAATTTATTTTTATTGCTGGATGCTATTCCTTTGTATGGATATGCTACAGTTTGCTTCTCCATTCACCTTTTCAAGGACATTTGGTTGCTTCCAGTTTGGGGCAATTATGAATAAAGCTGCTATACACATTCATGTACAGGTTTGTGTGTGACATGAATTTTCAGCTCATTTGGGTAAATCGCTAGGAGCCTGACGGCTGGATCCTACAATACAACGATGTTTAGTTTTGTAAAGAACTTCCAAACTGTCTTCCCAAATGGCTGTACCATTTTTGCATTTCTGCCAGCAATGAATGAAATATGCTTTCTTTTTTTTAAAATTTATTTGGGTGACAATTGTTAGTAAAATTACATAGATTTCAGGTGTACAATTCTGTATGACATCATCTATAAATCCCATTGTGTGTTCACCACCCAGAGTCAGTTCTCCTTCCATCACTATATATTCGATCCTGCTTTCTTTTTAAATTAATAAATTTGAGAAAATTTTCATTCAATCAACAAATATTTATTGAGCAGGACCTATTTTGAGGCAGGAATTCCCTGTGCTAATCTCCAGGGACACAAAGGTAAGAAAAAGCAAACACTGATCTGGAGCTTACAACCTAGTAGAGATTAATTTCTAAGTCAATATATGTGTTAATATTACAAGAGTTGTGTTATTTCGTCATTCACCCCCTCCCCCATATGAATGAGAAGGCAGAGTCATGTATGCTTCTAAGGGAAGATCTACCATCTCCAGCTGCCTGAGGTTACTCAGTCTAAGATCTAGAACCTGTAGTCACAGATTTGAGCAATAGGCAGATTTTGGATTAGTTCATGAGACATGGAACCTTTGGTCAGGGTGGTTCTACCCGGGAAATCTATGGGTTTACCCCATGGAGGACTTGCTTTACGATCAGGCTGTGTAGTATGGCAAGGGGCTCCAAACCTGAGCCTCTGACCTGGTAATTTGTTTCGCAATCTTGACTTTGGAAGAGTGTTAGGAGTACTAAGTCAAGGGTTGGAAGGGGAGGGAGGTCAGTGTCCTACGTCATAGAACCAAATATACTCCAACAGCAACTCTCTGACATTAAATGTGTGTCCTACACTTCAATTCAGATAATAACTACATGGAGTTAGCACAGACCCCATAGGTTAAGGGCTCCATTCCACAAGACTGCCTCCCACTTCAGGTGCCAGGTACAAGAGGGGTTCCCAGGCTGCCCACACTTCTGCCTGGCTGACTATAACTTCGGGCATATCCACGATCCTTTTCAGGTTCAATAACTTGCTGAAATGATTCACAGCACTTAGGAAAGTGCTACACTTACACCTTTTTTTTTTTTTTTTAAAGACATGATTGCATTTTTTTTTTAAAGATTTTATTGGGGAAGGGGAACAGGACTTTATTGGGGAAACAGTGTGTACTTCCAGGACTTTTTTCCAAGTCAAGTTTTTTCCAAGTCAAGTTGTTGTCCTTTCAATCTTAGTTGTGGAGGGCACAGCTCAGCTCCAGGAGGTCCCGTTGCCTTTGCTAGTTGCAGGGGGCACAGCCCACCATCCCTTGCGAGAGTCGAACTGGCAACCTTGTGGTTGAGAGCCCACGCTCCAACCAACTGAGCCATTTGGGAGCTCAGCGGCAGCTCAGCTCAAGGTGCCGTGTACAATCTTAGTGGTAGGGGGCGCAGCCCACCATCCCTTGCAGGATTCAAACTGGCAACCTTGTGATTTAGAGCCTGCGATCCAATCAACTGAGCCATCTGGCCACCTGGGAGCAGCAGCTCATTAACTTCATTCTAGTTGCGGAGGGCACAGTTCGCTGGCCCATGTGGGAATCGAACCGGCAGCCCCGTTGCCCAGAGCTCGTGCTCTAACCAACTGAGCCACCCATCTGCCCCTATACTTACTTACATTTTTATCATAAAGGATTCAACTCAAGAATAGCCAAATGGAAGAAGTACATAGAGTAAGGTGTTGGGGGGACAGGGTGCAGAGCTTCCAGGCCATCTCTGGCTGTGCCACCCTCCCAGCACATTGGTGTGTTCCCTAACCCAGAAGCTCCTTAAGCTTCATGGATTCAGGGTTTTTACGTAGGGTTTTATTACTGATGAATGATTGATGAAATCATTGGCCCATTGACTAAAGTCAAGGTCCAATGCCTTTCCCCTCCCTGGGGACCGGGGGTTGGGGCTGAAAGTTCTGACCTCTAATCACGTGGTCAAAAGGGGCTCGTTAGGAATAACAAAAGACACTAGTCCCATCATTGAGGAAATTCCAAGGGTTTTAGGAGCTCTGTGCCAGGAACCAGTGACAAAGACCAAATATATTTTATTATACCATATATTCCTACCGTGTTTCCCTGAAAATAAGACCTAACTGAAAAATAAGCCCTAGCATGATTTTTCAGAATGACATCCTCTGAACATAAGCCCTAATGCGTCTTTTAGAGCAAACCTTAATATAAGACCAGGTCTTATTTTCGGGGAAACACGGTATGAGTTCCCCCAATTAAATATATGATATGAGCAAAACCCAAGGACTTGTTATGCAAATATAAGTCCCCAGAACCACCTTCCCAATCCAAGAGCTGCCATTGCTTTCCAGTGGGACCACCCTCCCGCCCCCATCAAATCCCATTCTACCTTTGCCAGCTGGATGGCCTTGGGCAGGTTACCTTACCTCCAAAGTGGTTCCTTCACTTATGAAATGGAAAAATAAGTCTTGTTTAATGAGATCATGGGCACCCAAGTGCCTGGCATACACAGGTGCACAGTAAACATGAGCTACTTTTCTCTTCCGTCTAATTGTGTAATATCTGGCTCTCCTGACCTGCACTCTGACCCCTGTGGAACAGGACTGTGTGTATCTTCCCTACCAGACACTCATCCGAGGCCCCCATCTCCCACACACACACACACGCACACACACTCCACCAGTAACATACCTTCTGAACCCCGGCTTCTAAACCTGGTTTAGACTTCGCACAAGTCCCAGGACCCCATCCTTCTTTGGGCCTGTTTTACTCCACAAAATACATTTGTACAAAGAGGTGCTAGGATCTGAGATTCCTAGGAACAGAGGTGACGTCCATTAGCGATCAGCACCAGAGTGAGAAGCAGAGAGACGCTGATAAGTGTTTGAATAACTTAAAATTTTATTATGGGCAAAAAGTACTGGCTTGAAGCAACTTCCTAAGGTAAAGTTCAGATAAGGAAAGGGAGGAACACCTGAGCCTTGGCTGGGGCCAGCACAGGGCTGGGGTCAGGGCTGGGACTCAAGGCCAGTACACTGTTGGACTCTGCCTGTTGAGTGCCAGCCAAGTCTGGGGAGGCCAGAGGGGACCCAAGACCCTAAAACTTGACCGAGGGAGGGGCAGGGAGAGGCCCAGGTCTGGCCTCCCTCACCTCCAAAACAGGATTGTAGACACCGTGGGAAGGTGCTCCTGAATGCCCCAAGACTAAGGAGGGCTCTTCCCTACAGACATCTGTGTCACAGAGAGGGGGACCCCAGTACCACCTACCCCCATCTTGGGAATGGCTAAAACCTGGACAAAGACAGAACCCTGAAAAGTGTACAGGGACCAACCAAGTGACACAGGGCCCTGGGGGTGACGTCAGGCCCCGAGTTCATCCTTCCACTCCTGCAGCTTCTTATCCATGGCCTGGAGCGTGGATTCATCCTGCACCAAGACAGATTGATCCTACCCCTCTCCTCACACCCTCCAGCAGGCCTTGGGAAGTTTGGGGAGGTGCCCCCCTCCACAGCCCTGCCTTTTACCTTCACAAAACAGAAGCGGATATAGTGATCAAAGTGCTTCTGATGTGACTGGCTGTAGAAGACGGAGACTGGGATGGCCACCAAGCCCTGCGGAGGAGAAAGGCTGCGTCTCCACCGGGCCCCACAGCCTGGGAATCCCTGGCTTTGGGGGGACAGAGGACGTCCATGATGGAATGGGGTAAGGAGAGTTAGCGTCAATGTGACACCTCCCGGTGCTATGTCAAGGTCAGAGGAAAGGAATCCCAAAACATCATCCCCACGTCCCTCTGACATACAGAGGAGAGATGGAGGCCACGCCAGGGGTCCGGCAGAGCCAGGGAAGAAATAAGCCTTAGAATCATAGCTCTGAGCTGGATGGACCTCAGAGTTAATGGGCCAACTCCTCAATGTACAAGACCGAGGGCCTGAGAGGGCAGGAACTCCTGCCAGCCCACATGGCATCTTTGTGCAAATTAAAATCAGGCTCCCTGTTCCTTGAAATGGATGCAACCCTGTACCAGGGCTCATGGCAGAGGCTGGACTGGACTTTGGCCCATCAACCCCATGGGTGCCCATCAAGACACCCTTGAGCAGTGCACAACCTGTACAACCATACACAGTGGCCCTGGCAGACGACCAGCCCACCTTATTCTTGATCATCCACTTGACGAAGCGACTATCATAAGGCTCGTCCACAGCACCAGGCAAGTCAGGCATCCTCCTTTCTGTGGGATATAGGCCATGCTGAGCCCTGGGCAGCCTCCAGTACCCCATTCCCTGCCCAGCCCGGCCAGTCCCACGCACTGAAGTCTGAGATGTCTGTGATGAGGAAGTAGCTGCCCTGGGAGATCACAGGCCTCAGGCCCACGGACTGTAGGCTCCGTATCATGTGGTCACGCTTGCGCTGGACAGCCTGTGGGAACTGCACGAAGTAGCTGCTGGGTTGGCCGAAATGCAGCTGCTCCCGCTGGAAGCTCTGGGCTACTGCGGCCTGGGGAGGGTAGATGGACAAGCAGGTCAGGCGTAACTTGACCCTGGAGCCAGCCTGGGTGCTTTGGTGGCCCTGCCCCTCCTCACCTGGCTCTGCGTGGGACAATGAAAGATAGAGTTCTGGTGCACAGTGCGCAGGTGCTTCATGAGGCTATTCGGGCCCAGGACCCAGCCCACCTAGACCAGGAACACGGGAGGGGTGAGGCCCTTTAGGACCTGGCCAAACGCCTCCTTAATTCCCAGGCTCCCTTTCCTGCCAAGGTCGTAGTGGGGAAGGGTCACCCCCATCCTCGTTGACTCACCTTCCAGCCAGTGACACTAAAGGTCTTGCCAGCGCTGCCAATGGTCAGGGTGCGTTCCCACATGCCGGGGAGGCTGGCTGCTCAAAGTCAAAGAGAGCAGCTGCTGAGATGGAGGGAGGGGGCAGGGGAGGGGTGGTGGCTGGGCACGCAGGCTCTCAACGCTCTGAACTTCGCTAAGCGCTACGCTATTTACAGGACTTATTTCAGCTCATCCTCATGACAACCTGGAGGCAGGTGCCATTGCTCTCAGAGAAGTAAAGTCACTGTCGCAGGTCACAAAACCTGCCTGGTTCCAGACCCTTCTGTCTGAATCACCAGGCCTGTGCTGACTCCCAGATTGGGCTCGAGGCCCTGGCACCAGTGTCCAGGGCATGGGGGGCACCCTGGGCTCACCGATGCTGATGTGCTGGCACCCATCATAGACCAGCCACTGGTAGACCTCGTCCGAGATGCACACCACGTCATGCTGCTGGCACAGGCTGGCCACCAGCTCCAGTTCTGCCTTGGAGAACACCTGCAGGGACCACCCCCAAACAGAGAGGCCTGCTCAGAGAGAGAAAGGGATACGGCCAAACCCACTGCGAAGGGCTTTTCTGCCCCCATCCGAGTGAATCCTTGCAACACGGACCCTGTGAGGTCGGTTGTGAGATAACAGAACAGATATATATTGGTCTCTGCCCCCAGGTGCTGGCACAGAGCTCCTGAGACCCTTGTAATTTCCTAACTGATGAGAGAGAGCACTAGAAGCATCTTTCGGTGTAATGAGGCAACTCTGGGTGGGCTCCTGGATCAGGCTGGTCACCAGAAAGACCGCGTCATCAGAAGCTTGGCAATTTCATCCCGCCCACCCTGCCACTTCTCCCGAGTGACGAGAGGGGCTGGAAATGGAGTTAATTGATGATGTCGATGTGAGGAAGCCTCCGTAAAATCCACTAGTATGGGGTTTGGAGGGTGACGCACCCCACCTCCACCGGGACAGAAGCTCCTGTGCTCGGGACCCTCTCAGACCTCGCCCTATGTGTCTCTTCATCTGACTGTTCATCAGAATCCTTTATCATAGCCTTTAATAAACTGGCAAATGTAAATAAGTGTTTCCGTGAGTTCTGTGAGCTGCTCTAGCAAATTAATTGAACCTGAAGAGGGGGGTCATGGGAAGCTGAGATTTATAGCTGATTGGTCAGCACGGGTGACAATTGGACTTGTGACTGGCATCCGAAGCGGGGTGGGGGCAGTCCTGTGGGACTGAGCTGTCAGCCTGTGGGATCTGGTGCTGACTCCAGGTAGACAAGTGTTAGAATGGAGTTAAAGTGCTGGTGTCTCAGAATTTCTTGGGGTGGGAAAACGCCACACATATCTGGTGTTGTGAGTGTGGTAGTCGTGTCAGAGTATAGGAGACACACAGGAGGAAGACTGGGTTTTCCTTTCCATCAGTTTTGTCATGTTCCCATTTTACAGATGAGAAAACACTCCAGGAGATGAAGCCACTGTCCCAGGGTCAAGGGGACGTAAGTAATGGAGGCCCCCAGCCGGATCCACCACCAGCCCTCACACCTTCCCTGGGGAATGCTGCCCCTGTGCCAGGGACCTCCAGGGACCTCGGTCCTCAGAGCTCATCACAGGGAGCCCTCCCACTTCACAGATGAAAAGACTGAAGCCCCAAGGTAGCAAATCAGTAACCGAGTAGGGACTTGACCCCAGTCTGGAGGGGTCCCTGGAAGGGAGACTCTCAGTTACCTTTCCCAGGGGGTTGTTGGGTGTATTCAGGATCAGGGCTTTGGTTCGAGAAGTGAACTTGCTGGCTAGTTCTGTGGGGTCTAGCTGCCAGTCGCTGCTGGAATCTAGTTCCCGGTCCTTCGTGGGGGTCTGTAAGAGGAGGTGGGAGGGGGTGGCAATACTGACCTCACAGTCAGTGCTAAAGATTTGACCCTCCTCCCCCAAGGCATCTGTCCTCACGCTCGCCCTTTTGGGGCTCAGGACACCCCTCCCCACCTCCTGGAGAAACCGGTCTCCTTCACTTCCTTCCCTCTTTCCCACTTTCTAGTGTCCCACACAGCACACTCCTTGGACCCCTCTGCCCACCCACAGCCCAACCAGCATCCTTACCAGCTTCAGTGACACAAACACAGGACGACCCCCAGCCATCAATGTCATGGGCTCATAACAGTCAAAAGAGGGCTCGATGATGATGACCTGGTACAAGGGTCAGATGAGCTGGGCTCAGCCACCCTGACCGCTCGCCCCCACCCGGCCCAAGCCTCACCCACTCACCTCGTCTCCTTCATCCACCAAGGCCTGAAAGGCTGTGAACAGTGCCCCGTAGGCACCCACCGTTACCAGCACATTCTCAAACGGGTCTATCTCCTGGCCCAGCAGCTTCCCAAAGAAACTTGCCAGGATCTTCGTCAGTGGTGGGTAACCCTGCCAGGAGAGCAGTGTCAGCCACCTGGCTCAGCCTGGGCCCACCCTCCTGCTCTGCTGCATCCAGGCAATTCTGACATTTTCCAGCAGCGGGCCTGGGGCCAAGGGAATCCGTTCTTTCATCTCCGCTGTAGTGCTTGCCATCAGGCCTGTTCTGTGCCACGCCCAGGGCCAGGATGTGGTGGGGAACCAGACAGAGTGTGTGCCACACAGCCCCCAAAGCAGCGGAACTCCATACTGGAAACACTTGTCTTTGAGTTTAATGAGCACATTCGTCATCTGCTCCTCCCAGCAGCCTTGCAAGAGGGGTATTATTTGCTTGCCCACCATTTGGCAGGTAGAAAAATAAAGATCCAGTGAAAGGAAATGACTTGGGCACGCACAGCTGAGGTGCAGGAATAGGACTTTATGCCACAGCTTTGGAAGGGCTCCACTTGGAGAGGAAGATGGGATCCATACGCTTGTTTGCTGAGGACACTGACAAAACACTCAAGGCGAAGCCAAGTGACTGAAGCTTAAGATCGAGAATTTAACTAAATGATTCACTAAACCAGATCTGACCACATACAAATTAAAAATTTCCGTACAGCAAAATATACCCTGAGCGAAGTTAAAAGACAGAGAGAAAAACATTATAACATAAGGAATGATACAAGATGTTAACATATACAGAGCTCTTACAAAGCAACGAGACAATACATATCCAAATGAAAAAGTGAAATAGGTCTCGAAAAAGTGCTAATGCATATGAAAGAAGAATAATTGAAGAAGACAAGCAAATAAAAACAACATTGAAATATTGCTATAAGAATACAGTGTTCAGATGAGCAGATATTAAAAAAAATTGACAATGCCCACAGTCGGCAAGAGTGAGACAAATGGGTTGCCCTCTCTTTAATTTATAGAATGAACTGTCCTTGGGGTGGCCAGTTAGCTCAGTTGGTTAGAGCGCGGTGCTAATAACACCGAGGTTGCTGGTTTGATCCCCGCATGGGCCACTGTGAACTGTGCACCCCAGCTCTGAGAACATCTGTCGGTGGGAATGTGAGTAAACCTAACGAGGGGGTGGGGGCGCCATTTGACAATATCCATCACATGCTTAAATGCTTACACCCTTTGATTCTCTAGTTTTATTTCTGGGGATTTATCTGAGAGAAACACTCACACATGTGTACAAAGATGTACCCACAGAGCTATTCTCTGTGGCATTGTTTATAATAGTGAGATATCCAAACCAGTCCAGCAGTGCAGGGCTGGTTAAGAAAAGTGTGGCACATCTAGGCTATAGAATACTATGACTATGCAGCCATTAAAAAGAATGAGGCTATTCTGACATGGATAGTTGTCCCTGACATGCTGCTTAGTGAAA
Organism: Rhinolophus ferrumequinum; assembly: GCF_004115265.2. Lineage (NCBI taxonomy): Eukaryota > Metazoa > Chordata > Mammalia > Chiroptera > Rhinolophidae > Rhinolophus > Rhinolophus ferrumequinum. Next base: position 77,554,971 of record NC_046295.1, read on the forward strand.
TAAACAGTGACAGAACGTTATTTATAGTATGAGTCCATTTGTGTTAAAAAATACAAATCTCACATGTAGGTATATATACGTGTGTGCCGGTGTGTGTGTGTATTTATACAAGCATTTTAAAATGTTAAAAGCTTAAAAATCTAAACACTCAACAAAGTAGCCAACTGTTGGCAGTAGTTACCTCTGGATTGTGGCATTGGAAAGAATGTCCCTCCTGGCAATTCTGATGCATACTAATGTTTAAGAACCATTGCTCTATTCCTAGGGTTGGTAAATATTTACTCTGTGGCCCTTTAGAGAAAGAGTTTGCATTTAGAGTCAAAGCAGTCAGCAGCTTGTCTTTCAGGGCCCGGCTTAGGTGTCACCTCCTCCAGGAAGCCATCCCTGATCTTTCTTCCTGCTCCCACAGTACCCCGTTCTCTTTCACTACAGCATGTCAACTGCCTTTGTTTTCTGCTTTTTTTGGTTTCCTTTGTTTTTTTGGTTTGCCTTTCCCCCAGATCATGAGCTGTCCCAGGGACTGGAACAGAGGAGACACTCAGTGAACGCTGAATATTGCTGGACTGAATTCCCTGGACTCTGCCCCTTCCTCTCCCAGAGTGGAGGCCTGTGTCCAGGGGCCCGGAGGGGCTGGGAGACTCACAAACGCCCTGGTGTACTGGTTGAGCATGAAGTCTCCACTGATGGCTTGCTGAAACGCTTCCACGGCGAAGTCCGGGGGCGGGAAGTCAGGGAAGCCTTGTCCCAAGTTCACGGCATCACATTCACTGGCCAGTTTGGTGAACACCACCCTAGGCAACAAATGGAGAGTTGGCATCAGTCCACCCCGCCACCCCAACCGGGACCTCCACCTATTTCAAGGGCAAGGTGAGCGATGAACTGGGTTTGTTCTAGAAAAACTGGACCACTAGCATCTGTCCTGGCCTGAAGACAGATGCTGTGCTTTGCGATTTGGTGGGCCAGGTACTGTGCCAATCCCATGATGTCTCAGCCCAGGGGCTTTCAAAGTTTTCAACTGTGATGCACAGTAAATCATCTTTACGTCACAAACCCCGTAGAGCACAAACATGGAATCAACATTATCCTTTTGGTGTCATTTACTACAGTAGTTCCATTCCCATCCTATGCTATGGAGTTGCTGAAACTCAGAGAGGTCAGTGACCTGCCCAGAATCACACAGCAGCTAATGGCAGAACTGAGATGCAAAATCAGGACTAGGGTGCCAGGTTCCAATGTCCTACAGGGACTGGCTGCCCTCTAGACTGGGCCTGTAGGGTCCTGGTCCTGGTGCCCTCTTTTGCTCTGACTCTCATGACCCTTATCCCTCTTGACATTGCCCTCCTGTCCCGTGCATTCTTCCTAGGCCCACTCCTGCTTTGCCCTGCCTCTGCATGAGACTAAGCTTCTCCTGGCCTCAGTCTCCCTTTCTGTACAATGGCGGTGTTGAGTTTGAGAGTCTGCCAGGTCTGAGTCAGGAAAGAATCTTGCTGCCTCTCCTAGCCTTTCTCCTCGTCATTCCCCGTTGAGTTGAACCTTATCTGCAAAATGGGCCCCTGGCTGCCTAACCTGCTTCACAGAGAGGACAGAGGGTGGCAGGCTGAGGATCAGGCCCTTGGAGGCCCAGCCTAGAGCACAGCCGCACTCTCCGGGGCATCTGGGCCTGGCTCCCCCGTCCCAAACACCATGGAGCATCGAACGAGAAGATGGAGGGGGAACATCTTCGTAAAACACAAAGTGCTGTATGTGAGGGCAGTTTGAAAGAAAAGATCGCCCCATGTTTTGTAAAAACAACAGTCAACTTTTTTTTTTTTTTAAAGTATAGAGGTATCTCTATGCTCCTGGCCAATGGTCGGGGGGATGGGAAGGTCATTAAATCTTCCTCACACATCTTCCCATTGCAGCCATACAATCACTACCGTGTTTCCCCGAAAATAAGACCTTGCCGGACAACCAGCTCTAATGCGTCTTTTGGAGCAAAAATTAATATAAGACCCGGTATTATATTATATTATATTATATTTCATATTATAAGAACTGGTCTTATGGTAAAATAAGACCGGGTCTTATATTAATTTTTGCTCCAAAAGACGCATTAGAGCTGGTTGTCCGGTTAGGTCTTATTTTCGGGACTAGGCACATACTCCTTCTGTATTTGGAATAAGGCAATGCAGAAAAGCAATTAACCTCGGCAAACGTCCAGTGAAGAACTGCTTGCATCTTACCTTCTTCGTTTAGTTTATCTTACTCTGTACTAAGTGTGAAATAAAATAGTCCCTGGAAAGTCCCTAGCCTGTGCCCAGGTAATGGCAATTGCTATCATACAGTATTTTGCCTTATCGTCCCAAGGCCCTTGAAGGGAAATATAATTGTTTCCATTTCGCAGTTGGGGAGCTGAGGCTCAGGGCAGATGTGTCACCGGCCCCAGTGCCAGCGCCAAGGAGGGTGAAGCTGAGATTCGAACCCACGCCTGCTGCTTCAGGTCTCACCTCTAATGAGTTGTGGCTGCAAATCTGACCATCTCGGTACCGCGGAGTTGCTGTCAACTCTGGGACTACCAACACTGTCCCGCACCCCCACTCCCCCACACACCTCCCCGGTCCTGCCCGCTCACCATGGATTGTGGTCAATCCTGTCCAGCCTTCGAGCCTGCAGCCGTTTCCGCATGGTGAGCTAGAGACAGAGAAAGTGAAGGTCACAGTGGTGGAAGTGCTGCAGCCTGGGCCTGCCCAGTTAGGGAGGCAGCTATTTTGTCTGAACACAGCTCCACCCCATCCACTTCCGGGAAGGAGGCGGAGATCAGCACTTCCAGGGAGCAGGTGGGGCTCCAGCTGGTCTCCTAGGCTTGTCCAGACTGTGCCTGGCTCCTCCCCACTCCACCGGCTTGACTTGTGGGCCACCTGCCAGCCCAGCTCCGCAAGTCCTGAGACATGGCCTGGATTCAGTCATGGCCCCTTCAGTCAGGAGGGGCTAGGGGCCGAGGGGGAGGAGCTGGAGGAAGAGGGGGGAGGGTAGAACAGGGGAAGGATCGTGGAAAGAGTGACAGCAGCAGCTTCCACATACAGAGGTCTTGCTAAGCAGTTCCATTTACTTCGCAGGACAATCTGGCTGTGTCTATTTTATAGATTAGAAAATAGAGTGGTGAGTGATGTGTTCAAAGTCACACAACAAACACACTCAGACTCAGGCCTGTTTGAGACGAGGACACGTTTTGACTCAGGTGAACTTGCTCAGTTCTGGGGGAGCTCAGGGGCCCTCCTCCAGCAACCCCTTGCATCCCGTGTTCCTTCCAGCTTCTCCGTCACCCACAAGTGTGCAGACGCTGGCCAGGCCTAAGGGCCTCCAAACTCAGGTCCTAAGCCCGCTTTGGCTGGGTGACACTGGCCAGGTGATTTAGCCCCTCCTGGCCTCAGTCTCCCCATCAGTATAAATAGGAGCATGGGCTTGTGGTCCCTTAGAGGGTCTGTGGGTCTCAGATGGCTGACAGGTAGCAGAGCCAGGTCTCTAATGTTCTCAGCCACTTGCTGTGGCAAATAGTGAGCTCTCACTGTTTCTCATGGTCTAGCTCCGCCCCCAGCACCCCATCAGAGGTGCCATGATAATTCCCATCTAGAGATGAAGACAGAAAGCTCAGAGATGGTCAGGGATCTGCGCAAGATCAGAGGAGGAGCTGGGCAGGACCTTGGACAGGTCCCTTATCAGGGTGGCAGCGACAGCAGGGCTGCTACTCCCTGCGTAGCACCAGGTCCCCACCCTCAAGGGCCTGGGAACAGTCTGTATGTGCGCCAGGTTTTGCAATAGTCTGGGAGTCCTGCCAGTGTGAGCAATTGGAAGAGAGTTCAGCATGGGGCCTGGTACCTAGTGGGTGCTTTGCCGATGGTGGAGGCCCTGTCCCTTCACTGAATCCTTCCCTGACACCTATCACCAGGCCTGGCACTCAGTACACGTCAAGCTAGTTTAATGAGGGTGATCCCGGCCAGGGAAAATCATGTTATCACCAAAATGTCAATTAGTAGTGATTACCTTTAGTTGGTTTGTTAACAGATTTTTTTTCTTTTTTCCTTATAATTTTCTTATTTTCCAAGTTTTCTAAACTAAATGTTTTCATGGTTAAAAACGTGGGAGAAAAACTATGTTTTAGAGGAGGAATATTTATCAATGTTATATACTGATAATAGTAAAACAGGCTACAAAGTAGTATATAAAGTATGATTACATTTTGTAAAAAATATACCCTAATATATATTTGTATATACATACATTTTTTTCTATGACTATCTAGGAATAGAAAAAAATGTCTGGAAGGAAATATATCAAAATATTAACAAAGGTCCTCTCTGACTCTTTGGATTATAGATGATTTAATTTCACGTGTGTGTTTTTCTGCTTCCAAGTTTTCTGTATGGAGAGCATACCACACTGATTCTGATAAGTGCATTTTTTTGCATTGCACTTGCTTTGAATTTGGACGTGCCTTACAATCCATAGCATGAGTTTAACTGGCATGTCCCACATTTACTAGTCCAAAAATGTAACCGTGCATCTCACAATTGGTGGCATCATGGAGTCAACAAGGAATTACTTTTGAATTGGGGAGTCTTCAAAAATAAAGCAAAGACAGGGGTGGCTGGTTAGCTCAGTTGGTTAGAGCATGGTGTTAACAGCAACAAGTTTGCAGTTTCGGTCCCCACATGGGCCGCTGTGAGCTGCGCCCTCCTTAAAAAAATAATAATAATAATAAAATAAAATAAAAAATAAAGCCAAGATGAGTCAGGAGTGGGAGAGAGGATATAAGCTGGAGTGGGGGAAATCTGACGAGGGTTGGGGTGGGAAAGAGCAGAGGCGTACCGGGGTACAGAGAGAGGGAGAACAAAAGAAGTGAATGAGTTTGGAGGACATAAAAATAATGTGGGCACCCCAGAAACTTGGGGTGCTCAAAGGAGTGACCTTCAAGTATGTCACACAATACTGAGGTAAGTGAGGAAACAGTGCCTGTTCTTGGGCTTATGCAAAATGTATTCATTCAGCCAACATTTACTGAGCACCTACTGTGTACCAAACATGGGCTGGGCATGGGAGATGATGGGGGAGGCAGCCGGATGGGATTCAGATGCAGAGCTACAAGTTCTAGATTAGAAGCAAGGGCCAGGGAGGGACCTACATCCAGGATGCAGCCAGGGAAGGCTTCCTGAAGGAGGAGGCGTATGTCGAGATTTGAAGCCAGGACCAAGCCAGATCCCAGGGGCCCCAGGTCATGCATGTGGCAGAATGCACTTACAGTCTGGTGCAAGTACCGGGTGAGTGAAGCTCCAGCCTTCTTTCTCTGGAGGGACCCCACCAGGTGCAAATAGGTGGCTGCTGCATTCCTGAACATGCCTCCTAGAGCCATGGAGCACTGATGACTTCTCCAGGGACAGAGGAGAAGAGGGTAAAACACCCTGGCCAGAGAATGGCTCCAAGCCCAGGACTTGGGTCCCACACACACAGCGTTACACCTCTAATAATAACAACAATAAGGGCTAGTATTTATTGAGTGACCACTGTGTGCCAGGCATGGCAAGAAGTGCTTTGCTGCAGGATTATCATCCCTCAGTCCTCCAAACCACCCTGTGACCCCTCCCCCACCCCATAAGCTCAGGTGACCCTTTAAAAATGTAAATCTCCTCTAATGAAAAAAAATGATCCAGATGAAGATCCTAACAGCACCTAACATCACAGAGAGCATCAACCCCACACCATGTTCTGACTCTGGAAACACACACCACCTGCAAATTATTCCTGTCCTAAAACCAAATCTAAATCAGATAATGCCTCTGGATCACTAAAATACAAGGGACAGAAGAACGTGTTAAATGACATCAGAGATGCAATGAACAGATTCAGGCCAATGGAACTTCTATACAACAGATGACCCTGTTCTTCCACAAATAAAATGCAAGGGCAAAAAAAAAAAAGAAAAAAAAAGTCTGGGGCACTATAGATTAAAAGAGACTTAACAGACGTAAATTTAAAAAGTAAATACCTTGAAAAAGAAGAAAAACATTGGAGGACTCACTGCACAATTTCAAAGAGTACTAAGAAAGCTACGGGAACCAAGAAAGTGTTGTAACTGGCATAAGGAAAGACCTTGAAATGAATGGAATAAAATGGAGAGTCCAAAGATAAACTTTCACATTTAGGGTCAATTGTTATTTGACAAGGGTGCCAAGAAAATTCAGTAAGAAAGAATAGAATATCCTTTCAACAAATGGTGCTGGGATAACTGTATATCCACGTGCAAAAGTGTAAATTTGGACCCCTACCTTACGCCATACACCAAAATTAACTCAAAATGGATCACAGACCTAAAACTAAAAGCTAAAATTACAAAACTCCCAGAAGAAAACAGTAGTAAATGTTTGTGACTCGAGTTAGAAGATGGTTTCTTATATACAATACCAAAGGTACAAGCAAGAAAAGAAAAAAATAGGTAAATTGAACTTCATTGAAATAAAAAGCTTTTGTGCCTCAAAGGACACCATCAAGAAAGTAAAAAAGACAACCCATGATATGAGACAAAATATCTACAAATCGTAAGTTGGAATTTCTCCAAAGATATATAAATGGCTAATAAGCACATGAAAATATGCTCAATATTATTAGTCATTAGGGAAATGCCACATTAAAAATGCCACTTCCCACCCACTAAGATGGCTGTAAGAAATTAGATGGATAATTAGAAGCGTTTCGAGGATGTTGAGATAGTAGAAGCCTTGTACACTGCTTCTAGGAATGTGAAATGGTGCAGCTGTTGTGGCAAACAGCCTAGAAGTTCCTCAAAATGTTAAACAGAGTGTCACCATATGACCCAGCAATTCCTCTCTGAGGCATATATCCAAGAGAAATGACAACATGTTCACATAAAAACATGTACATGGACTCATAAGGAGCATGCTCGTAACAGCCAAAACGTGGAAACAACCTAAATGCACATCAGTTGATGGCCATCAATTGATAACAAAATGGGTTAATCCACATGATGGAATGTCATTCGACAACAAGCAGGAATGAAGTACTGCAACATGCCACAACAGGGATGAAACTTGAGAATGTGTTAAGTGAAAGAAGCCAGTCACACAAGACCACAAATTATATGATTCCATTTATATGAAACAGACAAATCGATTGAGAGAGAGAATAGATGATCAGAGGTTGCAACCTTAGCTGGGAGAGGGGGTGCTGGGGCTGGGGAGTGACTGCTGATGCGTCCGGGGTGTCTTTTGGTGTGATGAAAATGTTCTAAAACCAGATAATGGTGGTGATGGTTGCACAAGGATGAATCTACTAAAAACTACCAAACAGTACACTTTACGTGGTTGAATGAATGATATGGTGCGTGTATTATTGTATCTCAATAAAGCTGTTTTTAAAAATTGCCAAGGTTGGGGGAAAAAAGCGTCAGTGCCTTTGTGGTGGCCACGGGAATGTGTCTCTCTGACGCCAGGGGCCTGACTGACTGAGGGGACAGCTGTGCTCAGAATCCGTCCTGGTCCTCAGCACCGAGGCCGTGCTTCCGCAGCTGATCCCAGCCAGTGCCTGACGGATAGGGAGGCGGGCTATTGCTGGGAGACGAGGACTCCCACAGGCTTTGATGAAACTTTCTGAAAACTGCACTGCAGTCTGAGACTCTTCCTTCCAGCAGCCTTCCTTCCTTCCTCTCTCTTGCAAGGTGGGGGGGGGAACGATGGGGGGAACGATGGGGGGGTGTCAGACCAAAACCCTGAAAAAGTGTGTGTTTAGGGTCAGAGGCTGCTCTAGAGGCGCTATGGGCATCAGCCGGGTCCATGCGAGTTGGGCAGGGCCCCTAGGAGGATGTGGCCTTCAAGTTGTGTCCCAAAGCAGAGGAAAGCATACCAGGTAGAGAGAAGGGCGCAAAGACCTGGAGTTGGCATATCAGGCAGAGGGTGTCGGCGTGCTTCAGCCTCACTCAGCCAGGGGACCGAGGCCCACAGCAAGGTCAGTGCTGGGCATCGTCGGCGCCCTGTGTCTGCTGCGTGTTCTAGGGGGACCCACGGGCCCACTTGCCCAGCATTCAGCGGTTTCTCAGGACATGGTATTTTCAGGGCTAAAACTGGGACCATCCTGGGCAAACGGGGCTGGTGTGGTCCCCTTACATTGGCCAGATGCAGGGTTGGCTGCTCCTGTCCTGGGCCCAGTGTCCTGCTGACTCCTCCAGATGGACTCAATCCCATAGGGACGCTCCTGTGCCTCCCGACCCCCTGGCTCAAAATCTGCAGCTGCCCCGTAGGCTGATCCTCTCTCGGACACCCTCACCCACATGACTCCACGTCTATCAACTCTGCCCTTTCTCCTAAAGTGGCTGGACCCCCTGTGCCTCAAAGCCTTCATCATCTCACTGGATTCCAGTGGTAGAAATAACATGAACACCCTCAGCTCTAATTTGCTGAGCGCTCACCCTGCACGAGGCACTGTGGTAAGGACTGCACATCCGTCATCAGACCCTTTCAACAGGTGCTAGCCTCACCTGCATTAACAGGCAAAGACGTTGGTAACAAGGATAAAAGAACAACTACTGCTCACATTGAGCTCCTGGAGGTGGAAGGAGGGTCTGCACCACCTGGGGCTCCACACAGAGCGAAAACACACACTGAACAAGACCCCAGCTTGTGGCCCTACCCCCTCCTCTGCTACAACCTCGGCCCCTCACCCTCTCTGGGCACTGCCAGCTCTTGGGACTGGAGGTGGCCTGGGCCACCTGGCTCCACAGAGGGTGAGGAGAGCCTGTGCTGGACTAGGATACGCTTGACCAGACTCACTGCCCCGGGGCTGGGGCTGGCAACCAGGGCCGGGCTTTCGCTGCAGCGGGCTGCCAGGGCAGGGGGTGGTGTGTGTGCCCAAGTGAGTCTGTGGGCATGGCAGTGAGCATTACACTGCACCGTCCACGGGGCAGGTCTGTCCTACTATTGCTGAACCCTTGGTGCTCACCCAGGACCAGGCCCCAAACAGATCCCTGGGGAGAGGCTTAGAACAGTGGCTTTGGTGTCAGGCAGACCTTGGCCTCTGACCCAAGGCAAGTCACTTCACCTCTCTAAATGTCAGTTTCCCTATCTGTAAAATAAAAAGATAATTCATGAAGAGGGCTTCGCTTAGTGCCTGGCCCATAAAAGGTACCCAGGAAATGACAGATGTTAATAATAGAGTGGGCACTTTTTGAATATTCATTGAATTACTATAATATGGCACATGGAGATAGATGTGTGTGAATTCCCTCAGGTTTGCCGGCAGGGCTGACTCCTCCACCAGTCCTCCTCAGGAGGTCTAGTGCTGAGGACCCATGGAACACGCTTTAATTTTAATGTATTTTAAAATAAGAAAAAAAGAATACGATAATAAATATAATAATGGATTCAGCCTGGATGATATTCGTTCTTTATATCAACGCAGTTATAAAATGTAATTTTTATTTATTTTTTAATGGAGAAAGAGGGGCCCATGAAAATTAAAATGTGACCCTGAACATTGGCAAATGCTTGGGGTAGTTGTGACTTTACGTGCAAATATACGTGTTTGCACCTGAGTGTGTGCACACATCTGTCTTGTGTCTGTGAACGTGCGGGTGTAGTGAGGGCAGTTTCCAAGAATTCGAAGGAGAGGAAGAAGCCATTGGGGGTCCCCGCAGGAAGGGCACAGGTGGCCACGTGGGCTGCCCTCACCCATCAACACCGCTGTGCTTGACATCAGCATTAATAAACAAGGACTCGGTTGTTGTGGGCTTGTTGTTCCAGAAACTGCCAGCAGGGGGCAGGCAGAGCCAGCCTTGTCTAGACTTGGGGTGAGCTGGCCCTAGGGCTCCACACATAGGCGCACAGGAAGACTTTCATGCCTCAGTAGGGGACTGTGGCCTTGCTTCATTAAAATATGCAGCTACTAAAAGGAATGAGATTGCCCGTGTCATTCTGACATGGAGAGAGATTCAGGTTACATGGAAAATGCATGCTGAGGGGCGGCCAGGCCAGATGGCTCAGTTGGTTAGAGCACAAGCTCTTAACAACAAGGTATTTGCTGGTTCAATTCCCGCATGGGATGGTGGGCTGTGCTCCCCCTCACCCCCCCATAACTAGATTGAAAAACAGTGACTGGACTTGGAGCTGAGCTGCGCCCTTCACAACTAGATTGAAGGACAACGATTTGACTTGGAGCTGATGGGTCCTGGAAAAAAGCACACTGCTCCCCAATATTCCCCAAGTTAAAAAACAAAAAGCATGTTGATTTCAAAACTTACTGCAAAGCTATAGCAATCAAACAGTGTGGCTCAAAACAGTGTGGCTTTGGCATAACGATAGACATGTAAACCAATGGAATGAAAATTGAGAGCACAGAAATAAACGCAAACATCTCCAGCCAATTGATTTTTGACAAGGGTGCCAAGATCTTTCAATGGGGCGGAAATAATCTCCTCAACAAATGGACAACCAGATAACTGCAGGCAGAAGAACGCAGTCAGACCTCTACCTCACTCCATCTATGAATCAACGACCTTGATAACATTCTTGACAATGTCCTTTGATGCACAAAAGTTCTTATTTTTTATGAAGTCTAAACATAGAATTACCTGATGACCTAGCAATTCCACCCTAGGTGTGTACTAAAGAGAAATGAAAATATATTCACACAGAAACTTGCACATGAATGTTGATAGCAGCATTATTCATAATAGCCAAAAGGTGGAAACAATCCAAAAGTCCTGCAATACACGAATGGTAAATTGTGGTCTATCCATACAGTGGAATATTATTCAGCCATAAGAAGGAACAACAGACATACTGATCCATGCTATGACTTGGATGAACCTCGAAAACATTATATTCAGTGAGAGAAGCCAGACACAAAAGGCCACATATTATATGATTACTTTCATATGTCCAGAATAGGCAAATCCATAGAGTCAGAAAGCAGATTAGTTACCAGGAAATGGGAGGGAGGGAGAAATGTGGAACGCTTACTTAATGAGTCTGGGTTGTTTTTCTGGGGTGATGAAAAAGTTTGAAACTAGAGAGGTGGTGGCTATACAACATTGTGAATACACTAAATGCCACCGATTTGTACACTTCATCCTTTTCGTCTGAACCACTTCTGTCATTTATGTCGATAAATCTGCCTTCATTAAGTTTCTCTGGCTGCACATCTAGAGTTTGTGGAACAGTGAATAGCTGCGGTGTCCACATTCCTACAGTCAGCTATTTCTTTTATCACTCCTTTTATATTTGATTCAAATTTCACTCTCCGTGTTATCACTTTGCATTTCTTTGCGGCACTTTCATCTTTATTAGCCTGTCCCCTCTTTTGATGATCTGTTTCTGTAAAATGTCACAGGGGTTTACCTCTGGGAGACAAGAGGCAGCACAACTACATGCTTTGCTATCTGGATATCAACTGAATAACATGCATGGTGACCAATCAAAGACAGGCTTTTGAAAGCAGTGATGTGATTGGTCATTGAGCATTACGCACATCTGTTATTCCATAACAATTTATGGGCTGAAGAGCCAGCAGCAAAGTTCACACTTTATGCAATTACTCATAAATATAACATGGCAATATAACATGGCAACTGAAATTTGAACCGTGTTGTTGAGGGACTAGTGTCCTTTGATACACAAAAGTTAAAACTTACTTTAAATGGTAGTATCTGAAAGTCTTTCCTATCAGAACTGTACAAAGCAAGGACGGCTTAATTATGTATGTTTGTATATTAGGATGTTTCCAGGGATGCCACCAAGTTATTAACAGTGGCTTTCTCCGAGAAGGGTTGGGGTCATATAAACTTCTATACAGTTTGATTTTTTTTCAATAAGGCTGTAAAGCTCTGGAATCAGACAGACCTCAGGCTGAAGCTATTTACCAGCTGTGTGACTTCTGGCAATTATTAAACGTTCCTGGGAATAATTTCTGAAATGAAAATAATGATAGTACCAGCCTCATAGGGTTCTAGTGAGAAGTCAATGAGGTAACACCGAGTCAGTGTTCAACAAATGTCATCATTATTATTATTACCTAAAAATAAGTCCGTGGAGAAGTGCTGCAATGCAGGCAGCTCAGGCACAGTGACAACACTCAGGAGGCCAACCCCACCTGAAAAGCCAACCCCACCAAATGACCCTTACGACACCTTCTAGTGCAGCTTCCCAGGCATCTAAGATCCCAGGCTTCCTTGCTGCTAGGTCAGGAGCCGATGGCCAGTGGTCAGTGTCCTCCCCTGACACACGCCTCTAGCAAACTGGGCAGCTACTGGCCACCTTCTTGGCCAGAAGGCAACACAACTGATAACCAACAGTGGAGTGATCCCTAGGAAATGCCTCAGTGACCGGTACTCTGGTGGCTGATGTCAGCTTCACCTCCTGTTGGACCAGCCTTGCCAAACAGCCTGTGTTGATACCAGATAAAGTCCAAAGCCTCTTAAGCCTGGCCTTTGGAGCTAGCGTGAATACAGTTTGGAGTTTCCAGGCTCTCTTCTTTTCTGAATATATAAATCCTTTGCTTTTGAATAGACATTACCCACCTTTGCTCAAGGTGTACCCCTGTCTGGCACGCTCTCCAATTCGATCCCCCTGGCAGGACCTAGCCCCAGCTCTGCCTCCTCTCTGAAGCTTTTTGTGCTCAGCCAGGCCCTTGTCTGAACTCAGAGAGCACTTACTATGCACCTGACCCCTGTGCTAAATTCTCTCATCTTCACAAAAGTCCACCAGGAACACGTTATCCCCATAATCTCCCAAGAGGAGAATGAACAGAGCACACTCAGCTGAGAAAACCCGAGCAGGGATTCAAACCCTGGTTCACCTGTTTCCAAAGTCCAAACTCGTCCCCTCAAATCCCTGTTTCAGGAGGTGGGTGGTGGCACCTATATCAGCTCCCCTGCCGGCAGGAGACCATCAGCTTGTGGGGACAGGAGCTTCTTCCCTGAATGGAAGCTTGCACGGGCAGGCAAGGTGATTTTGGCTTCACAAGCTGCCACGTCACCTAAGCCAATTCTACTACGCAATCAGGACACTGTGTTTCTTAACAGTGGTACACTTGGTAATTGGGGTGAGTCAGTTCTGTCCTGGGCTGATCTATCCCTATCCAGTGCCTAGAAGGGTATATAGCATTCCCAGGCTCAAAATGTCAGGAGCGTCCCAGTTACTGAGCAAACACAAACCATGGCACCTCTGGAGCAGGGGCCTGGGAAGGGGGTACCATGCCCAGGCAAGACCAGTCTGTTACATGAACAATCATGGAAGAAGAAAGCTTGAACTTGGACTGGGATAAAACGATCCCTGCTCCACTGGGAACTAAATATGGGACCATAGCACAGCCTCTCTAAGCTCAGCTTCTTCATCTGTACAATGGGGACAATAACAATACAATCATTCCCAGAAAGCATTTAGCACATGTCCTGGCTCACAATACACTATTAATATTTAAACACATAAGGCTTTCCATAAAGATTAGTTAACCAAGCAGGACAACAAAGTCTCTTTTCAGATAATGAATCCCAATTTTGGGGGCAGGAGGGATGGGAGGAGATCTAAAAACAGAATCCCGATTGAGACAAGTGTTTGGTGAAAACTTGTCAAGTGAATGTTTCTGCCCTGAGGGAAGTGACAGCCTGTCAGGGAGTTCTAACAAGTCCACTGACTTATACACAGCTCCCCCTGGGTTTGGAATTGGCAAAGGAGAAAGGACTTCTGGAACCCAGGCTGCAGGTTTCGGGCCAGAGGGGTTGGTGGGTGGGGACCCCAAGTGAGACACACAGTAGGTACCCTACTCCTTATGCCTCCTGGCATAGAACTCAGATCCAAAATCAAAATCTCACTCTTTAGGGAAGTTTTACACATGGGAGAAAATAACATATGTACATATATTTAGTGCCTGGCAGAAATATTAGAGAGTCACAGCAGTTTTACAGATGGAGAAACCAAGGCTCAGAATGGGGAAATGACTTACCCAAAGTTAAGAGTCCTAGAAAAGCACAGAAGGACCCCCGTGGTAAATTCAAAGCTCGTACCACTGTCCTGGAATGAGTAAGTAGGATGAGCGTTAGGGAAACTGTCCAGGGAGCTGGCAGTGTCCCACATCTTGTTAGGGCAGAGTGATTCCTCTTCTGCTGCAGCTGGAGTGACTTTGGCTTGCTGGCTACAGAAGGGAGGAGTCATGCCCAGTTAGAGGTCCCAGTACACGGGCAACCTGAGAACCCACGTGAGCAGACAGCCAGGAAGACTGGAGGAGCTTCTTGTGCTGACACCTTTATTCACATGAGCAGTCTCTGCGTCAGTGAGTCGGCTGCCACTCTGGGAGCCAAATGAATTGTCAGGGGGCATCAGTGTAAAGGACTCTCATTGCTCTTAACTCTCCTGAGTTCCTTTGTCACCCCCACCTGGATTATAAAATCAGGGAGTCCTACTCTTTGGAGACGTGAAAAGTTAAGTGTGGAGTGTTGGGTGGGAAGCCACAGATGTTACCATATGGAGTCATTCTCCAAGAGGAAAGAGTGATTCACACAGAAGCCAGGCTACATGTTTCTAACCTGCATTGTCTTTTATCATGCCAGTTACCTTCGGGTATGAGTGTGTCTCTACTTCAGACTCCAGCCACATCATTTCTCCTTCCAGACATCCTACGCATCTTTCAGTCACAGATTTTAAAAGTCACCTCCTTTGAGAAGCCGTGATTCCACTTAGGGTTGAGCCAAGTGCTCCCTCCATTGTGCTTCCAAGGCCTGAGCTTCTGCGCCCTGCAGCGCTCATCACAGATGCTAACTGCAGGGTTTCTGTCACCCTCCAAGGACAGGAACTGTGTGTATGTCCTGTTCTCCACTGATCCTCAGCCTCTGGCAGCTCAACTAGCACACCGTAGGTTCCCCAAAGTATTAATGCTGGTGATTCAAGGAGGCTGAGGGAGAGACCAAGGAACCCAACCTCTGCCAGGAAGTGAGGCCTGGTGGCGACCCTTTTTGGACAACTTTCTTAACTTCTCTGTGCTTCACTTACTGATCTGTAAAATGGGGCTAATCTGCATGTGAAGCACAAAGCAGGCCAGGTGGGAGCACTCAGTGTCAGACCCTGGAGTTGTGGTTGTCAGTTTTATAGGTGGGACATAGAGACTCAGGGAGGGACATGCCAGGTCACAGTCTCAAGGTTGGGAAAGGGGCAAACCTTGGGCTCCAGTCTGGGCTTTGGGCTCCAGTGTTTGCCTCTTCCTTCCACACTTCAGGTTGTCTCCTGTCTGTTCCACTTGGTCAATCAGTAAACGGCCAATAAACAGTTATTGGATACCTGAGGTGTGCCAGGCCCCACGCTGGTGTTGTATGGTTGATAACAAAAAACCCTTCTCCACAGGGAATGGATAAACCAGAACTGTGGGCATTAATGTAAAATCCTCCATGGCTCAAATTCCAGCTTCAAATTCCACTAGCTGACAGTGAGATATTGCCAAGGTCCCTAATCGCCTAGAGCCTGTTTTCTCCTCTAATAACGGGAAAGTAAGACCTCCCAGCAGGAGAGCTGCACTTGGTTGGAAGAGAGGCATTGTTATCTTCTTCATTCTATTTTAAAAATAACCAACCTGTGCACATGGTAATAAATTCTTCCCCCTTGCCAGGTACCCCGGGGCCCAGTTCTTCTATCCCAGGCCACCCCAGTTAACTTCTTGTGCATCTTACCAGACGTCTGGTGCACACACCCACAGCCACCCCCAAACCCCATATACGTTCTTTTACACAAACGGTAGAGCAGATCAATGCTGTTCTTTTTACATCTAAGGTATCTTGGAAGACACCCCATATTATTAGTGCATACTGAACATTTTTCGTGTTAGTGGCTGCACAGTATGACATTGTATGGATTATTGTTTGACGTGGTTGCCGTTACTGTTTTCAGCCTGGCAGTTGACAGGACTCGCGATCCACGGAGCTGCAGAGCTGGAGTCCGTAACCCGGTTCCAAGCCCCGGCTCTGCCCAGAATTTGCAGTTACCTTGGGCTCCATCTTCCCCACCGGTACGACTGCGGAGTGGGGAGGGGATGTGGATGCAGAGAGAACCAGCCCGGTGGGTCCCAGTGTCCGAGTGCGGCTCAGCGAGAAGCGCGCGCAATTTATTCCCGCCGGTGGCTCCCAGCTGGAGTAAACTTTCCGGCAGCCACTCTGCTATCCCAGCACCCAAACTCTGCGAGCACTTTTGCACACTCCAGCTCGGAACCGGTTATCATGCCCTCCGGCCGCGGCATCTTACCTCTGGGCAGCAACGCTCAGGCATCAGTTACTCACCTGCGCCTCGGCTGCTTCACTGCTTGTCACCAAGGGCGCCCGGAAGGTTAGAGTCGTCCCTGTCCCTTTAAGGGGGCCGAGCCCAGGCTCGGCTACTTCCGCCCCAAAGCAACATGGCGCCAGCAGGGAGAGGAGCAGGTAAGGGCGCGGAGATAGCTCCCCTCAAAAAGATGGCGACGCCCTGGCCGCCGCGTTCGCGCCTGACGGTGACGTCACTTCCGGGGCGGAGGAGGCTGAGTGGTGCAGTGAGGGACAAACAAAAGGAGGCGCCGGAGGGGCGCAGTGGCCGGCGGCGGGACGAGCGGCAGGGGTCGAGGGGCTGCCTGCTGGGCGGCCCGGCGTGGCTGGCCCTGGTGAGTAGGTGGGATGGAGAAAGGGGCGCGAGCTGTCACCTCTCAGAACCCACTCCTTCACGCCCCTGCCAGCTGCCGGGTCCCGGGCGCCCCGAGCAGCTTCGGCTCTGTCTGCTGGGGCCGGCTCCTTGGGGCCTCCCGCCGCAGTTCAGTTCTGTCTACGTCGGGGCTCCCTCCTTCCCCGGGTCTTCTGGACCGCACCCTCTCCCTGGTGCCGCGGCGCGCGAGCCCCCCTCCCAGGCACCCCGAGCCTCCCTGCGCTCTACATACCGGGAGTTTCCGCCTCGGTTCCCCCAGGTCCCCTTGTCACCCCCTGGGTTCCCCCAGATCGTCAGCACTCCCCACACACACACCCCCGCTTCGTAGAGGTTCCACCTCTGGGCTCTCTTCTTGCCAGATCGTTATCGTTTTCAAAGGTCCCCCTGCTCCCTTCTCCATGGTTGCCCGACCCCCTCCTCTCCCGTTGGACCCCTCCCTCTTCTTGATCCGGCGGGAACAGTGCCCCGACTTGAGGGCAGGATCCCTAGCTGGGCTCTTGGTGTCTGTCTAGGCTGGGGTTCCTGGGAAGACCGGTCCGGGGTCTGGGGCCCGTGTCTTGTGCATCCAGATAGGCCTGAGGGCCAGCTCTGATTAGGTCCGGGCTGGTCCCGCTATCGGTGAGCGGAGATCTTGCGGAGTTGGCTCCCAGACTGAAGGAGCATAGCCCGGGTCCTTAGGGTTCACGATGATTCTGCTCCTTTTGTTGATTGCTTTTTCCTTGGTCCGGACTGGAGTGAACCAAGATTGGCCTGGTTCTCAGCTGATGCAACTGCTGCCTTTTTTGGAAAGGAGAGATGGTTGGGGGGTGTCCTGCAGCCTCTTCCTGGTGGGGACTTGGCTGAAAGGGTGGAGCGGGCATTCCCCTTACTTACCTCTTCCCCCGCCCTACCAGGAAACCTCTTGAGGATGAGGTGTGAGGATGAGGAGGGAGAGAGCTTGGTAAGGAAAAGGGAATTTGGGCCTAAATTGTGGAGGAGGGATTTGGGGGAGCTGAAAGCCTCTTGAGCGCTTCTCCCACTTTTCCGTTAGGAGTCCCTGTCCCCCCGGCCAAACTGTATCCTGCCATCTGAGCAAACATACTGGCCGACAGACTGGAGGCAGGAGAGGTTAGGTCTGCTCTTGGTGAGACTTCCTGTGAAGGGGGTGGAAAAGTGGGAGTTTATTCCGAGGGACTGGTCAGTGCCCGTGGCGTTGCCTTCATGAAGGTCAGCTCTTCCTCTGGCTCACCAGGGAGGCAAGGAGAGGTGACATGCTGGGGCCCTGGCTTTCGGAGAGAACCTGGGGGCATGAATGCCATAGGCTCTACCTCCCTGTCTTCCCGGTTGTAGAGATTCTTTGGGGTTTGGGCCAGTGCCCTTCTGCTCTCCCAGGGCGGTGGGACACAGAGCAGGGGCCCAAGACATGTTTGTGACTTCCTCCCGGAAACCAACCAGATACTTTTGTTCTCCATCCCTGGGGCACACCCACTAGGAAGCAGTTTCCTCTGCAAACTTTGAGTGGCTTTGCTAGAAAGTGGGGGCTCCGGAGGGTTTCCCCAGTCAGTCAGAACTCGAGGAGGTGGCTGGGTCTTGGGTGGCTGCCGGCCTGGTCTGGACCTCACCGGTAGGAGTTGGAGGAAAGGAATCAGCCTGATTGCTGACGCCTTCTCCTGAGAGTGGCGTTGATTCTAGGTGTTTGCTTGGGGACACTGAGGTACAGATAAATGGTCTGAGACCTCACGAGGAGTCAGGGGGGATGGACGTGGGACGCTAGAGCCCAGCACACCATCTCCTCATCCTTTGACTCATTCATTCATTCGTTCATTCATTCTTTCATTCAGCCATCCTTTAGTAAGTACCTGGTCTGGTCGAGAAATGGTGCTAGGAGAACACAATCCCTGGCCTGGCCTCCTCTGAGCTGCAGTCTCAGAGGAGAGGCAGACAGGAAAACATTGATACAGCTGAATGATAGAAGTATTACAGAGGAAAGCGGTATTAGCTCTGGGTGAACATGTAGGGGGTAGTCACTGTGTGTTTCCTGGAAGAGGAAGAACTAGAAGGATCAGTGACAGGGAGTCCAGAGGCCCGAATTCTGGTCCTGGCTCTGCCACAGGCAAGTGACTGGACTGCCCAGTGGGTACCCCCATCCTGCCGAGGGGGGCGGGGCGGGGTAGAGGCTGGCTTAGATAATGACAGACGAGGTGCTTTTCTGCCTAGTTGCCATCACCCCGGGTGGGATTGATGAGTTGTTGTCTCCCTGGGAGGCGAGAGGCCGTCTTCTGATCCTTCCCTCCCAGCACAGTGCCTAACCCTGAGTTAAGTGCTCAGTGGCCTAAGTGGTTGGAAGGCGCCACAGTCCCTCCTAGAACCGTCCAAGTCCCTTTGTCCCTTTGTCTGCCTGCACTCCCCCCCCCCCCCCCCCCGGCACCCCACCCCCCCACACCTTCCTGCTAACTCCTGCTTAGCCTTCCATGTGGCTGGGCCACATGCCCTGCTCCTGGCTGATTTCAATGCTTCCCCCTACCCCTGTTCTAGTCTGATCACGCTTCTCTCCCCACCCTGCTAACTTTTCTTGTTCACGCTTGTGAACAGCTCTGAGCAGAGCGCTGACATGTAGGAGATGCTCACTAAATGCTTCTTGACTAATAAATGACGGTCAGGTTTTGTGTTGGATTTGAAGTCCTGTGTGTGGGCTGAGGATTTGTCTTGGCCTGCTCACCCGCTATAGTGTTTCTCTCTCCACTTCCCACCTGCAGACCTGGCTCTAGCCAGGCTGAACCACTCAGCATTCTCTAGATGTCATGTTCTGTCCCCTCCAGGCAAACATGTGCTGTTTCTTCTGCCTGGAATGCTCTTTCTCCATCTCCTACTCCCTCAGCAGTCAACTCAGGCCACACCTTTTCCAGAACTCCTTCCCTGACCCCACCGGTGTTTGTTCTGTGTTCCCATAGCATTTGGGCTCCCCCCAGCAGTGTCCCGGGCTCTCAAGAGCCAATTGTGACTGTTGACTTGGCATCTCCCCCGTAGATTGTTTGATTCTCTCTTGTCACCCCAGAGCCCAGCTGAGGTCTGGCACCGAGCAGGCACTCAGAAAATGTTGGCAGCACAGCAGGTAACTCTGCTAGTCACACACATCCCTGCTGACAGTAGCTCTTGCTTTCTCTTAGGGAGGCAGCTTCCATGGCGCGAAAGGAATGCCAGAACCCTGCCCAGAGAGACGTGGGCCAGCCTCAGCACCGACAGCCAACGCGCAGATAGCAGAGCCGTCCACGGGGTAAGGACTGGGCCAGCGTGGGCCTCCACTTGGGGGCCTTGCCCAGCTTGGAGAGCAAAGGCTGGTATGTCCGTCTCTACAGTCCTTTGCTCTTCTCACTGTAGGCCCATGGCAGAGGTGGCAGGTCCTAGGGCAGAGGTGGCAGGAGATAGAATTCTTCCTGCTTCTCCCGACTCTGGCCAGCTGAGTCGTATGTGGTTCCGGTGCTCTTCAAATGCCAATGTTAAGTTTCCTTGCCAGCCTCTGTTTTATCTCCTGCAGCCCAGATCTTGTCAGTCTGGGTTGTTTTGAATGCTGTCTCGTGACCGCATATCCCAAGGTGTGTTCCATAGAACACCAGTTTCTTTGGTCACAGGGGGAAACAACTTCTTCTTCTTGCTGCAGGACTTCTCAGAGCCTTGAGTGCATTGAAAAGAACATGAGTCTCTGAGAGGGAGCTAGCAAGTCGTGTTTCTTCACACTCATTTGATCACGGGGATGGACCTCTGGAGATGGGGCTTCCTTGGCCTACATTTTGGAAAACAGTTTCCCAAAGCAGGAGAGTGCACTGGTGAGGACTGACATGTTGTAGTCACACCTGGGGTTGAGTTCTAGCTGTCGCGTGCTCCATGAGTGACCGTGGACCAGTCACTGTACCTCTCTGAGCCTCAGCTTCCTCATCAATAAAAAGGGGGTAATATGAGCACCTTACCTCCCTTTCAAGTATTTTGAAGAGTTAATGTGTTGACATAGGGAAGGCACTTAGAGTGTGTGTCCCAGACGTGTTCCCTAGTCACAGCAGGTGCATGTACAGACTGCTTTATAATTTGTGAAACACACCTTTATCAGTGACCTCCTTTGATCATTTGAGGAAGCTCAGGCAGTGGCCTTTATCCCCCGTTTATAGATGTGAAAACTAAGTCTCAGAGGAAGGAAGCAACTTCCCGAGACGCATCAGGAAGGAAGACAGGGACATGCGACTTCAATCTGATCCTGGAATCCTGGGCCTGTGCTCTGTGCCCAAGGCCTTCCTGCACCCACTTCCCACCCCAGCTTTTTGTTAAGGAAGGCCTGGCCCTCCCCAGCCTGGATGTTAAAAGAAATAATAATAATAATGATAATAATAATAATTATCATTATTATTATTGTAGTCGCTAACATAGTTGCATGTTCATTATGTTTTTATAATGTTTTGGTTTTAATGTCATACAGAAAGTGAAAGTCTCCCATGATCCGCATCTCCAGAGGTGTGAATGGGGAGGTGTATGTTATTCCACATGTATTACCATTTGCTTATTTATCCACAATCAGGTCCCGTTACAGCTGCTGGTTCACAGCTTGCTGTTGCTTCATTTAACGGTTTCCCCTGGACCGCTCTCCCAGGCGAAGGGAGGTCTGTGAGTCTGGGTCTGGTCAGAAAGTCCCGACACTCTCCTGGTTCTCCGAACCCCACTGCTCCCCTCCCTCACTGTGCTGGAGTTTTTAAGCAGAGGGAGGTGGGAAATGCCTGGTGTGTGATTTTGTTGACTCTCTTGTTTATTGGGACAAGGTCAGCAGATCTGGGCCCTGCCCTGTAGGAGTTTCCTGTTGGTTTTGAGGAACTCTGTCCCGCAGAGAGAGGCCCGCGCTGCAGTGTCTCTGGCCAGCAGCGAGCAGGAAGCCGCAGGTCCCACTTATCTGCGGTCAGAATTCCTTCTCTGTGCTGGGCGCGTGGTGGGAACCGCATGGGCCGGCCTGAGAGTTTGGTCTCCAGGTTTCGGCTCCCTGTCTGCCTGAGGCAGGGGACACACATGAGTCGTTGCGTTTGCCGGAGTCTGGCCCTGACTTGGTTTACCCTGGCAGTTCCTGAGGGAAGCCTCGGTCTTGATCCCCTGGGGATGCTCCTTTCAGGTTTTAGCCTTGAGGGTGGGCAGGTGAGAAGAAGGTGAGGCGCTACCCTGTGACCTGGGTCTGAAGACGCTCTTTCAGGGCACAAGCGACCTCAGGGTGGGTTTTGGCAGGAAGGGATTTGGGCCTGGTGACCTGGTTTTGTGGAGCTGGGAGAGGGGTTCGGTAGGATCAAGCTGGGGGTGAGGTCTGTGCCCGAGATGTCTCCCTCACCTGGCAGGATTCGCAGTTCACTGGCCTGAACCCCCCTCTGCCTTGTGTTTCCCTCACACCCTTTCCCTGGAGTCTCTTTCCTTCTCGCAGAGACACTTCTGGCCACGACCCCCAGGAGGTGGCCTCTCCGCCTTCTCCCTCCTTCCAGCCGCAGAGCCTTCAGGTCCCGTGGTCATCTTCAGTGGCCGCGGTCTGAGCGCTAGGTAGTGTGCCAGCTCACGACATACATTTGCCACCTTCCCTGTCACCTATGTGAGGTAGTCGCACCATTTTACAGGCCAGGAGACCAAGGCTCAGTGAGATGGGGGCTCTTGCCCAAAGTTGTACAACTTAGTGGCAAAGGCAGGACTCGAACCCAGGTCTGTTTGCCTTGGCAGTTCGCCTGTGCTTTTACCCCACCTCCCACTTTTCTGTTTCTCTAGGTTCGCGCTCTTGAGGGTACTTCAGAGTCGCCCAGGAGCTTGTTTAAAATGCTGTTTCCCCTGGGCCCACTACCACAAACCTGCAGTCAGAGCCTTGGGGCTGGGCCCAGGACTCTGCACCTCAGAGAAGCTCCCCAGGCTGGTGGTCTGCAGGCCACACCAGGAAACACGGACCAGGGTGACTCTTTCAGCCCTGGTCCCCAGGTCTGGTGACGGAGTCCCTCTGCCACGAGCATTGATGCCCTTGGTATAGATGCCAGCTGAGCTCCCCTCAGGAAGGATTTTAGTGACCTCCCAGTGTGTGTGCAGGGGGCGGGCTGCAGGAAAGGCATTTAACCTTCCCTCATCAAGGATGTGTGGGGCTGAGGTTTCTGGAGTAGCTTTTACTCCCAGCCACAAACAGCCCCTGCTGTCTCTCCCGATGCGTTTCTAGTGCATCTCGTAGCAAGTTCTACATTTAAACATCTCTTGAGGGCTTAAAAACCTCAAAATTAAATAGATGGTTGCAATGTAGCCTCATGCCTGGAGCAGTGTTCCGCCGGAGTAAAAGTGGCTGTAAAATTCCACGGCTCTCACTTGCCACCTGGACATTCTCGAGGCACTGCTGCCAAACTCACGCCCTCTGAAGTCGGTGTGCTGGCAGATGCGCTGACCAGGGCCGGGGCGGGGCGGCGCGGCATGGGAATCCTCTACGCACAACTCCCAGCTGGTGTCCTGGGTCAGCATCCCCGGCAGCACCCTGCTCCAGGCCAGAGAGCTGGGCCCCTGGCATCTCCCCTGCAGCCGGGCCCCCTCACTCCCAGTCCCCTAGGATCTCAGCAGAAGATGTGTCTGCAGCCTCCCTTGGGTGGTCCCGCCCACATTTTGTAACCTGTCCAGGAAGGCAGTGCTAGTATTCATAGCAGATTAAGACTGTCTCTAAGGCCCCTCTGCCTCCACAGGCCCAGACCAGACACCTGGCTTCTGGGCCCAAACCCAGAGCTGGGCTCCCTTCCAAAGTTTCCTTAAAGCTGTACTCGAGAGACCAGAGGCATTTGAGTATGGCCTGCCTATGGTTACCTGCAGCACCCTGGTTTCCCAGGCCCCCTCAGGGAAAGGGGAAGCATCTCCAGGGGTCTGGGTGCCAGGGTGGGCCCAGAGGACCTGCTTGCCTTTGAGGCAGATTAGCACAATGGAAAGTTAGATCCGGGGTGATCTTTCCCGCCATCTAGCTTTGTGGCCTTGGGCAGGTCACTTAACCTTTCTGGGCCTCATACCCATACAGGGACTGGTAATACCGACTATAGTAATAACAGCAGCTAACATTACAGAGTCTCACTACATGGGAGGCACTGGGCCAAAAGTTTCTATGGACTGCTTCCTTCATTCCTCACCACCACCCAATCAGGAATAGACTCGTCAGCCCATTTTACAGATGAGGAAACCAGAGCCCTGGGACGTGAAGTGACTTTCCTGAGGCCACAGACTGGAGCCACCTTATTGCTTTGCGTGGAGATTGGGAGCTGAGGCACAGGAAACGGTGCAGTGTCAGTAACCAGCAGCTCTAACACCAGCCTGGTGGGGTGCGGGAAGCCCTCACCTCCAGCTTGGCCTTGAGCTCCTGTGTGCCGGCTCACAGTGGGGAAGTCCCCCACCTGTCACCCTTTACCCCAGAAGGCAGGCCCTGCCCTTGCGAGTCTGCAGGAGGGTGAGCCTATAGGGGCGGCCCAGCCCCAACGTGAGAGCAGTTTGGAACTGAAACTGGTGCCCCACCCCCGCTGGCCCGAACTGGCTCCCCTCTTCCTTTCCCCAGGAAGTGAGGGTGTGCCTTCTACACAGGGAGAGTGCCAAGCTAGGCAGCACCCCCAGCTCCCAGCCGCTGACTCATTCCTGTTGGGTGTGGGGGCCTAGAGGGCAGTGCCCTGCGCTTGGGTGTGTGGGGGCTGTGTGCACCCGATGACGAGGTCACCTCCTCCGCCCTCTGGCTCTGGGACCAGAAGAGGCCTGGGGGTGCTGACCAAGGAGCAGATTCGCAGGCCCAGAGCCTTCCAGGGACAGGGCCAGTGACCCAGTGTCTTCTTGGGGCCTCTTGGGAATGACCCTGCCCCATTCTCTGGGAGAGTGTTGGAGGGACCGCCTTCCCCACAGTGGTGGGGGAGGGCAGCTGGCCTCCCACGTCCCCTCCTCCTGGGAAGTTTTCCCAGCGTCTCTGTTTGGCCTTCAACAAAAGGCTCTCTGTGCCCTGTTTACCCACTGCTTTGCCTGCTGCCACTGCTCAGGTGTGGAAGCCAAATCTCTGTAGGCCGTAGTGGGGGCTGGAGTGTGTTGGGTGGTCTCCCTCCGGGACTGAGGGGCCAGTGTGTCATTTCCTTGACCCCTTTTCTGTCTGTAAGAAGCATCAGAAGGAAATCAACAACAGGAACCAGGCTTCACACCTGAGGGGTGGTTCAGTGAACAGAACGCTGACTATCCACCCCCATCCTTTCCTGGGGTCCTGAGCTGGGAGGTGCTCCAGAAGTTCACGCTCGGGGAGTTCTGGGAGGTTCTGGGGGCCTGGTCTGTGTTATAGGTGTTTGTGCTTGCGGCTCAGCCCTCACCTGGGTGTCTTCCCCTCCCCCAAATTCTCAGAGGGTTTTCTGCCCTGGCAGCTGGGTTGTGGTAAGTAGAGGGTGCCTTCCTCTATGCCAGACACAATATACATTGTCTTATGTTTAATTCTCACCATAAGCCTCTGAGATAGGTATCGTCATAGTCCCCTTTTACATGAGGAAACTGAGGCTCAGAGAGGAAGTCATTGGTGCGTGAGCTCACCCACTGAGGTGTTGCGACCCTGCAGTGAGGACGCCGCCCTGCTCCCTGGGTAGCGCAGGCAGGAGTGGGCCACTCTTTTTCCAACACAGTAGATGGCAGGTTCTTCTTGTAAAGTCTTTTAAAATTCTTAGAAACCTCACAGGGAGGAAGACCTTTTGGGTTTTTCTCAAGTATTTTTTTTCCAACTTATAAAAGTACCAAATTTAAACCCTAGAAGATGGGTTAAGTCATTCACATTGTTATGCAACAATCAGCTCCATCCATCTCCAGAACTCTTCTCAGCTTCTCAAACTGAAACTCTGTCCCCATTAAACACTTACCTCCTCATTATTCCCTCCCTCAACCCCCGGCACCACCATTCTACTTCCTGTCTCGATGAACTTGACTCTTCTCGGGACCTCTGATCAGTGGAATCCTACGGCATTTGCCCTTTTGCAGATCATGTGTTTTATATACTGGTCAACATCTCTTTTTCTATGTTTTTTTTGCATTTTTTTATTACTTAATATTGCGTGGCCATCTTTTGGGTCACTATACAGATCTATAAGATAGGTGGCGTTGTTCTTATTTTAAAGTTGCAAAAACAGAGGCTGGGGCTAAAAACGGGCTAAATAATTTGCTTAGGGTCATGGAACTATTTCATGCTAGGGCTGGACTTGAACCTGTGTCTCCCTAACTCCAAAGCTCTTGTTCTCTGCACTCTCTGAGATCTGCCTGCCGCCAAGGGGAGGCTGGGGCCCTCTGGGGTGCTTCGCTGACTCCCCAGTCCTGCAGCAGGAACCTGGGCGCGCTTCTCCCCACCTGTGTGTGCTACTCCCTACCCACTTCTGCATCTGGGGTGGGGGGCAGGTTCAGGAAGGGATGATGCTGCGTCTGCAGGAGCCTCAGAGACCACACAGGTGCTGCCGTGCCCTGAGGAGCAGGCCAGTGGGAAGGAGCCAAACCTGCTGCCCTGGCAACCGGTCCAGTAGCTGCTCCTCCAGCTGATTGTGGCAGGTGTGTGCGGACCAGAGCGAGGGCCAGGCAGGAGGGGTAGAAACGGTACATTGCGTATGAAATATTTCCATTTAAGCACACAGAAAAGTATAAAACTAGAACAAACATCTTTTATCCAGGACTCAGCTTTGTCAGAACTTAATTTTTGCAATAATTGCTTCAGATTCCCTCCCTCCCTCCCTCCCTCCCTCCTTCCCTCCCTCCGTCTCTCTCTCCCTCTCTCTCTCATGCTGTCATTATTTCAGGCACAATTGAACCTCTTTCCCCAATCCCATTTTCTTCCCCCTCTAGGTGAAATTATTACTTGATTTTCGGGCTCCCCATGCAGGTTTTTAGACCTTCACTACACTTGGATATATACGTTATGTGATGTGTGTGTTATGCTGTAGCTGGTTTTTGGCTCAACATTGTTTTTGAGGTCTAGCCACGTTACTCATGTAGCCGTAGTTCACTCACTTCCATTGCTTTGCATTCCGTTGTATAATTAGAGCAGTTTATCCTCCCCCTCATGGACGTTTAGGTTGTTGCTGAATTTCTGTTATCCTGTCGGTGGCTTCACATGTATGTGTAAAGCAACTCTCCAAGATCTGTAACTCGGGAGAGAAATTGCTGGGTTGTGGGACCTGTGTACCCTCACCCTGTCTCTGGGAATTCAATATTTTTGCCAATCGCAGGGGACTGAAATGGCATCTGATTGTTTTAATTTGCATTCCTTGATTAGTCATGAGGTTAAGAATTACTTCATACATTCATTTTCATTTGCGTTTTTTCTTCCTATTCATATATTTGGCCTTTTTTTTTTTTCCTACTAGATTGTCTTTTTCTTATGTTTGTAGGTGTTCTGCATTTGTTCTGGATATTAAACCTTTTTGGTAGTTCTACACATTACAAATATCTCCTCCAAGTGGTGGGCTCTTTTCACTTGTTTCTTATCATAGCCTTTGATGTGCATACATTGGAACTTTAATGTGATCAATATATCAATCATTTCCTATAAGGGTTTGTACTTTTTGTGATAAGACATGCTTCTCTATCTTAAAGACAGTAAGCAGGGGGCGCAGCCCACCATCCCATGCGGGAATTGAACTGGCAGCCTTGTTGTTAAGAGCTGGCAGCTCTAACCAACTGAGCCATCTGGCCGCCCCACCAGCAGCTCAGCGGAGGCAGCTTGTTTTCTTCAATCTAGTTGTGGAGGGCGCAGCTCACTGGCCCATGTGGGAATCAAACCAGCAACCCTGCTGTTCAGAGCTCACGCTCTAACCAACTGAGACATCCGGCCGCCCTAAAATCTTTTTTTCTTGATTACATAAATGACATATGCTTATAATAGAGGTAAATTTGGGGTGAACAAGATTATAAACAGCTGTCTAATCTCACTACCAAGGTTGTTTGAACATATATGAAAACTTACTGAGGAACGGTTACTATATCACAGTTTTGTTACCTACTTTTTACATTTAACATACTCTGGAGATGTCAAGTCCTCAAGTGCTTTGCTCTGACGTGTTTTCATTGTTTCCTAGCATTCCATCACCTGATCATTTGATAGGTACTTCTCCCGTCACTTGTTGCCAATTTTCCTGGGGTATAAATAAGATTGTGATGAACATTCCTGTAACCAAATCTTGGTTCTAGAGTTTTTCCCAATCAGTTGCGTCCTTTCTCCCACCATGTCCCCTTCCCAGGCTCAGCCCAGTTCAACAGACCTTTACTCCCTGCTCTGTATTCCAGGCTCTGCACAAGGGACCAGACGAGCACTGCTGTCCTGCGGGGCTCCCAGCCTCCTCACCCGATCCCTCTGTGGTCTCTTGCCCTCTGCTTCCGGGCTTTACCAGGTGCAGACAGGGTCTCCCACCTCGAAGGTGGGTGTTGACCCCTGACCTCTAGGAGGGCACTGTCTCCAGCTTAAAGTGATGCATGTGTTCTGGAAGAAGGACAATTAGCTGGACCAGAGCTCAGGTCCAGCAGGGCACATTGCCTTTTGGTCTTTTCTCTGCCGCCCTGATTTCAACCCTTAATCTTTGTCCTCTATTCAGGATCCTCTCCAGATTCTCCATCTCTTGGGGCAGAGGCCTGACCTAAGCCAGCTCCCTTGTTCCCTCCTGAAATTACCTTCCTAAAGCTGCAAAAGAACACCAAATCCCCACACCCAAGGGCCAAGTTTTTCCTTTTTTTAGGCTACATTTATTTTAAATTCTGTACTGTTTTTCAACTGCAAAGATAATGCATGCTGGTAAAAATTGCAGTTTCCTTCCATTCTGCCTCCCGTTCCCACTCTAAGAGGGAACGCTTCCCACGGTGCAGGGCATGTTGATCAAGGGTTTGTCTTTATTTATTATGCTGGATCTCGTTTTCTTCCAAAACGGCACGATGTGCAGAACTACTCCGTTCTGCTGAAAAGCCCCTGTGGCACTCTAGTGCCTTCTTTAATGTACCAGGATGTGCTATGGTGTGCCTACTGTGTGCTGGGCCTTGCCTAACTCTCTCTGCCAGGGGTCTGCAAGCCTACGGACAGTTTTCCTTCTTCGATTTCCTTTCTTCGTGCTCTGTTTCTGTGCACTTTCATTCATTCATCGTGAGTCTGCTGGAGTCAGGATTGCCCTGGAGGGCCAGGCCCGAGCCTGTTCTAGCCCCATTTCACAGATGAGGGAACTAAGGTTCAGACAGGATAAGTCACCTGCCCAACGTCTGCACTCCTGAGTGGCAGTGCCCAGAATGGCCCCAGTGTCCCTCCACCTCTATACTTGCTCTCCACCTGCCCAGGGTCCCCCCTAGGCGGTTTGGGGAACCTCATTTCTATGACTTGTTGATAGAACTTGCCAGGGCTTCTGTAACCATCCCCAATTTATGGATGGGGAAAGCAAGGTGCCCAGAGGGCAGGAGTCCTGGCTGCCCCGCCTCCCGGCCGCACCCTCCGGCCCATGCCCTTCGCTGTGCCCACTCCAGGCTTATCTTGCTCTGAGGTCTCTTAAGACCCTCAGAATTTATCGAGCACCTACTGTATACTGAAGACTCCTGTCCCCAAGGAGCATCTGGTCTGTCTCAGGTGACGAGGAGGGCAAGGAGAATTGACACCAGACCAACCGACCGCCCGCCCCACTCTGCACTCAGCCACAGTCTACACTAAGCGCGCTATAAAAGCGTGAAATTCCTCGGACTCTTCCCAGCAGCCCGGGGAGGTGTCCTGCGCATTGTGCTTGTACAGAGGCTGCGGCCGAAAGCCTGTGGTGAGCCTGCCCAAGGTCACCTGCCTGAAGCTCTTCCCAGCAGGCCTTTGGCGTATGTCTCTCCTGCTATGGCCACAGCTGCCCCTGCCTGCACACCGGGTCGAGTCTCTCCCAACCTTCCCCACTTGCTCACACTGGTCCGAGAGACCCCTGAAGTGGGGGACACACCTTGGTCACTTTTATTGCCCCCACCGGACCAAGCCAAGGGCTGAGCAGAGTTCAGGATGTGCTTGGAGACCAGGTGTTGGGGGGTCTGGTGGGGCTGAGAGCCAGGCATGTTGGGACAGAAAGATTTTACTGTTTTCTTCCTCTCTGAGTCTCAAGCTCCCTCACCCGGAAAGAGAGCTGTGAACAGTGCCCGCCTCAGAACCAGGAGTCTGGAGGGCACGGTGTGCAGAGCTCCAGACAGCAGGGGCCCAGACGTACCCCTCACTGTGAGACTGCTGTCCTCCAGGCTCCCGACACACCCACCCCGCCCTCCGAAACAGGGAGGATGCAACCACATCCTGCCTGATCTTGAGCTGCCTCCACCCCCCACACCTGGCATCCTGCTGTGAAATACTCATTCTGGACTCTCCAGGGCAGGCTGTGGCAGGCCCCAGGCCCTCTCCTCTTGGCCCTTCCTTTCCTGTCCTCAGTTGTTGGGTGCGCCCCTGGATGTGGACTCGGGGAGCCAGGACAGGAGAGACGGGAGGGCGAGCTGGTGTCTCGAAGTCCGGGTGTCTCAGCTGGAGGCTGGCTGCATGAGTCAGCGGGCCCTCCCCTGGACTGCCACTTTCCCAGGAGTGTGGGTGTGTAGGAGCCAGCTGGTCATTAGAGGACCCGGGCCTTCCTGTCGTCCTGTCCTCACCTGGAGGGCTGACCCCTGGGCTGGAGCCACCAGCCCAGGGCACTGCTGATGTCTGCTGGCCCTGCGGTGACCTGAGTTCTGGGAACCCCGGGGCATGGGGTAGCTGCACTCCTCAGCTCAGTGTCTTGGTACCGCTGGCGTGTGGGGCCTCTGGGTCGGTAGAGAGCAAGCACACACAGTGCAAGGACCCAAGCGAGGAGGTGGAGGGATAGGCCCGGGCTTGGTCTTTGCTCTGCCCTCAGCAGCGTGACACGGGGCAGGTGACTTCACCTCTCTGAGCCTTAGTTCCCCTATCAGTGGAGTGGGGCCAAAGATAGGCCTTTCTTCTGGACATGGAAAGGATTCCATGAGGGGGACCCCGTGGGAAGGACTAGCACGGTGTGTGGCACGCATCCATCTAAGTGGCCCGATTTCCTCACAGGGTCCTGGTTTGCTTTCCTCCTGTCCTCCGCACCCATCCCAGAGCGCCCTAGAAGGACGTGACAGGAAGTTTGCCGGGAGGCCCTGTGTAAGGAAGGGTTCGTTACCATTGTCATTATTTGTATTATCAGGAATCAAAATAAGGTGCCCCAGTTCCATACCCTTGGGCACCCTCGTTGCTCCCCAAGAGAAACAGACCCATTTATCAAAACACAGGTATTTACACCTTGGTTTAAAATCTAGATTAGAAAATAGGGCATAAAGTAAAACCACAATTTTATTTTTAAAAAATAGACACAGAAAGGACTGGAAGGTTATTACTCATTGAAAAGCCAACAGTGGGTAACCCTGGGTGGTGTTTTTTCGGAGGATTTCAATTTTGTCCTTATGCTTTTTATATTTTCCTGGCATTCTCCTGTGAGCATCTAGTACCTTTTTCATCTCGTTGTGTCTTACAGACCGTTCGTTGTAAGAGCAATGTACCTTGGCAGGTTGACCAAGGACGGGATTCCTTCCGCACATTTATTTTGTTGCTCACCTCCTGTATGTCAATGGCTGGATTTCCTGAATGTAGTTTCTTACCAGGGTTCCCCAACGTTGGTCAATCATTAGTGTCATCGAAGTCACATATTAAAAAATCAGGTTCCCCGGCTCTACCCAAGACCTACTGAACTGGACTCTGGCGGGAGAACCTGAATTTCCTTTTGCACACACACGGACGCACACAGCCTGAGATAATTTTCCATAAATACATATGTGTGATCATGTGATCCGGCTTCGAGAGAACAACCTTTTTTTCTTGCTCTCTCTCTCAGTCGCCTCCCCCAGGAGCCTGTTGGCACACTTGCTATGTCCTCGGTTTCCCCCAGTGTTCGCGGAATCCTGTATGGACATAACTACATGCACACATGTAGGAGTTGTTAGACATCCCTATTTGTTTTATAAAAGTGAGTTTATATTAAGACCCTTCTTCTGCATT
Organism: Rhinolophus ferrumequinum; assembly: GCF_004115265.2. Taxonomy (NCBI): domain Eukaryota; kingdom Metazoa; phylum Chordata; class Mammalia; order Chiroptera; family Rhinolophidae; genus Rhinolophus; species Rhinolophus ferrumequinum. The sequence continues at coordinate 77,586,675 of NC_046295.1, forward strand.
TGACTTTTCTCACGTTGCAGAAATCTCTTCAGGTCACTGGAGCAGCTTCATGGCAGCTGGCTCCGAGTGAACTGGGTGTTTTCAACAAGCCCTTCTGGTCAGTCTGAACATGAAGAGGATGGATCTAGACGGGAATTCCCGAAAGCTCTTCCTACAATTCAGGGGAGGCTGTGGGAGGCTGCATTAGTGGTCTGTTAGCGTGGGCCCTGACCTCAGTGCTCAGTCTTCCTGTCTGTTAAATCGGGAGGCTGCCTTCCTTCTCCCACGGCGGTGTCTCAGCCACCCGGTTGTCTCTAGAGAAAGGCCGATCCACAGGTTGGCCCATGAGTGTCAAGGCTGGGTCTCCCCCACTAGACTTGAGGTAGAACTTTGAACAATAAGTCCATTGTCTCCTTCCCCTGACCCCTTGGTCCCAGAAAGCCAGGCTACCCTGCAGTAACCCCTCCTGTGGGTCCCTTTCAGGTTGAGCCATGATTCCGGTGACGGAGCTCCGCTACTTTGCGGACACGCAGCCGGCGTACCGGATCCTGAAGCCGTGGTGGGACGTGTTCACCGACTACATCTCCATCGTCATGCTGATGATCGCGGTCTTTGGGGGCACGCTGCAGGTCACCCAGGACAAGATGATCTGCCTACCTTGCAAGTGGGTCACCAAGGACTCCTGCAACGACTCGTTCCGGGGCTGGGTGGCCCCAGGCCCAGAGCCCCCGTACCCCAACGCCACGATCCTGCCGACCCCTGACACGGGCCCCACGGGCATCAAATACGACCTGGATCGGCACCAGTACAACTACGTGGACGCCGTGTGCTACGAGAACCGTCTGCACTGGTTTGCCAAGTACTTCCCCTACCTGGTGCTTCTGCATACGCTCATCTTCCTGGCCTGCAGCAACTTCTGGTTCAAGTTCCCGCGCACCAGCTCCAAGCTGGAGCACTTTGTGTCTATCCTGCTGAAGTGCTTCGACTCGCCTTGGACCACGCGGGCCCTGTCGGAGACGGTGGTGGAGGAGAGCGACCCCAAGCCGGCCTTCAGCAAGATGAACGGCTCCATGGACAAGAAGTCGTCGACGGTCAGCGAGGACGTGGAGGCCACCGTGCCCATGCTGCAGCGGACCAAGTCTCGGATCGAGCAGGGCATCGTGGACCGCTCGGAGACGGGCGTGCTGGACAAGAAGGAGGGCGAGCAGGCCAAGGCGCTGTTCGAGAAGGTGAAGAAGTTCCGCACCCACGTGGAGGAAGGGGACATCGTGTACCGCCTGTACATGCGGCAGACCATCATCAAAGTGATCAAGTTCATGCTCATCATCTGCTACACCGTCTACTACGTGCACAACATCAAGTTCGACGTGGACTGCACCGTGGACATCGAGAGCCTGACGGGCTACCGCACCTACCGCTGCGCCCACCCCCTGGCCACGCTCTTCAAGATCCTGGCGTCCTTCTACATCAGCCTGGTCATCTTCTACGGCCTCATCTGCATGTACACGCTCTGGTGGATGCTGCGACGCTCCCTCAAGAAGTACTCGTTCGAGTCCATCCGCGAGGAGAGCAGCTACAGCGACATCCCCGACGTCAAGAACGACTTCGCCTTCATGCTGCACCTCATCGACCAGTACGACCCGCTCTACTCCAAGCGCTTCGCCGTCTTCCTGTCGGAGGTGAGCGAGAACAAGCTGCGGCAGCTGAACCTCAACAACGAGTGGACGCTGGACAAGCTGCGGCAGCGGCTCACCCGGAACGCGCAGGACAAGCTGGAGCTGCACCTGTTCATGCTCAGCGGGATCCCCGACACCGTGTTCGACCTGACCGAGCTGGAGGTGCTGAAGCTGGAGCTGATCCCGGATGTGACCATCCCGCCCAGCATTGCCCAGCTCACGGGCCTGCAGGAGCTGTGGCTGTACCACACGGCGGCCAAGATCGAGGCGCCCGCCCTGGCCTTCCTGCGCGAGAACCTGCGGGCGCTGCACATCAAGTTCACGGACATCAAGGAGATCCCGCTGTGGATCTACAGCCTGAAGACGCTGGAGGAGCTGCACCTCACGGGCAACCTGAGCGCCGACAACAACCGCTACATCGTCATCGACGGGCTGCGCGAGCTCAAGCGCCTCAAGGTGCTGCGGCTCAAGAGCAACCTGAGCAAGCTGCCGCAGGTGGTCACGGACGTGGGCGTGCACCTGCAGAAGCTGTCCATCAACAACGAGGGCACCAAGCTCATCGTCCTCAACAGCCTGAAGAAGATGGTGAACCTGACCGAACTGGAGCTGATCCGCTGCGACCTGGAGCGCATCCCCCACTCCATCTTCAGCCTCCACAACCTGCAGGAGATCGACCTGAAGGACAACAACCTCAAGACCATCGAGGAGATTATCAGCTTCCAGCACCTGCACCGCCTCACCTGCCTTAAGCTGTGGTACAACCACATTGCCTACATCCCCATCCAGGTGGGCAACCTCACCAACCTGGAGCGCCTCTACCTGAACCGCAACAAGATTGAGAAGATTCCCCCGCAGCTCTTCTACTGCCGCAAGCTGCGTTACCTGGACCTCAGCCACAACAACCTGACCTTCCTCCCCGCCGACATTGGCCTCCTGCAGAACCTCCAGAACCTGGCCGTCACGGCCAACCGGGTGAGTGGCCTGGCCGTGGGTGGCCCGCAGGGGGGGGTTGCTCTGGAGGCCCAGTGTCTCAGGACCTCACGTGTGGTTCCCAGCACCCGGAAGGAGCTTGTTGAAAAGAGGGTCCCCGGGCCCCACTCCAGACCGGCTGGATCCGGATCCGTGCAGTTGGGAGCCCACCTCGGCCGCGCACTGCTGCCGAGCTCTCCTGCCAGGAGGAATGGTGTGGTGCAGTGGGCCCATCCCCGAGGTGCCCTGCTGCAGGTTCCTCGCAGGCAGGGATGTGCAGGGCCAGGAGCTCCAAGGCCGGGGGTCCTCTCACGCTCTTGGGGCTGGGTTATGGGAGGCAGGACTTAGCCTGGAGCTGGTGGTGGTTTCCTCAGCTTGTCCACGACCACATTTGGAGCTGAAGGACCAATGTGGGCCCACCAGGGACAGACACGGTGTGGTGGCTACGGCCCCCCGAGGTGAAGCCAAACCGTCTCCACGGCTCCTAGCACCACTCTCACCCCTCCCCTCTGCATTGGGGGTGGCGGAGGGCAGAGCTGGGCTTAGCTGGGGCTGAATTTTCAGTTGCCTCTCTGGAGAGGAAGTAGTGCAAACCGTTGCGGGCGGCAGTGTGGGAGGCCACGCCCTGGAGACACCCTTGAGACCGTTGGCAGTCCCTGTGCAGTGGCACCTGGGCACTAGGCCCTCGCCTGGCCTGAGAAGCAAGGACAGCTCCACAGAGGCAGGCGGATGGGATGGAGGGCAGGTGCTCCTGTGGCTTTGTGGTCTGGCCTTTGCAATGGAAACAAAGTCACAGCCTCTGGGGGGACCTCCCCCTGTCCACTCCTCCTGGCGACCTGCAGGGAAAGGCCAGAACAGATCTTGGAAAGAACAGATCTTCCCGTCCCTACTTTCAGGGCAGAGACTCATAGTGAGGTGGATGGTGATGGAAGTCTGGCAGTCCGTGGCCAAGGGCTGGGAGACCAATGGGAGGGCCCTGACTGAGCCACCACCTCTGCGCCTCCATTGCAGGCAGTGGCATGGAGCAGCCCTGGCGGTTAGAGAGCACTTGCTCTATGTCAGCCTATGCAGGGCACAGTCCTCCAGCAGCCCCAGACACGGAGGCAGGCAGCCCCCGAAATCCCCTGCCCGGGAAAGGACACGCCTTTTCCAGTGTGACTCAGATTGGAGAGTCTGGGCACGCCAGACCTCGGACCACTTAGACGCCTCGCTCCCTGCCTCTCTGACTGCAAACCAACCTGTGTCCTCCATATACCAGAGATGGTGGCAAATCCCCCAAATTAAAACGGTGCATACGTGGGAGAGTGAATGAGGGAGAAGGTCAGATCCCAGGTTGCTTCCCTCTGGAGAATCTGCCCCCAGAGCCTGGGACCCTCCCATTGATCAGGAAAACTGGGCTCCTGGGCAGAAGCCATGTTTGGAGAGTACCAGAAACCCCAACCCTTGTTGAATACGTGTAAGGGGCCCACGTGGCTCCCTCAGAGCACAGTATGGGCCAGATTGCCCCTGGAGTTGGGTCAGATGTGGTCATCCCACAACCCTTTGGAACGCCTGTTGTGTCCTGCTCTGTCGGGAGCGGTGAGGGCACAGGGCTTGATGGGCCCTCCAGCAGGGGGAGGGTACGGCCAGCCTCCAGCCTGGTTCCCTGTCCTGTCCTCCACCCCAGCTCCTCACCCCCAGCATGCTTGTTAGGTCATGCCTCTTGGCTGAGGTCACTTCTCAGGAAAGGAGCTGGCGGCAGGCAGGCACACTGTCCCCAGGAAGGAGACCCTCCGACACCCTGTTTCTTGCACTGCTTAATCACATCCTGTCCCCGCCCCTGGAATGCCAGAAGCCTTATAGGGAAAATAGCTCACTTGGGCGCTCTTAGTCGGGCTCCTCCTTTTAAGCCAGAGCCCCTCTCCTTCCCTCTGGGCCTTGATGGCTCCTCGTGGGCCACGTTGGCCTGCAGGTAGGCCAGCAGGGGTGGGGATGGCCCTTGACTACTATTTTCCCAGGTTTAAACTTACGCTAAGGAATACCTTGATAAGGCAGTCATTCCTTCGTCCACTCAATCATACGTTCATTGATTTGGCAAATTTTTTCTTTTCTTTTTTTGAGTACTCCTAGTGTGGAATGAGGTGGTGGGGACACAGGGACGAACAAGGCCCACGGGCCACCCATCCTGAGCTCACCATCTCGTAGGGAAAGACAAGTAACCAACAATTAGCACAGTGTGACGAGAGCTACGCTGGGCCACGAGGCGCCTGGGAGCACAGAGTGGCCTCAACCCACACTAACCCAGGGCTGGCGGGCTTCCTGGAGGAAGGGACATTTCACCTGGCTCTGAGGGATAAGGAAGAGTAAGCCAGGCGAGACGAAAGGGAGAGTGTAGTAGGTCCTGTCCAGAAGTAACTGAAAGCGGCTGGGGAGGAGCAGTGAACCTCTCCTACAATTTGGACTTTCCCCTGAGGGCAGGGGCCAGGCTGTTCACCAGGGCTGGTAGGAGCGTCCTGTTCTTCCCACTTCTATTTAGATGATCGTATTTTTATTTATTTCATGTCCATTCTCCTTGCCAGGCCCTAAGCTCTCATGACAAGGACCTTGGCTCTTTCGTTCAATGCCTGACTTGTAGCAAATGTTCACCGAATTCTTGCTGATTAAGTGGATAGAGGAGCAAGCTGACTTGCAATTTAGAGAGATGGTTCTTGCTGCGGTGTAAGGGGGTGGTTTGGGGGGCACGATAAGCGGTCATGGGGTTATAGAGACCCTGCAGGAGCAGGGGTGGGGCGTGCCTGCACTGGTAAAGACTGCCAGGGATGGGGAGACACGGGCGGATTTCGGAGAGACTTTGGAGGTAGAACCCACAGGATGTGGGCTGGGTTGGATGGGGAGGAAGGGAGTTGTCTGGGTGACTCCAGGTTTCTTACGTGGCTGTCTGGATAGGTGGAGGATCATTGAGACAGGACGCTGGAGGAGGCACAGGTTTTCAGAGAGGAGAGCGCATGCTCCATCCTGGGTGTGTGGGGCCCTGCGGAAATATGGCCCATACTGTGCTCTGAGGGAGCCACGTGGGCCCCTTACACGTATTCAACAAGGGTTGGGGTTTCTGGTACTCTCCAAACATGACTTCTGCCCAGGAGCCCAGTTTTCCTGATCAATGGGTGGGTCCCAGGCTCTAGGGGCAGATCCTCCAGAGGGAAGCAACCTGGGATCTGACCTTCTCCCTCATTCACTCTTCCACATATGCACCGTTTTAATTTGGGGGAGAGGAACAGGATTTGCCACCATCTCTGGTATATGGAGGACACAGGTTGGTTTGCAGTCAGAGAGGCAGGGAGCCAGGCGTCTAAGTGGTCCGAGGTCTGGCGTGCCCGGACTCTCCAATCTGAGTCACACTGGAAAAGGCGTGTCCTTTCCCGGGCAGGGGATTTCGGGGGCTGCCTGCCTCCGTGTCTGGGGCTTCTGGAGGACTCCTTCCTGGCTCTGCACCCTTGGACACATTGCATTTCACCTTTCCAGGCCTCAGCCTCCTCAGCAGGAAAATGGGGACAGTGACAGAGCAACCTCAGAGCTGGTAGGGTCCCTCCCACCCATCACATCTGAAGGAGGTCGTTTTAGGACAAATAGGCTCCATAAGAATTAATGTTTATAGCTGACACTCACAGAAGGGCAGGAGAGAAGCTGGCATTTAGGGTGCTCATCCTGGGTGCTCCTTGTTTGCTCCTTATTCATCCAAGTGTGACTACTTAGCAGCGTGTGAGCTGTTGAACCAGGTTCAACTTGGCTTCACCACTTTCCAGCCGTGAACTGCTAGGCAAGTTAGCTTCTGCAGGGCCTCAGTTACCCCATCTGTAAAATGAGAAGAGTGTTTATAGAGTATTTACAGATAGTTCCGAGGGTTCAATAAATGAATAGTCTCAGTGCGACCCTGCCCTGCCCTGCCCTGCCCATGTAGTGAGCTGCTAATGGATGTTGCCTGTTATTCAAATTTTGCAAAATCAGAAGGAGGGGACTCCAAATGGCCAATACTGGGCTCCCTGCACTCATGATCAGCCTGTGAACTTGACAGATGAGGAAACTGAGGCCCAGGGAGGGAAAATAACACAGCTGGGATTCTCACCCCTATTGGTGAGCTCTCCCAGTTCTCAGCAACATTTAGAGGTGTGGAATTTTCTCAGCGTGCTGCTCTGCTTTCAAAATTGTTCTTAAACCAGGCAGGACCAACAACAGGGGTCTCCCAGCACCTGGCTCCTGGTGATCCCTGGGTGTTGGAGAAGGGGGTGGAGTTGGTAGTAGCTGGCTGGTGTGATATGCTTCTTCGGGTACCAGATGTTGGGAGACAGCAGGGAACAAGGTGGACCCAGTCCTGCCCTCTCAGAGCCCACAGTTCCGGTGACAGGTGATCACTCAGTTTGACCATGGAGAGATCAGTGCTATTGGTGGGACATGGGTGCCATAGATGCCCCAGGGGGTCAGGGAAGGCTTCCTGGAGGAAGTGACTGCAAAGCTGAGACCTAAAGTATACATACAAGTAGAAGTGAGCCAGATTTTGGCCCAGATTGTGCTGGTGCTGGGCCAAGTGAGCTGAAATGGGCCTCATAGAAGGTGCCGGGGGAGGGAGGGAGGGCGGGAAGGGAAGCCTCTGCCCGGAGGCCCTGAGGTCTGAGCTGTGCCCACCTCACTTTTCCCCCTGCTCCTTCCTTCCGCTCCAGATCGAGGCACTCCCCCCAGAGCTCTTCCAGTGCCGGAAGCTGCGGGCCCTGCACCTGGGCAACAACGTGCTGCAGTCACTGCCCTCCAGGGTGGGCGAGCTGACCAACCTGACCCAGATCGAGCTGCGGGGCAACCGGCTGGAGTGCCTGCCCGTGGAGCTGGGCGAGTGCCCGCTGCTCAAGCGCAGTGGTCTGGTGGTGGAGGAGGACCTGTTCAACACATTGCCCCCCGAGGTGAAGGAGCGGCTCTGGAGGGCCGACAAGGAGCAAGCCTGAGCCATGGCAGCAGCCGAGCACAGGGACCACCAGGGGTCCTCCGGCCCTGGAACCCGGAAACCCGGGCCAGCCAGCCCAGCCTCCACCGGGGCAGGAGCCTGGGGTCGGGGTGACAGCACAGTACCTGAGGGGCTGGCCCCTTTTCTCCCTCTGAAACTCATGCCCCCCAGGGCAGGCGCCTGTTGGGGAGCTCTGTCTCCCAGCGCAGTGTTTGGACAATCAGGACCTCCTCCCTGGAGGCCATCTCTGCCCCCGAGGCTGAGCCGAAGCCAGAGGTCCAGGGACGTCTACTTAGCTCTTGGTATTTATTTTTCTCCACCTCCTCGCCCCCGTGCCCCCCCATAACTTATACATTCCCAAGTATGTTCAGCTCAGATAGGGGGTGTTTAAGGAAGGGTGGGCTGTGTTTCCCTTTTCCTTTTGTGGTGATGCCGCCAGCAATTAGTGCCCACCCAGCCTTGAACAGAGTGGTCCAGGGTGAACCAGCTGTGGGACGGTCGCCCCAGTGGTGCCAGGCTGGGCTCTGGCGGCACGGCCATGGGAGAGCAGGCCACCAGGTGGAAAGGCCAGGCCTGGGGCTTGCCTCATCAGTTTTAGATGTGTTTTCTTTTTTTTTAAGTAAAAATTTTTTAAGCTTTGAAAATGAAGGGTTTGGGTATTAATAAGAAAAAAGCTAAAAAAAACCCAAAAAGCAACACTAAAGGCCAGTGAGTTGGAGTTGGGGTTGGTGGGGGAAACTGTGTTCCTTGAACAGAGCAGCGAGACACTGAATTGTGTTTCCTCCCCCCTGGGGTGCAGGCTGCAGGATGTCTTCCAAATGTGGTGTGACCTTGGTCCAGAGTTCTGTTTGTTCCTCTCCTCCCCTAAGGCGGGGATTTTTTTGTTTTGTTTTGTTTTTGGTGTCTTGTTTTCTTTCTCCTCCATGTGTCTTGGCAGGCGCCCATTTTTGTGGCTTTTGGCCAAAGGGAATGTTCTGGAGCTGCCAAGAGGGGAGGAGACGCGGGTTGGCTAATCCCCGGATGAACGGTGCTCCGTCCTCCCCCACCCCTCCCTCATCACAGTGTTAAGGAGCCGAGAGGAGCTACCTCGCCCGGACTCTGCTTTCCCACCTCATGTATCATGAGTTTGCCCAGTGCCACCACTAGCCTCAGCTGCTTACATCAACCTTGTCCCCACCTGGTCCTTCAGAACAGACTGTTGGAGGCGGGGTCACAGGTGGGGACATCGCCGCTAGAAGAGCAGGCTCCCCAGGTTTTGGTTCCAGTTTCTGTCCCAGGTGCCTTGGCACACGTGGCCCACTCAGCACCTGGGGGCGGGAAGCCACCTCACTTTAGATCAGTCACTGGGGTCCCCGCCTTAGATCAATCACTTGGACACTAAGGCACGTTTTAGCGTCTCTTGTCTTAACAATTATGTCTATTTGTCCATTTGTGTTTCCTGCGTCGTGTCATCGGATATAATCCTCAGAAATAACGCACACTAGCCTCTGACAACCATGAAGCAATCCGTTACCTGTGGGTCTGAACTTGTAGACTCATTCAAATATCAAATAAATCTGTAACAGAAAGTAGCCTTTGGAGGCCTCCATGTTGTGGGGGGACCCTTCCCTCAGCTCTGAGGCCGGCTGGGCCCTGTGGACTAGTTTGTTGAGTGAGTACTTATTGTGGACCTACAAGATAGTTAACTGTGCTCCTCTCCCCATGCCGTGGACGTGAGCTGGACAGAGCGGCTGTGACGTGTCGGGCGTGGGCCCTAGCCAGGGCCTCCACAGTCGGCATATTCTCTGCCGGCCCAGGCGTGGTTTGGGCCCTCATGGGCTTTGATGGGAAGGGGGAGGGAGGGGAAGGCACTGAAATGGGAGTCAGTAGTCTGAGGGCCTTCAGTCATCCATTCAGTCATCCCCTAAATGAAGCTGGGCAGGCTCGTTCCCTCCCGTGGCCTCCATAGCTCCATCTGTACAATGGGAATTTCCACTCGGTGCTCTCATAGGTCACTGTCATACCAACAGCCAGTCCCCCAGGCTCTGCAAAGGTGGGGCTGAAGTCACACGGGAGAGCCCGACCTGCTCCCAGCCCCTCTGAGGGCCTGCTGAAAGTGCTGGGGTCCAGGGCGGAGGCTCAGGGAGATGGGCAGAGCTGCCTTCAGATACTAGCTCTGCTATTTATCTGATGTTGGGCCTCAATGTCCTCATTTGTAAAGTCAGGATGCTGTTGGCAATCTTGCAGGATTGTCCTGAGGCTTACACATGATAATTATGCAGGTCGGCGGAGTTTTCAGCAGAGACCTGGCTCCTAGTACCCAATAAACGACATCTTTATCCTGGACCAGCGAGGCTTGCCCTGGGCTTATGTAGGGGCCCTGGGGCGGTGGTCTTTTGGTGAAGGAGAAATGCGCTTGGGTCTGACCTTGTCCTTAGCAATGAGGCCTTACCTGTTGCTTGGGTACCTCCTCTGGGACAGGCCAGAGTCTATCCCCCCTAACTCCATGGGCTCTGACCCCTGCAGATGACCTCAGGACTTTGTCCCTCTGCCCTGGTTGTGGGCTTTCTGACTAGGAGACTGAGCAACGGGCCAGGACCCCCTCTAAGCCCCTTTGGGTCCCCACAGTGGAGGCCTTCCCTTCCTGTCTGGTCTGGCCCTCCCTACCAACTCCCATGCCCTCTCCCCAGCCTTGGGGCCACCCAGTGCTCAGAGCAGGAATGTTTGATCTGAAGCTGGTTAGCTTTTGAAAAAACCAACACCACCCACCCACTTCTCAAAGCCTGAGCTTTGAGAATGAAGGAACAAAATCGAGGGAGGCCCAGCTCCTCCCCCTCTTATACCCTCCACCCCAGGACTCGCCACCCCACTTAAAACCACAAGGGTGGTCTTTTTTCTGATTACAACAGCAATTGGAAAACTTGCGGAAGTTCAAAAAATAAAATTAAAATACCCTCACATTCTACCCAGTACAGCCCCTGCTAACTTTTGGTGAATAGTTGGTATTTACTAAGAGCCAGGCCCCGCGTCAAGCTCTTTATCAGCAGTAAAGCATCGTCCTCCTTACAAGAGGTACTTCTTATCCCCAAATTACAGATGGGGAAAGTAAGGCGTGCGTGAGGACTGACCCCAGTCTGCCTCATTGACTCGCCACTACTAGCCTTTGGTGGGGTTCCCAGGAGATTTGCTAGTCCACCCCAAGGGACCCTCACTGTACTCCTGGCACGTGCCCCTGTTGAGTGGCTGCATCAGAAGGGGCCAGGACAGAGAGCTGAGTCTCCGCTGGATTTCCCACATGGGTCTTTTGCCTGCCCTCCTCACCCAGCCTAACCCCTCTGAACCTCTTGTCCCTGCAGCCTCAGGAGCCTGGCGAGGCAAGCAGCGACTCCCAGTGCGCTGGCCCAGAAAACACAATGTGACTCTGGGCCAAGGCTCCTGGGGGCTGAGCTGTGTCCCCATGTTCACTCCCGAGACACTCTGTCCCTTCGCCATTCAGAAAGCATCATTTCAGGGACAGCCAGTGCTGCTTTTCAGAGCTGCAGCCAGAATAGCCTGTCTACTGAGCAGGGCCAGCTAGTTGGGTGGGTGTATGTGTGCTGTTCCAACCTATGGCCTCCACTGGACCAGCCTAACTCGAGACACCAAACATCGTGGGCCTGGGGTGGGGGTGGAGAACAGGAACCATGGCTCTCCCTCGTGCTGAGAATCCAAGCCCCCACTCCCTAGCCCCTTCCTTCTTCTAAGATCGCCTTTATCTTCTGCCTTCCTCTGAGCTGCCGGCTAATGTACAGCCTCCCTTCCATAATCCTCCCAGGACCTAGAGAATTTCAGAGCTGGGAAGAGCCCAGACAGCTCCCTGAGGACCTCTTCCACCTTTGGAATGCAAAGTCACACAGGGCCAGTCTGGTGTGCACGCCCCCCAGACCCACACTGCATTCCCTCTCCTTCCCCCCCAAGTGTTGATGCTGGTGGCCTGGGAACTTTCTAATCCCCAACTGTCAGAGGTCACAGTTAGTGGTGGCATCTGGACTGGCATTCAGGTGTCCTCCTGTTGGCCCAGCTTCTTTGCCCAGATACTCCTGGAATTCAACTTCTGGGCACCTGGTAAGCAGCCAGCCCCAGTGGTTTCTGGAAAGTGGGAGGGAGCAGTGAAAAGCCAGGAAGGAGACCAGAAAGAGCTAATCCTGGATGAGCTGGGAGGATGGACCCAGTGTCTGGGGTCAGGGCAGAGGCAAGGGCCCCTCCAGGCACAAAAGCCAGAGGGGGCTGGAAAGGACTAGGGGTCAGCCTGGAGGGGGCCCAGGCTGGGGTGGGGGCAGGGCAGGGATTGGGTTTTCTCTGGGTAGGGAAGGGTTAAGTCCTCTGTGACTCCCAGGCTCAATCCACTCACCCCTCCTGACCTTCTTCCTCTCCAGCCTTGGGCTCAGCACGCAGCAGAGCTACCGTGAGCCCAGCCTCCTTCTCATGGCCTGCCTGAGCCTCTCGCAGCTCCAGAAGGTAGGGGCCTGCAGGATGGGGCTGGGAGGGTCAGGTAAGAGTGGGGAGCCCCTCCAAACCTCTAGTAGTGCCCAGTTCCCTGGAACTCAACCCCCGCCCTTGCCATTTTTCAGAAGAGGAAACAAGCTCAGAGTGGTTGGTTCCCACCCACGACCTCTAACTTCTCCTCACACAGCCCGGGGACATCCAGACCGCAGGACCGGGGTGGGAAGGGAATGTGTGTGTCTGACTGAAACCCGTAATAAAGCACTGGGATGAGCCAGTCGGGGCCGGGATCCGGGCCTGCGGGGAGGGGGAGGCGGGGCCAGAGCCGGGGCGGGGCGGGGGGTCCGGGGGCGGGGCCAAGGAGGGGCCGTCCGGTTCCCGGAGCCAGACTCGGGCTCCAGGGTCCCACGTGCTTTCAAAGACTAACTCGAGGGAATTAGAGCAACCGCAGACTTTTAAATAACATGACCCTTATAGTTACTGATGGCAAAAGAAAAAATACAGAAAAGAGGTTAATTTTAAATCACAAATTCTTACACTGATACAATATCTAGAATCTCTATAAGGTCCATCATAATAGCTACCGCTTATTGCGTATTGAGTGATTGCCATATGCCCAAATTCTCATGATGGCTGGGACACTAATTTGTACTCGGCTTTTTAAAAAAATCAGGGACATAGTCTCATGTCAGTAAATATTTTTTACCACGTGATGTTTTTCAGCTGTGTCGTGTACCTGATAGACCATACTTTGTTGAAGGATTCCCCTTGCCACTTCTGATTTATTGCTGTCATTAAACAAGCCTCAGTGAATACCCCCATACAGACATCTTTGCTCCCCCATTTGCCAATCCCCCAACTTCTTAAGAATTCTATTAGTGTGTTTAGGGATCCCAGGAGAGTTAGCTGTGGACGACCCAGTTCTGAAGGAGGCGATTTTCAGTTTGATACTGAGATGAGGATTAAGTTTCTATCATGCAGAGCTGCCCAGAGACAGAAGGGCCCGGGGTGGGTGGTCATGAAGGTCTCAACATTCTGTGCGTGAGTGGAAGCCAGAACTGAGCATTCATGGGGGGGGAGGGAGGACAGAGGGAGGGAGGGGTTGGGGGGTGGTGTCAGTAGTTGGAAATCAGACACTTCACAGTGGCTTCAGGTGACTTTCAATGCCCCTGTTCAGGTTAGGACTTTATAATGCTCTGCAAGCAAACGTGTAGGTATCCCTTCTCTCCTTATCTTTATCAATAGCCTCAGAGTAGGAGGACTGGAGGCAAATCAGAATAAGCCATCGGTTTTAACTGCCCACTGGCTGCCCACTGCACTCAGGATAAAGCCCAGCTCCAGCCTGGCCCGCCCCGCTGCTGCCTCCCTTCCACTCCCACCCTCACTGTGCTCCCAATTCCTCCTGTTCCTCCCTTGCTCAGGGCGTCACACTTCCTGCTTCCTCATCTGGAATGCGCTTCCCTGTCTTTTGACTCCCATTATTCTGCTGGTCCCCTTTAAATGTCACTTCCTCAGAGCTGCTGCCCTGAGACCCCTCCATCCTCCCCATCTGGTTTACATTAGACTCAAGCCTTTAGTTCTCTCACTGCCCTCTCCCTCCTTGCACTCAGCAGTTTGTGATAGTTTGTTCCCCTGTGTGTTGGTTTGTTCCATCTCCTTTGCTAGACTGTAAGCGCCAGGAGGGCAGGCATCACGGCTGGCTTGCTCATTACTGAATCTCCAGCTCCTAAAATCATGTCTGGTACACAGTAAATGCTCAACCAATTTTATTAGGTTGGTGCAAGTAATTGCGGGTTTTGCAATTATTTTCAACCTTTTAAACTGCAATTATTTTTGCACGTGTTTCCCTGAAAATAAGACCTAGCCAGACAATTAGCTCTAATGCCTCTTTTGGAGCAAAATTAATATAAGACCAGCCTTATTTTGCTATAATATAAGACCGGGTATAATATAATATAATATATCGGGTCTTATATTAATTTTTGCTCTAAAAGATGCATTAGAGCTGATGGTCCGGCCAGGTCTCATTTTCCGGGAAACGGTAGTTGAATAACGAATGAGGTTGTATTTCTCTGTGACCCAAGCCCACTGGAGGGGAAGGTGGGGTGCACCTTTCCTTCCCCCTCTTTCTTCCTTCATTCCAGCAGCCAATATTAATTGCTTCTCACTGGGTTGCCAGACACCAGGGCCAGGGGTGGGGACAGAGCAATGAACAGGATACTTTGTCCTGCCTTCACTTAGCTTTGGGTTTGGAGGAGGGGTCAAATCAGTTCTCATAAAGATCATTTGAGGGCTGGGGGAAGCCTGAGTCTCCTTCCTGCCTGCAGTTCCAGGAGGATGGATTCCTGGTGTTGGAAGGATTCTTTTCTGCAGACGAGTGTGTGGCCATGCAACAGAGGATTGGTGAGATCGTGGCCAAGATGGACGTCCCTGTCCACTGCCGCACGGAATTTTCCACCCAGGAAGAGGAGCAGCTGCGAGCCCAGGTAGGTGATGGGATCTGGGCTTTGATGGGGAGTAGTGGGGGGCTCGCTCAGTCCCCAGCCAGAGCAGTAGCCTGGAGGCCCATGGCTTGCTCTGCGTTCTGACAACAAATTAGGCCCCAGCCTTCCATGTACCGGGCTCCAGGCTAGGTGCCTTAAATGCATATTTCCTTCACTCCTCACTATGCATGTAGAAGGTCAGAATTATGGTCCCCATTTGACAGGTGGGGAAAATGGAGCTCGGCTCACTTGTCCCAAACCACAGGGTAGTAACTGGTAAGAGTATGGATTGGAACCTAGATGTGATACCAAATCCGAGCTGTTCACTGCTCTGCTGTGCTTCCTCCGTAGTTCTCCTGCCACAAAGAGCCTCCTGTGGTCAGCAACCCAGGAGCCTGTGATTCTGATGCAAGGCTTACCCCGGAATGAGATTAGAAACTCTGCTTGTTTCCCTCCAGTGACCTGATAGGACTCAGTACAGTTTGAAATGGGGAAGTTGAGACGTGGGGGGGTTCTCTTAACTCTTCCTAGTCTGAATTTATGAGCCTGTCTGATCCGGGCCTCCAAGCCAAAGCTGTCTGTGGTCCAGACCCCTAGTGGTGCTCATTCACACTCGCGTCTGAGGAGCTCCTGCCATCTGGTGGACACAAAGGGAATTACAATGGCTAGAAGCTTTGCAACCCAGAGAACTTGGACTTTAGAAGGAAAAAGGGTTACAGAATGATAATTTCCTCTAAATAGTCAGTTTCATTTGGAAGCACTCCAGCCTTGTAGGTGGGGAAAGCAGAGATGGGGGTCCTGTGACCAGGGTCACTCAAAGGTTCTGAGGAGCTCCAGACACCAGTGAGGGAGTGGTGGGAGGACGGGAAAAGAAAGTGTGTATCTTGGTTTGTAATGCTTGTAAAGAGCTCAGCGCAGTGCCTGGTGCTCAGTAAACCCTCAATATTCACTAGTGATCTTGTGAAAGTCTTTGAAATGGGTACTAAAAGAAAAAAAGATCGGGGGTATCCTGTCTAGTTTTCCCTTCCAGCTTACCTCCACCTTTCATTCTTTGAGTCATTTTACAACTCTGTAAATTGTATAGAACTGACAAGAATGCATAAGATAGTTGTCTATAGAAATGGATATGAACTGGATCTAGCAGACTGCAATTATTACTCAGTGCTGATTACAATTATTCAGAATGCAATTATTATTGCCTTGTAGATAGATCAGTTTTGCATCGATTTGTAAATTCATTTCCACATTGGTTGTTGCCTGTATGTGTGTGGTTCTTGGAATTCTCCTTTGAACATCTTACTGGTTCCCTTGTGAATTAATGAGTTAAAGTAAAGCCTTTGACACATTTCGCATCATTATCTTCAGTATTATTATTACACTTCCCTGACTTGTTTCCCTCACCTAGCTAAGCCTGGAGCAGAGGAGCTAAGAATGATGAAAAAACTTCGTTTTTAGCGGGAAGGGCTTTGAAGGGGCCAGGCAGGTCACACGTGAGAGTCACGCAGGCACATGTGAGAGAAGATGTGCACATGCGAGTGAGTGGCATGGCTGTGCCCCTGGGGAACCCAGGTTGGGGGGTTGGTGCCACTCAACTCCACTCATACGCCACGCAGGAAAGTAGGGAGATATATATGATGGCGGTCTAGGGTGGCTAACGCCATGGGAAAACATGGGGCATCTTCTTGGAGCATCGTTTTCATATGCTAAGAAATTTAAAACATGATGTTAAAATTAACAAGGAGGCTATGAAGAAAATGGAAAAAGATTAGTACAAGCTTATATTCATCGAGCATTTAGCCACACCTTTGCTTCGTGTTTTCTATTTAGCAGCAGCAGCAGCAGTAATACTGCTACTGATAAAAGCAGACATTCACATGGCACTTCACCCCCTTCCAAGGACTGTTCTAGTACTTTGTGTATACCAACTCATAATCCCTACAACACCCTATGTGGTAGGTACCATTGACAGCATCTGTATTTTATGAGGAAACTAAGTCCAGAGAAGTTCAGTAATGTGGTCGTGGTCACACAGCCAGTCAGTGGCAGAGCTGGGAATTGTACCCAAGTGTTCTAGCTCTAGGGTCTTGGTCTCCACTGCTGTAAGATTCAGCCTCTACCAGAAGCTTTCAACAATTCAGGAGAGGTCCGTTCTGTTATTATTCACCTTTTGCAGACAAGGAAACTGAGGCTTTGAGAGGTAAAGCAAGTGATCTAAGCCAACCTGGGAACCAGGCCTGTCTGATTCTAGTGCCTGTCTTTTGAATCACACCTTATTGAGTGTAAGCCATGTGACTTATGAAGAGGTTTCCAAGAAATTCCATGCTTGTAGCTTCCAGCTATGCTTCCAGGCACTTGGGGTTCCCGTTCCCTGTCTGTGCCTCAGTGGACAGGTCTGAGAAGTGCCAGTGGCATCTGCAGCCCTGTGGGATGACAAGCATCTGAGGCCTCTTCCCTCTTCTCCAGGCCCAGCTCAGACCCCGTAATGTTCTCTCAGTCCCTCTGATGTCCCCTCCCCACAGGGCAGCACAGACTATTTCTTGAGCAGTGGTGACAAGATTCGATTCTTCTTTGAGAAAGGCGTTTTTGACAAGAAAGGTTCGGAGCTGGGGCCCTCGTGGTGGGGGTGCACTGGACTCTGGTATCTCCCCACCCCCAGGGCTGGGGGGGTGCTGGGCCAGCTACCCGGGGGAGGCTGGACTCCAGCTCTTCTGCCTTTACCTGTTTCTCGTGCCACAGGAAATTTCCTGGTCCCTCCAGAGAAATCCATCAACAAAATTGGCCACGGTAAGCTGGTGCCTGGGGAAAATGGGGAAACTGAGGTCTGAAGAGTGTAGGGGCGTTACCTAGAGACTAAAGTAATTTATTGGCCCAGAAAATGGCATTTCTGATTACAGCACCCCGTCTGGCCCTGCTCTTCTGCATCGTATGACGCTGATGACCTGGCAGTGAGAAGAGGGGTCCACCGAGCCGCCTGGGCAGCTGCTCACATGCAGACCCCTCAACTCTCTACTCCCTGGCTTGGGGCTGATCCAGGCCCCAGGCATGGGGGCTCTTCGGTCCCACTGATTCCTGGAGCCCCCTTAAGGAGCACTAACATGTTGACATGGTCTTTGTTCTGAGAACCCTCCCCCCCACCAAGCTGGGAAAACCTTTTTTTTTCCCTTTCAGGATCATACATTATAATTGATTTTGTAGACGGCTTATTTTTCTTTTTTTATAACTGATTTATAGATTCAGATATTTTTATTGTGTATTTAGAGCAGAACCCGTGTGTAACTTTTTTATTTTTCCCTTCTTCTGCCTCCCCTCCCCCACTTCAGTTCAAGCCCTTGTTTCTCAGTCTAGTTGGGTAGGACACAGCTCCCTGGCCCTGGCTGGTATTATGAGCCTTGCGCTCCTTCTCGCTGAGGCAGTTGGTTGCTGATTGTTGGTCGGCCGCTCACAGCAGCTCACGGCAGCTCACGGCCACTCAGCTGGCTGCCAGCCACTCATGGTGGCACATGGTAGCCCGTGGCAGCTCTCAGCAGCCCATAGCAGCTCATGGCAGCCCAGCTCCAGGGAGAGGCATTGTTCACAATCTTAGCTGTAGAGGGCGCAGCTCACTGGCCCATGTGGGAATCGACCTCAGCGTTAGGAGCACGGCGCTCCAACCACCTGAGCCCCCCGGGCTGGCCATAGACTGCTTATTTTTAACCTTGAAGTTATATCATGGTGGCTTTGTAAAAATATTGTGGTGAAATATATATAACATAAATTTCACCATGGTAACCATTTTGAAATGGACCATTCAGTGGCATTAAATACATCCAGCCCTCACTTTTTTAAAATGAGGTATAATTGACACATAACATTTCAACCCTCACTTTTTGTAGTAACAATAAAAGCAAATAATGAGAAGAGTGACTATTCCGTGCCAGGCCCTGGGCTGCGGCTGTACATGCATGAGCGCCACAAGTCCTGTGGCAGCCTGGGAGGCAGGGCAGGCCTTCTAGTCCCATTGTACAGAGGACACGGAGGCTTACAGGAGACAAGGCACAAGTACCGAGAGTGCCACCAAGTGATGGCCCCTTGGAGCCCTTTGTCCTCTGAGGAGTGGGGAGTCAGGGCTGGAGTGAGGTTCCCAGATGGCTGAAAGGTCAAGAATAAGGTCATGAGTGGAGTAGAAAGTGTCTGTGGGGCCCATTCCTTGGTTATAAATAGGCAGAAAGCTTACTGTACACAGAATCGTGAGACTGAAGCCTGAGTCTGGATGCCCAGGGCTAGGTGCGGGAGGGATGAGTGGGGACTGGCCAACCAGCCCGCCTCTGTCCCACAGCTCTGCACGCCCATGACCCTGTCTTCAAGCGTGTCACACACTCCCCCAAGGTGCAGGTGAGCAGAGGTAGGGCGAGGGTGGGCGGGGGTCCAGATGAGAGTGTGGGCAGGATGGCAGTGTGACCTCTGCCCCCTTCCAGGCCTTGGCCAGAAGTCTGGGCCTCCAGATGCCTATGGTGGTGCAGAGCATGTACATCTTTAAGGTGAGTTCCCTGTCCTCCCCAGGCCTCAGTTTATCCTCTGTAAAATGGGCACAGTATTCATACCAAGCCCCTCCTTACGATGGGCCAAAAACTGCCTCTTGGAGGAATTATTAATATGGGGGGGAACATGTAAAATCCGCCTTCTCTGGCTAAGGCGCCTGGCACTTGGCTGGTTCTCAGTTAAAATTCAGTGGCAGGAGGGAAGGGGATCCTCAGGACTCCCTCCTCCCATCTTTAGCTATTGAAATGCTGTTCCCAGGTTTCAAGGCCCAGCTCAGTGCCACCTCCACCAAGAAGACTTCCAGCTCCCTTGGGAAGAGAAGGACCGGCCTGGTCCCAGCCTCTTCTGCTGCCCCTCACTTCTGCCTGGTGTTTTGTTAGGCATGTGCGAGGCCCGACGGAGAGCGCCCTGTCGGGCAGGGGGTTTTTCTCTGTGCCACCCTCCTGGGCCTGGCACACAGTAGGTGCTTGATAGATGGGTGCTAACGTGAAATTCTTGGAGGTAAACACCTGTGGCCAAGGAAGAGCTTCCCACAAGACTCAGAGCAGCCCCTGTTCCGTCCTGCCCTCCTCTGGTCTCACCTGGCCCTTCTCTTTCTTGCAGCAACCTCGCTTTGGCGGTGAAGGTGAGCAGAGAGCAAAAGCCATGGAGGGAAATCTGGGACTTTAATGGTTGTCAGATCTTCCGGGGCAGGGAAGGTGCTTGCCAAGATGTCATAGGCCAGGGAGGAGAAGCCACCTTCCATTCCTTCCTGGAATAGTGGATTGGGAAGGTGTCCCTTGGCACAGTGGTTCCTGAACCTGGCCACCACTCCTAGCTGGTTAAAAATACAGATTCCCAGACCCCATTCCCTGAGATCTTGAGTCAGTAGGGCTGCCAGGGCCTGGGAATCTGTATTTTTAGCAAGTTCCTTGGAGGACTGATTCAGCACAGAAATTGTCGATCTAATTCCAAACCCCACTGGATGCACAGATACTCTTTATGGCTTCCCTTGTGGGTGACCTCCAGTGACTGGGAGCTCACCCCCTCACAGGCAGCCCTTTCCTTCCTTGCGTGAGCCCCAGCTGGCCTCCTTGTGACCACCTCCCCCCCATTCAGAGGACAGTGCCCTGAAGGGATGGCCATTCCGTCCCCAAGTCCAGCACCCCATTTCCTTCAGCCATTCCTCCTCCAAATGTTTTGGAGCTCCCCGCTTCCTCTGGACTCTGTCTGGAAGTTTGGTCCCCCAGGAAGGAAGGAGGCAAGACTAGCACCCCTTTACTTTGTTATTACAAACGAAGGTCCTTTGTTCAGTGGTCCTCTGTCCTAGCTGGGCCCCATATCACAAGGGGTAGGTGTTTAAAATGTGGATGCTTGGTCAGTTGTCCCCCCCATTTCACACTCAACTCTCCAGTCTTATACCACCAGGTAGATCATCTGGTGGCTGGAGGTGCTTGTCCCTGGTTACGGACGGTGGCCTTAGTTACCTGGCTGGAATTAAACAATAGCAGCTACTCTTTAGCAAGCAGTTACAATGTTGGGTCCCATGCTGGCACTTTTCGTACATCGTTATGTGGAATCTTCCAACAGCCCCATGAGGTAGATTATTGTTGGGGCCTCTTTAGGGTTTAGGAAAATGAAGCTTTGAGAAGTGAAATCTCGTCTCGAGTCTCCGGGCCAGGAAGTGGCCAGATTCTAACTGATCATGAGAGGACTGCGCTGGGAGGGTTCTGAGAGGACTGGGGAGTGGGAAACAAGGCCAAGGGGAGGTGGGGCTGGGCTCCTCACGCCCAGGTGGGCCTGCCGCAGTCTCCCCTCACCAGGACGCCTCCTTCCTCTACACGGAGCCCCTGGGCCGGGTGTTGGGCCTGTGGATCGCAGTGGAGGACGCCACGCTGGAGAATGGCTGCCTCTGGTTCATCCCTGGCTCCCATACCAGTGAGGACACCTGTCTCTCCCTGCCCACTCATACCCTACCCACCATGGGAGAGGGACCCAGAAAAAAGAGGCTGAAGGCTCCATCTTGGTCTGCAGGTGGAGTGTCGAGAAGGATGGTCCGGGCCCCTGCTGGTTCAGCACCTGGCACCTGCTTCCTGGGGTCAGAGCCGGCCCGGGATAACAGCCTCTTTGTACCCACACCAGTGCAGAGAGGTAGGCTGGATGCAGAAGGCCCTGAGGCCAGGCCCAGCTCACCTGAGGGCTGTGAAGTCACAGAATGAGCGCGTCACTGGACACTGGGAAGTCAGGAGGCAGTGGGATTAACAGCAATGTCTCCCGAATCAGGCTAGATTCCAGACTCTGCTACTTCTGGCCCTTTGGGCAAATGACTGAATCTCTGAGCCTTGGTTTCCCCAAATAGAAAGTGGGGAAGTCAGTGCGACGATGTATCTAAGATGTTCACACAGAACGTGTGTGGCGCACAGCAAGCGCTCAGCAGACGCCAGCTATTAGCGCCTCTCTTCCTTTTGGGAAAAAGAACTGAAGTCCAACTCAGTGATCACTGGCGAGACCCCAGCCGACTGGCACAGTACGGGCAGGTTCCGCCTGGCTCTGCAAACATCGTGGAAAGGGATGCCCTTGCTCAGGCTTGCCAAGGGCATAGGCCCCAGCAGAAGGGACTGGTCCCAGGGGAACCTGCGTCCAACAGCAGCTTCAGACCTTGGCGCAGGCCCCTGAGCTTTCAGGAATGGGAATGGGGAGAACTGCTCGAGTCTTAAAGGGCCCAGTGTCCCTTCCTGCCCTGAGTGTCTTCCTGCCCTGCTGTGTCCCGACCAGGAGCCCTTGTCCTAATCCATGGAGAAGTGGTGCACAGGAGCGAGCAAAACCTCTCCAACCGTTCACGCCAGGCCTACACTTTCCACCTCATGGAGGCTTCTGGCACCATCTGGAGCCCGGAGAACTGGTAGGTGGCAGGGAGGGTGTGTCCCAGTCTTCCTGAAGAGGTCCTGGAGGTTGGAGGGGCCGGGGATACTGGCATCTCAAGGTCATCTTGTCCTCCGCAGGCTCCAGCCAACAGCCGAGCTGCCCTTTCCCCCCCTGTACACCTAAAGGCCCTTGTGAGGCTGGGCACGGTCCCTTCCCAAGGGAAGCTGTGGGCTGCAGACACCAGTGCCTCATCCGACCGCCCAGCTGCAATGGGGAAGTCACATCTCTCCTGTGGGCGTTCCTTCTGCCAGTGTCTGTGCCCCTTGGCCCTGCAGTCGGGCAGGCAAGGGGTGGCAGCCGGGCAGCAGGAGCCCGGCTGGAGGCCTTTCCCAAGATCTGTCTGACCCCTGCCCCCACACAGCCCCCTCCTACAGGCAGCCTCCCAGGCACTTCTCTGCCAGACACTTACTCTCTCAGATAGAGCTCTATGTGGTGTAAGACACTGAATAAAAATGACTTCTGAGTGCAGTTCCTTGATCCTTCTTTCCCAAGCAGCCTTGTTCTCCAGATGACAGTTCTGCTGAAAATCACGCTGGGTACTCTAGCCCTGTCTGGGGAGGTTTGTGTGACTTCCCTAACAGTGAGTCACAGGTAGTGGGCACTCACTCACTGTGCCAAGAGTTTCCCATGTTGTATCTCACTGAGTCCTCACCGATGGACCTCTTACCATCCAGTTTACAGATGAAGAAGCCGACTCATGGGGAGGTTATGTGACCTGCCCAAGTCACACAGCGTTCAGTTGTTCGGCAAGCTCAGCCTGACCCAGAGCCTGCGCTTCTAACCTCTGCGCTCCTGGTACTCCTCTAGGGAGGGGAAAAGACGACCAGGGCTGGGAACCCAGGTCCAGATTCTGGTCCTGGCTCTGCGACCAACTGCTTTCTGGACTCAGGCCAGGCCCTTCCTCTCTCTGGGTCTGTTTTCCTGTCTGTATAATCAGGGGCCAGACAAGGGCTTCCATGGGTCCCCCCTGCTTGAGCATGCTTGGCAGGCACCCAGACCTTTTGTAGGAATAAGTACCAAACCCCACACCTGTTTACCCGGGGTCTGGCCCAGAGGAAATCGGGGGCCATGATTCCAGACCACAGATGTGTTTTGTCTGGGCCTCGGCGTTTTTTTAAAAACTTTTTTAAATTGGGAGATTTCACCTAACAACCCCAATTTCTAAGCTTCCTTGAAAGCAAGTCAACAGTACTGAGCCTGTGGTCCAGCACGCTGACGACTGGCAGCTGCAGCTGCCTTAGAGGTACATGTGCCCTCTGTGTGCTGCGTCCCATCCTGCATTGCCTGCCTGGCCTCAGCGGTCATAGGAGTTTGTGAGCCTGATTTCCAGTCCCCATCGCCTACATAGACAAGCTAGGCTCAGAGGACAGAGCCCTTTCCCACGGCCACAGGGAATCAATGAGGCAAAGCTACTGCTCTTCCCTGACCTTTTGCCGCCTTGTCTAGCAAGCAGAAGGGAGCCGGAGAGAAAGGAAGGCTTAGTCAAGTCTCCTTTGAACTCCACAGGAATGTCTGAATACTTTCTTCTGAGGGAAAGGGCGTGGTAGTGATTCCATGAGCTCCCTAGAGCTCCACTCCTGGCTTTTGGCCTTGATGGGCCAAAGTTCTCACCTCTTCCTGCTAGGCTCCTCCCTACCAGGCGGGGAGAGAAGTGGGCAGAAACCTGCTCTTCTTCCCCCAGCCCTTCGTCACATGCAACAAGCTGATTTCACCATCCCCTTCAGCTCTCCGTAGCCCAAATGGGAGAAACCACATGCATCTGGCGAGTTTCCTCTTGGGTTCTCCTCCAGATAAAGTTAAGGTCACTCTGGTCTCCAAGTACAACCCATAAAAGTACAACCCTTGGCTTGCCTGGTTTTTTACAGAGCACTGGCCTTGGGTAATAAGGACACTTTTCATTATTGATTGCTCACGATGTGTGGGCCCTGGGCTGGACCCTGCACACACCTCACCTCACAGGATCTTCACAATAATAACATGGCTCTTATTGTTTCCATCTTGCAGACAGGAGAATGGAGGCCCGGAGTGGTTAAGCCACTCACACAGTTCAGAAGGGGTACAACCAAGGATTGACCAGATTAGTTTGACACAGAATCTGAAGTGTTAACCATTATACTCTGGCCTCCAGTGCCCACTGCAGCCCCCTCTGAGGATTGCAAGGTGGGGGGGGGGGCCCTATACCACACTCAAGTTCTTTGAGTTGTTGCACTATCCTTTTGCCTTTTTGCTTTTAAGTATCAGCAAAACTAAAACCAGGAAAGCTTTAATTTTTATTTTGAATCTAAATCGACTATTTCCTCCATTGTTGCTGCACAGCAGCTAGGCCATCAGCAATATCAGGAGATAGAGAGGCAAAAGGAGATTGTCTATCTGCGTAGTGTATGCTTCTAGGAGGGACACCGTGCTGATGGACCCCAAAATCCAAGCATAACTGTGGTTTAGGTCCACTCCACTGTCAAAGATTAAGATCAGAGCTACAGAAATGATCTGGGCAAATATAGATGTCATGGTCCCCTCGAAAGTCTTTTTGGTTCCAGGCCAGCGGATCTCCCCCATGGTGCTGCCAAAGATGGAGGCCACCGTGTCGCCCACACCCACAGCCAGGACACCGGCATAGGGGACTAGGGCCCTCGCCCCACCCAGGCTATCCTTCTGCGTGCAGGGTCTGGGGACTAGCCAAATGGGAAGAGACATGCCCAGGAGCAGGTAGATGTGTGTCAGGATGAGTGGTCCGCTGTCTCGTTCATCAAGGAAGAGGCACAGGAGGCTCCGCAGAGTGTGGCCCAGAGGCTTAATGCGGAAATAGCGCACATACTCCAGGAAGACGAAGACTGCCAGACATACAGTGGCAGCCACGTAGAGCAGAGGCCGGTCAAAGATGATACCTGGTATGTAGGTGGCTACCACAATGAAGTGGAAATACTTCCGGGCAATGATGGGGGCCTGGTGCTTCTTGGACTCGGAAGATGATCGCTTGGCATTCTGGTACAGCACTACCAGGCAGGCAAAAGCGGCCAGTAGGGACCAGTAGGCTAGGAGGTAGAGGCGGGTTTCCGTCTGGAAGAGGAATTGAAGAAGCCAGAGCAGGGGGTTCCTGTGGATGAGCCGCTGCAGCCAGGGCACGACCACGCCAAGGCCCAGCACACAGGTCATCAGGTGGAAGAAGATGGAGGAGGCCCAGGTACCTGAGTCCATGAAGACAAAGAGGATGCTGAAGAAGATGCCCATGAGCACCATGCCGACCACCACCACCAGCAGGAAGAAGTCCACGGGGTCCCCCTGGCTTTCCACCACTGTCAGAGAGCGCTTGATGAGCTGGTTGAGCATGAAGCTGATGCCGCTCAACACCAGCAGTGCCTCCCCAGGGGTGAAGCAGCGGGGCAGCAGGTACAGCAGGATCATGTTGAGGTAGACAAAGATCAGCAGGACCTCCAGGACCTCGATCACCTCACCCACGCTCAGTGAGTGCTTCATGATATAAATGATGACACCTCCCGCCAAGCTCAAGATGACACAAGTGTTGGTGGGCACCGGGCGAGTGATGCCCAGTGCCAACACTGATGAGAACAGGGCCACTGCCATGCCAGTGGCTGCTACCACAATTCCAAAGCGCTCGAAGTACGGGTGCTCCGCAGCCTGGCAGCGCTCCTTCATGACCAGTCCGAGCAAAGGCATGACCATCGAGGAGGGCAGGAGGCCACTGTTTGCGGACATTCGGAACTGGAAGACAGCGCTTCCCTGCTGTAGTAGCCGGTCCCATTTGTACTGGACGTAGAAGGCCTGCACCGCGAGGGCCACAGCGCACCACGAATATCGATCCAACACGGTCGCGTGGATGCTCAGCACCACCGCGAACACCACGGCCGCCTCTGCCAGCACCGACCCGCTCAGCGGCGCTCCGATCCCCGGGGCCGGGGGAGCACACTCTCGGGTCATGTCTCCAGACCTGGGACTCCGGGCAAGCCGGGGCGAGTATGGTCGCCTTGGATTCTGGGCACCTCAAGCCCGTCCAGGCAGAGCCACAGCTTCACCCAGCCAGCACCTTCTCTCTCCGTTCTCCAGCTGCGAGGAGGGAAGCTCCACTCTACGCCACTCTCTGAAGTCTGGGAGCTAGTGCTCGGTCACCCTCCACCGTCTCCCGCCACTCGGCCACCTTCATCACAGTCTCGGTCGCCTTAGCCGCGAATTCTACCCCTCTCTGGGCATCGCCATCTTGACCCCGCCTCGTCATCACGTGACGGAAAGCCCCGTCCACGCGTCCGTCCGGAGGCGGGCGGTCACGTGGGCCGCCGCTTGGGGGCGGGGCCAAGGCGCGCGCGCGCGCGAAGATGGCGGCTGCCGCCGATGATCCCTGTGTGAGGTGCGGAGCGGGCCGAGTCGGCCGGGGTGGTTGTGAGGCGCAGGGTCGAAGCCGAACGGAAGCGGGGCAGGAGTTGGGGGCGAGACCTGGTGGCGGTGTTGGGGCGAAGCCCGGCTAGGCAGACGGGCGCCGAAACGGGAGGCGGTTACGTCCAAACGGTCCCGGCGCGCGGGGATCTGAGGCGACTTCTCCAGAGGAGGGCCGGTGCCTCAGCCCTTTCCTCAGCTCCGGCCTCCCGTCTCCTCACTCAGTCCTTTTCCCTTCCTTCCCTCCCACCGGCGCGTCCCTCGGTCCTTCCCGTCCCCCACCCGCCCTTTCTTGTTCGGCTTGACGCTCCCTGGAGGCGCGACGAGGCGCTTCGCGGTCGCCCGGGGCAGCCCCCACCCGCGTCCCCGCTGCAGCCTCCTGTGCCCTGCCCCGGCGACGCTCCCCAGATTCCCCAGGTGCTCTCGTTTGGAGATGGTTCGTGTGGCGCCGAGCCACCTCCCTGCAGTTTCTGCCCCGTTTCTCCGCGCAGCCTTTCATTCATCCATCTAGTCATGTTCTCAGGGGTTGATTCCGTCGCCCACATGCCCAAATCCTCCAGGAGACCCCAGGCAGGGCCCTGGGCTTGACGGACAGGAAGATGAAATGTTAAAGAGACAGTTCTTTCTTAATAGAGCGCTCACTAGCGCCAGACTTTGGGGAAGCGCTGTCGGTGCATTATCTGAATTCTCCTAGCTCCGTGAGACACCTTCTGTTTTACAGATGACTCACAAATCCAACTCAGAACTAGCTGAGTGCTAAAAAGTGAGGCTTCAAGCCGAAGTCTTGTCCGACTCCCGGAGCTTTGACCAGATCACACCTCCCTCTTCCACGTTACAGCTTGAGGTGTCTTCTGTTCTCCCAGCCACTCTCCCTCCCCAAGTTAAACATCCCTGTCACTTATTGCTCCCTGTGCCAGCGATGTTTCCCCGGTTTTGGTCTCATCCACTGCTGTATCCTCAACACCCCGAAGAGCCTGAAATTGTCTCTTGGTAAATATTTAGTGCACATCTTGCCCATCTTCTCTGACAGCACTTCCTTCATCCATCAGCTCAGTGAGATTCTCTTTGGAATTTCCATCGGGCTGCTTGGGAACTTGTGAGGACCAGCATTTTCCTCCTCTGCTGTTTCATGTCAGCTGCTATATCAGGCAGCATTGTGGTCACTGCCCTCCTTCTCTTAGGCTTCTGTCCTAACCATTGTGGAGCTTGGGTAAAGTTTAGCTCCTGCAGAGTCAGGCGCACTCTTTAATGAAAGAGAACAAGGGAAGTAAAGCATTGGTTTGTCTGAAAGATGCTTTGATCATTCTGGGAAACTTACCAAACTCGTACCTGAAGGTGGAAGAAATGACACAAGGATTTCTAGGCACTGCTTTGCTCATAGCCTGTTTTAGGAGAATGATCTTTCTTTTTGTGCAGGAAGGCACATTGCAACAATTGAGATTATCCTGAGCAGCCGCCTTCTGTTGGAAATGCCTACAGGTCTGGACCAAGAGACAGTTTTCTATTCCTAGTACCTTCTTATTTGCAAATGACTTCAGACAGCCCACCTTACCAACTGAGCTTGTTTCTCCCAATGTGAATCCTTTGTAGAATAGTATTGAGGTGACTCTGAAGCATGGAGGAAAGTCGCTGCATATATGAAGGAGTTGGCACTAGTCAAAAATGGAATAATACTCTTCAATCACTCAGGGTTTTGGGAAGGTCAGTCAGGTCAGGGTTTGGCAGAATATTGGTGTATTGGGGTATCTCTTGTGTTCTCAGTTAATGTGGTTGTAGAAGTCTGAGTGGTGTGTGTGCTAAAAGCCAACTGTAGTTTGAAACGTTTGCTGCCAAGCCTGAGTCTCAGTTCGCTCAAGGGAGGTGCACCTCATCTGTGGGGTCACAGCAGCCATAGGCAGTGGCCGCTTTTATTATCTTCATGTGGAATATAACTGTTTCTTGAAAAAACTACTGAGTAGGTTGGCTGTGTCTCCGCCTTCCAGCACAAGGACGCAATTGTAGAGACTGTTTTTCCTGACGTCCCAGTAGCTTTCACCCAAAGGTTTCCAGCCCCCTGGATCTCTCTAAGGAAGATAATTTCCAGTTTCCATGAATTCTAGATCTTTCTGGAATGGAGTTTCATGTTGTCTGCTAGAACACTGGACTGGAAGGCAGTAAAAATTTTTAACTTTACCTTAGAGGCAAGTTGTTTGGTTTCTGTGCCTTAGTTCCTCCTCCAAATACTTAGTTCAAATTTATTTATTGTGGAAATAAATGAGAGGTACTATAGCACATGTTTATCTAGAGAGACGCTGTTTATGTATATATACATATATATATATAGACGATGTTTCCCTAAGGCTTTGGATTGGATGTTATAGTTCCAGCCGTGTCTGTGTCTTGAGAATCACCTTCAGGTCCCAATTTGAGGTGAAGTTCATTGATTCCTGGATCAGTCCCCAGTGGTCTCTCATCTCTGAGTTTTTTTGTCTTACATGATTATGTTCCTTTGTAGTGGTTAATTTTTAGGATCAAGCTCTTTATTACTTTCTACTTTTTTTGCTGATTGTGTAATGTGTGCTTAACGCCCTTCGTTACTCCCAACACTAAGTGTATGAGCATCGTGAAAGTCTTAGTTACTTGTATCCGCATTATTCCTGGACCAGTAAATGTATAGGAACTGAGAAACCATTAACACTTATTTCCACAGGGAGTCCCTTCCTGATAAACTACCATTTTCTTCTTTGTTTTGCCTTCTCTTTGCATTTCTGCAGATACTTGTTTTTTGTTTTTTCCCCCTAATTTTTCTCTTCCAATTAGATTGCAGGTCTAAAAGGGATTCATATCCTCCTCCTTTGATATTTGTTCATCAGCATGTATTTTGAGCCTCTCCTATGTGCCAGCCACCGTGTTAAGGGTATAGTTTGCCGCTGTAGAACAGAAAGCTTCACCTCAATCTTTGCTTGCTTGTAGGATGAGTTCTTGGGTGCAACTTGAGGCAGTGTAATGTAATGATTAAACTCTGGAGTCGTGCAAACCTGGGTTCAAGTTCTGGCTCTACTATATATTAGCTTTGTGATCTTAGGCAAGTCATTTAACCACTCTTAAACCTTAGTTTTCTGCTGAGATAATGGGGATAATAACAGAATCTGCGTCATAAGTAGGTTGTCAGTAGTTTATAAAACGGTGTTGAGTACTTAGTGCAGTGCCTGAAATATTACAGCTGCTCAGTAAATACTGGCTATTCTTATCAAAAACTCATTTTCAGTAAACTTTGTTTTTGACATCTTATAACAAAAAGACCATAACATGACATAGTTTTGTCAATGAAAATTTTAATTTCTAAAGAAATAGTTGTGGGTTTGTTTGTTTGTTTGTTTTTTGAGTAGTAAGCATAAAAGTTACTGCTTTACTCTAGGGCAGTGATCTCCAATCTTGTTCAGTAGCAGAATTTTTTTCTCTCTCCTCTTCCCCCACCAAAACAACAACAAAAAGCTACTAATATAGCAAACATAAAAGGCAGGGAGGGTCTATACTGACCAGGTCTTTTACCTGCTCCTCTGAACATCATTAGGAGTTCCTATGGGTACTCACTTTAAAATGTAGATTTCCCATGCCCTGCCTCTGAGAAAGGGTATCTTTATGTGATACCCAGAAGTCTGTAGTGTTACTGTGTTATTCCCAGGTGATTTTGCTGTTTGTGGTCTAAAGACCAACTATATTTTGAGAAACACTCTTTTAGGATATTGTATCTTTTTTTTTTTTAAAGATTTTGTTGGGGAAGGGGAACACGACTTTATTGGGCAACAGCGTGTACTTCTAGGACTTTTCCAAGTCAAGTTGTTGTCCTTTCAATCTTAGTTGTGGAGGGCGCAGCTCAGCTGCAGGTCCAGTTGCTGTTGTTAGTTGCAGGGGGCGCAGCCCACCACCCCTTGAGGGAGTTGAACCAGCAACCTTGTGGTTGAGAGGACGCGCTCCAACCAACTGAGCCATCTGGGAGCTCAGCGGCAGCTCAGCTCAAGGTGCCCTGTTCAATCTTAGTTGCGGGGGGCGCAGCCCATCGTCTCTTGTGGGAATAGAGAAGTGGAACCGGCAACTTTGTGGTTGAGAGCCCACGCTCTAACCAACTGAGTCATCTGGCCACCTGGAAGCTCATTGACCTCATTCTAGTTGCGGAGGGTGCAGCTTGCTGGTCCATGTGGGAATCGAACTGGCAGCCCTGTTGCCCAGAGCTCGTGCTCAAACCAACTGAGCCACTACTGTTCGCCCCTGTATTTTTTTTTTAACTGTGCAGATTTTGGTGTAACAGATGGCTTGAATTTGAGAAAACAAGGAATTCTGAACTTGGCAGCTGGTCCTTGAGTATGGATAGTGGTCTTCTCAGTTTCTTCTGGGAAATCACTGCTGCCTAGCTAGTTAGGGATCTAAGTTCTGAAAGCAAATGCGAGTAAATTAAAGCTCTTTGATGCCCAAGCTTCTTGAAATAAGATGGATAATCAAGAAAGAGTGATTTAGCTCAGCCTTCAATTAATAATAAATTTCCATTAATCATGATGTATGGTTAGCCCCATTATTGGCTTGTGTTATATAATGGGTATCTAATCTGTCTTGTGGAAGCCGGAAGCTATCCTTGGTAAAGGTAAATGCCATTTTAAATAAAGCCCTCCCTTTATATTTTGCTAATTCAGATTTATCGAACAAATAAGTTAGATAATTATTCTCTTTACAAAAGTCATTCTTTCAAAATTTACTGTAAGTTTTTTTAAATAGTGAGCTTGCATGTGTTTTTAATCACTTAGGGTTTAGTTTCCTCGTACCTTTTAATATACATTGTCCTTATAAAGGGAGATACTTGTTTCACTAACTGGATCTAATCTCCTAACTTTTGAACAGCGGACCCTGTCTTGTTACCAGAAAAATGATTAGTGATTGATTCCACAGTGCAGCTGTGGGGGTTGGTGGCTAATTGAGCAGAAGTGAAGTTGTTTCTTAAAGGCATTACCCCTGAGAGATTTATAATTCTCAGGTGTGTTTAAGCCCCTTGGTGGAAAAATCCTGAGAGACAGATTTTAAATAGAGCTAGTGCTTTGTGTTACAGTTTTAATGAGGAAAACTTTTTTTTTCAATTTATCCTCCAAGTTAATACAGCTTGTATTCTTTTTGTTAAATGTTCAATATATTTTATTAGGATATTTTCATCTTCTCTCTACAGATAGGTTTTCTAAGCAGTATTAATTATTTCAGGTTACTATTCTACAGCTGATTTAGGATTTCTCAAAATATAATCCCGATGCTTTTTATAACCCATTCTTGAGAGAATTTCTTTTTCTTTTTCTTTTTTTTAAGATTTTATTGTGGAAGGGGAATAGGACTTTATTGGAACAGTGTGTACTTCCAGGACTTTTTCCAAGTCAAGTTGTTGTCCTTTCAGTCTTAGTTGTGGAGGGTGCAGCTCAGCTCCAGGTCCAGTTGCCATTAGTAATTGCAGGGGGTGCAGCCCACCACCCCTTGAGGGACTTGAGGAATCGAACCGGCAACCTTGTGGTTGAGAGCCCACTGGCCCATGTGGGAATCGAACCAGCAGCCTTCGGAGTTAGGAGCATGGAGCTCCAACCGCCTGAGCCACCGGGCTGGCCCATTTTTTCACACTTTTAATACCTCTGAAATCGAAATGTATTTTATTATTGATGACTTGTAGGGCATAAATAGTCATGTGTCCTGCAATTAATGGCATCTTAAATGTGTTGAAGTATGGTGGCCATCCTCATTTTTAACACAGTCCCTCTTGGTTTCGGTCTAAATCTTATATTTTAGTTTCTTAATTTTTTAAAAGATTTTTATTAAAATAGAGCTAACATACAATATTATATTAGTTTCAGGTGTACACCATAGTTATTCAACATTTATAGACCTAAAGAAGTGATCACCATAAGTCCAGCAACCATCTGACACGGTACCACGCTGTCATAATATCATTGACTATATTCCCCATGCTGTACATTACATCCCTGTGACTTACTTGGTTTTTGTTTTTTTAATTTTTTTTTTGTAGGGGGAATTTGGAACAGTGTGTTTTTCCAGGACCGATAAGCTCCAAGTCAAGTCGTTTTTTTCAATCTAGTTGTGGAGGGCGCGGCTCATTGGCCCATGTGGGAATTTAACTAGCAACCTGGGTGTTCTGAGCACCAAGTTCTAACCAACTGAGCCAACCGGCTGCCCGACTTACTTGTTTTATTATCTGGAAATTTGAACCTCTTATTCCCCTTTACCTTCCCCCACCTTTAAAATTTTTCAGTTACAGTTGATATTCAATATTTTATATTAATTTCAGGTGTACAAGTGTAGTGGTTAGACATTTACGTAATTTAAGAAGTGATCCCCCTGACTAGTCTAGTACCCACCTGGCACACACATAGTTATTACCATATTATTGACTGTATTCCCTATGCTTTATTTTACATCCCATGATTATTTTGTAACTACCAATTTGTACTTTTAGTTTCTTGATTTTTATTTTAAACATCAAACTTCTAAGACTATAACAGGATTACTGTCCAAAATTTTAACAAATTGTTTTGTACATTGAGCTTTTTGCCTTGGGGGGTAGACAAAATAGCTGTGAGACAGCTTAGTCAAGTCTGCTTTCTGTCATTTTTCAGGAGCAGTAGAGAACTGTGGACAATTCTGCTTGGAAGGTCAGCTCTGAGAGAACTGGTAAGTGGTGGTGTTCTTGAGTGGATTCTATTCGTAATTCTTTGGGTCGTTTATATTATTTAAAAAACCACCTTCTCTTTGAAGTAGGAAGTAAAAACATTTTTTTATTCTAAAACTTTATAAACATTACGCATTTCACTTCTTTCCTCTGAAATGTGTTGTGTCTTATAGCCTAGGTGCCGAAGTTTTCGAAATTCAGCCTTCCTTAGTGATTCCTTTCCTGAAAAGATACCAGTGATGCTTGATTGGCTGCTGCTGGTTGGGGTACAAATACCTCAGGCTAAGAAAGATTCTCAGGCCTTTTCTCTGTCTCATACTTTACTGGCCTTTTCTACTTATTAATAGCTAGCTCCTTAGGTCCCAGAGGCTGTGGATTCTAGGACATTTTCAAGTATATAATCAATAAAGTACAATTCTTCATGTTCGTCCTCGGGTGCTCTGACCCTGTGAGGGTAAAGTGTGATGATGACATTTAATTATTTCTGTTATTATTGTAATTAATATAAGGAATGTTATACCTTTTTTAGAGCCTTAACATTTTTTGATATGCCTTCATCTGATAATTCCATTTCTAGGATAATAGCTGAAAAGAAAGAAATCCTGAAAAAGTAATGCACAAAGCTCTTTACCATAGTGTTATTTATATTAATAAAGAATTTAAGTTAGCTTAAGTGTATCTAACGTTAGAGGAATGGTAAATAAATTGTGATCTAGCCACCTGATAATATATTATGCAACTACTAGAAAGGATGTTTATCAAGACTTTCATAATAAGATTAAATGATGTTAGAATGTTACACAAAGAAAAGGAGGCTACAGAATTCTATATTCAAAATGATTTCAACTGTAGGGGAGAACGGATATTAAAAAGGAATATGTAATCCTCAGTGTGTTCCTGGAGTCTGATTAAAATTGCATTTGTATAATTTCCTTGTTTTCCAGAATCAGATTGAGGCAGAACTGAATAAACACTGGCAGCGACTGCTAGAGGGGCTTTCTTACTATAAGCCTCCCAGGTATGGCAATCCTGTGTGTCTGGTTAGAGTAATTCCCCTGAGGAAGCTGTCATAGATGAAACCATTTTCCTGTATGATTTCATGGTATTGCTGGGTTAGGCAGATCAGAGAGAATACAATTTGGTTACCAGTGGAATAGAGCAGGGCACATTTTTTCTGTCTCTTGGAAGAAAGGGAAATTCCTTCTAGAAATATGGTATTGTTGAATCCAGCTTATATAACTGTAGTGTCTGGGGATGAGGATTTATTAAATATCATAATTAAATATCAATTATTCTAATGTTTATTTTGGTCCACATTGTTTGTGTGAGGCACTGTCAGCACCAAATGCTGGGGTACACCAGTGAACGATGATAACAGCAGCTGGCAATTATATACTCTGTACTAATTATATATATATAATATATATGTATATAAATAAATATATATATACACACACATACATATATACACTCAACTAAATAGTACCTATCTCAAAGGCCTATTGTGAGGATTAAATAACATGGTAAGTCAAGTGCTTAGAATAATAATTACATGTATACATATATAATTGTTATATATGTATATGTATTTTACTGGGCAGTGGAAATAAAAATATAAAGTGGTTTAAAAAAGAAGAGACTACACCTGGTAGGACTAGATTCTTTTATCTTAATTCCTAGTCGGGATCTCGTTCTGTTATGCATCAGTTCCCAAGCCACCCTCATTTCCCTTCTACTTCTGAACATCTGTTGATTTTATTACATCTTCACCTTCCATCTTTATTCTCTTAGGTTAATGAAGAACTTTTTTTGTTCATCTATTAACCCTTCCCCCATAATTATTTTGAAGTAACTCCCGGACATAGTGTTATTTTATCTATAAATAGTATCTATCTAAAATATATGGACTTTGAAAAGTATATTATCACATTTAGGTACTTTTATTATTATTGTTTCCATTTTACAGATGGGGAAACCAAGGCACAGAGAGGTTAAGTAACTTGCCCAAGGTCACACAGCTAGTAAGTGGTAAATCCAGGATTCGAACCCGGCAATTCGAACCAGTGTCTGTGTTCTTAACCATCATTCTATGGAGCCTCTTTTAGAAAACTTAACTTTAACCTAGCCTTTGTGTTGTGGATTTTCTGTGAAATGCGAGAGTCTCAAAAAAAACAAACACAACAACATGCTTTAGTTCACAAAATAGACATTTGTGGCATTAGTTTCTTTTTTTAAAAAAAGACAAAAGTTCCCTTTGTTGTAGCATGGGATTTGAAGTATGACAGATATACATATGTTTTTTTCCGTTTGGCTGCTCACATCAGCTCACAGCAACTCGCAGCAGCTCACTGCACGCACGCCACAGCAGCTCACTGCACGCCACAGCAGCTCACACCGACCTCTGGCTGCTCACGGCAGCCCCGCTCCAGGGAGAGCTGTTGTTCACAATCCTAGCTGTAGAGGGCGCAGCTCCCTGGCCCATGTGGGATTCAAACCAGTGAAGTTGGAATTAGGAGCATGGCGCTCCAACCACTTGAGCCACTGGGCCCCGGCCCGACATTTTTTTTAACAAATGCCGGCTTGATTTGAATTTACCCAAACAAAAAAAATTTTTTTTTTTAAACTTAATTTATTTTAGGTGTGTTTTTCCAGGACCCATCAACTCCAAGTCAAGTCGTTGTTTCAATCTAGTTGTGGAGGGCACAGCTCACACTGGCCATGTGGGGATCAAACCAGTAACTCTGGTGTGTTAGAGCATTGCACTCTAACCAACTGAGCTAACCGGCCGCTCCCACCCCCGCCCTCCCCCCAGTTTTTTTTCTTTAATGTCCTCTTTCTGTTCTAGGATCCAATCCAGGGTACCATATTGCATTTAGTTGTCATGTCTCTTTAGCTCTTAGCTCTCAGTCTTTCCTTGATTTTCATGACCTTGAACAGTTTTGAGGAGGACTGGTTAAGTATTGTGTAGAATGCCCTCAATTTGGATTTGTTTGATGTTTTTCTCATTCTTAGATTGGGGTTGTGGGGTTTGGGGAAGAATTCAGAGAGGTAAAGTACCATTCTTATCACATCAGGACACGATATACACTGAAAGTCATCCACATGAAATCCCTGGTGATGTTTGCTCTGCTCACTTGGGTAAGGTAGTATTTGCCAAGTTTCTCCTCTTTAAAGTCACTTTTTTTCTTTTCCTATTCTATTTTTTGGAAGTGAGTCACAAAGTATAGACCACTCTCAATGTGGGAGTGTAGTGGAATTAAACTTCACCTCCTAAAGTGGGTACCACCTATGTGTATTATTTGGACTTTTTCTGTAAGGCAGATTTGCCCCTTGTCCCCTATTTATTTGTTTGTTATATCACTAGGGACTCGTGTATATTTATATTTTGTTTATACCTTGTCCCAGCTTTGGCCATTGGGAATTCTTTCAGGTTGGCTTCTATGTCCTTTTGTCATGTTCCCTCCTTTTGTTTTCTGAGTATTTGCTTGCTTTCTGGCACTGCAATGTGCCCCAGGCTTGTCTAGTATTTTCTCCACCCCAGCCCTAGGTCAGCCATTTCTCCAAAGAGCCCTGATACCTTTTATTAGAGAATGGTATTAGAAACCAAGATCTGGGTACTGGGTGTACTCACGGATCCTGGGGTGTCATAGCTTCTAGGCCTTCTCAGTGGACAGAGCTAGAGAATATATGTATGTATACTAACAGACCTGGTTTTAAATTTCACCTTAACTTTTTATTAGCTGTGGGATTTTGGGTAAATTATTTATTCTTTCTAAGTATTGGTCATTCCATTTGTAAAATGGAGATAGTAATATTTACCTTTCAGGATAGTTGAAGGGATCAAAATAATTAATGTAACTGATATCTACAAATAATATTGTTACAACATTTGTAACAGACATATACTATATTTATTACCAAGGCATAAATAGTTTTGTGTTATAAAGTTTGTAGAGGGGAAATGTATGTGTGTGTGTGTAGTCACCTGGAGGGCAAAAAAAAAAAAGGTCTGTAGTGAAAATATCTTTTAAGTGTTTTTATTTTAAACCCCTAGAGGTCATTGAGAATGAGGAAATGATTCGTCGTTTTTTTTTTCATAGTCCCAGTTCAGCTGAAAAAGTGAAAGCTAATAAAGATGTACCTTCACCACTGAAGGAACTGGGTTTAAGAATCAGCAAGTTTTTGGTGAGTAAAAATTAGCACTGGACTCATTACGTGGAGTGTGGATGTGCATGGTTTTTTTGTTAGTGATTGTTCGTGAAAATTCAGTGTATTTCAATTTGGGAGATTAAATTCAGCATATTGTGTTTCAGAAATACCCAAATTGCAACTGTAATTGCTAAATGCCACAAATCAAATTGCCTGACCCATTTATTACATACCATAGAGTTTTCTGCAGCATGCATGTGGTGTTCTTTAAATTGACTGGACTTTATTTAAATATGTAGCTGTTTCCTTTTAATTTTGGAAACCCAGATCATGCCTACTGCTGTATTAATGTGCTTGGTGAATAAGTGGAGTTGTTTCTGGCATGTAAATTTGTCATGTAAATTACATGTCAGTGACTTGCTCCTTTTTGCTCTTATTTGGGTTAAAATTGTTATGTTGTGTGAAATCTTTTAAAGGATTTTTATTTATTCAAGTTCTTTGTTCATTCCAGAGGACAAATCTTTAGAATGTTTTGCATATTATGTGTGGTTTCTGAGCTGAGGTGGCTGTTTCTCACTTGTGACCTCTGTATTTTAGGGTCTTGATGAAGAACAGAGTGTGCAGTTACTCCAGTGTTACCTTCAAGAGGATTACAGAGGTACTCGGAACTCACTAAAGGTTTGTGGTTATGTCCAGATCCCTTCTCTTGCCTTTATCCTTTTTCTTGTTGGCTTTAGACATTTTAGGGTGTGGGTACCAGTTCTTTGCCTCAGAGGTAGGTGATCAGATACACTGTCTCAAGGCTTTTAAAAAAACATATTCTTAAGCTGAGGTCTGTCCTCAGGCTTGGAGGGTGGCAAGAAGTCAAGGATTGACATGTTCATCATACAGTCTCAGGATATCATAGCTGAAAAGGGCCTGGGACGACATTTAGCCTGTCCAGTCCCTCATTTTACATAAGAGGAAATTGAGGCCAGAGGAGAAGGCCAGGGACTTGGGCACAGACTTGGATAATATTAGGTAAAGAAATGCTTGCAGAAATGAATGGACAATTATAATCTTGGAGGGTAAGGTGAAGATGTTTCCCTTTTTCTTTGTTAATTGACTTTTGCTTATAAGGTGGCTTCCTGACTGTTCTTTTTTCCTTCAGACAGTATTGCAAGATGAGAGGCAGAGCCAGGCCTTAATCCTGAAGGTCAGTAGTAGTCCCCATTTCCCGCAAAACTGGGTGCCAGCTTCTTGACCTTGTTCTCCCAAGCATTGCTGGAGTTTGACTCTTGTAAGCATTGAGGTCTTAATGAATCAGCTTATTAACTTATTTGTGAAACGAGGTTTTTTCCCACTGGACCCAGGTGAGGCCTTTTTTCAAAGGAGATTCTTCAGCCACTAGCCGTGGGAACTGGTTCATGGATATTTTTTCTCTAGATATAAATGTAGCAGGGTTAATTTGTA
The DNA here is from genome assembly GCF_004115265.2 of Rhinolophus ferrumequinum. Classification (NCBI taxonomy): domain Eukaryota; kingdom Metazoa; phylum Chordata; class Mammalia; order Chiroptera; family Rhinolophidae; genus Rhinolophus; species Rhinolophus ferrumequinum. Next base: position 77,625,312 of record NC_046295.1, read on the forward strand.
TTTCTTTATCATCTCCCCGCGCCCCCCAAAACAGCCTTCTCACTTAGGATCTCATTTTAAAATGGAATTTGACCATGACTTCTGAAGTACTTTTCTATTTGGTATTTAGTGAGAATTAAGTACATTATTTACAAGCAATTAGGACATATACCAGTAGTGTTTTTATATTTGCTTTCATGTATTTGGTTGTCAGTACACATAGCATTGTGTGTACTTGAAAGTTCTGAGAAATCATGCTAGAAAAACTTGTTTATATTATTAAATAATTCTTTAATCTTGCATAGCTTCACTTGCATGCTAGTTCATGAAGGTTTTTTCGCTTTCTTTTGGCCTAACACTGTTTCTTTCTATGATTGCTTATACAAGTTGAACTTTTCCTTTCACGTCTTTAAGTGACCTCTTTATCAGTAAATTTTTTTTAAATTGAGTATCTTCTGTGCAAAGGTGAGTAACTGATTTAGAATATTTGGGTTCTTCCCAGATTGCAGATTATTACTATGAAGAAAGAACCTGTATTCTGCGTTGTGTCTTACACCTTCTCACTTATTTCCAAGATGAAAGACATCCTTATAGGGTAAGCCCATTTAGTCCTCTTTGTTCTCGTTATCCTGTTACAAAATATAAAATTGTTAAAAAGGGCTGAAAATTATTAAAATTCAGCCCTTTTTAATAATTTTATATTCATATTCATGTTCATTTGAATATTTACGTTTTACTCTTAAGTATAAGTTACTCTGTTTTGGATTTTTTTTTAAGGTTGAATATGCAGACTGTGTTGATAAATTGGAGAAGGAGCTAGTTACAAAATACAGACAGCAGTTTGAAGAGCTTTATAAAACTGAAGCACCAACATGGGAAACACATGGGAACCTCATGGTATGTGGTTATTGGGCCCTCTTATAATTCTTAGGAGAATCGGATACCCTTTCTCATAGAGCTCCAAGTTAAATTATTTATTCATTTATTAACTTAAAACATTTATAGATTATCATTCTTTAGAAAAGTTTATACATGTCATATGGATCCAAACATTCATTACTTTAACTAATGGTACTTAATTCTGGACCTTTTCCCTTGACTTTGTCTATCCAATTAATTTACTTTCTGTTCTTAACTAAAATATTCTCTTAGGGGTTAATGGAACTCTTAAACCCAAGATATCATCTCCCTTTATTATGATTGTCTGTTTAGTGTATGACACTAGTCTGATTATTTTATCCTAAATCTTAAACCAATCTGCATTTATAGATTAATAATATTACATATTATAATCTTTTGTTTTGAAAATGATGTGTTTATTAAAACAATTCAACCAAAACACAGATAGTAGCTATTTAAAATATTTAATAGAAAAAAAGGGCCCATTTACAATAGCAAAAAAAGCATAAATTTCTCAGGAATAAGTTTACAACAGTCCGAAATCTAAATGAGGGGAACTTTAAAATTCTATAACAGGTATAAAATAAATCATAACCAAGTGGAAATACAAACCATATTCTTGAATGTAAAGATTCAGAACCATAAGAATGTCAGTACTGCTTATGTTAACCTATAAATTTAGAATAATCCCCTCAAAAATAGTGTTTGTTTTGCCTTTTATTTTGGAACTGGACAAGCTGATTCTAAAATTCATGTGAAAAATAAGTAAGAATATCCAGGAAATCTTTGAAAAAGGAAAATAATGAAAGAAAATTAGTCTTATTAGATAATAAGACTTATTAGATAATAAGACTACAGTAATTTAAAGCATGGTATTGGCACATGTATAAATACTCGTAGACTGATGAGAGACCGTAATATAAATAGCTAAAGACCAAAATACTAATAGGGAATTAGTGTATGATAAAGGCAGCATTTCGGATCAGTGGGGAAATAAATGTTGGCTTATTCAATAAATGGTGCTGGAACTACTGGATAGCCATCTGGAGAAAAATTAAACTAGCTCTATCTCTTACATTCTACCAAAAGACAATTAGATAGATTAATGATTTAAAGTTTTTAAAATTCAATTGTAAAAGTACTAGAAGAAAACATGGGAGATAGTTTTGTTTTGACTGGAGAAGTCTTTAAAAATTTTTTTATTTCCATTAAATGCATTTTTATTTTTTTGAACAGCATATAATTGTTTATTTTTTTCAGTTACAGTTGATATTGAATATTATTTTGTATTTGTTTCAGGTGTACAGCATAGTGGTTAGACTTTTTTTTTTTTCAAGATTTTACTGGGGAAGGGGAACAGGACTTTATTGGGGAACAGTGTATACTTCCAGGACTTTTTTCCAAGTCAAGTTGTTGTCCTTTGAATCTTAGTTGTGGAGGGTGCCGTTCAGCTTCAAGTTGTTGTCCTTTCAGTCTTAGTTGTGGAGGGTGCAGCTCAGCTCCAGGTCCAGTTGCCATTGCTAGTTGCAGGGGGCGCAGCCCACCATCCCTTGAGGGACTCAAGGAATCGAACTGGCAACCTTGTGGTTGAGAGCCCGCGCTCCAACCAACTGAGCCATCAGGGAGCTCACTGGAAGCTCAGCTCAAGGTGCCATGTTTAATCTTTAGTTGCAGGGGGCGCTGCCCACCATCCCTTGTGAGACTTGAGGAGTTGAACCGGCATCCTTGTGGTTGAGAGCCCACTGGCCCATATGGGAATCGAACCAGCAGCCTTCGGAGTTAGGAGCACGGAGCTCTAACCGCCTGAGCCACCGGGCCGGGCCCGGCCCCTTTAACCTAGTTTTCTTTATGGGAAAGTTTTAAATTCTGAATTCTGTTTTCTATAGTTGATATAGAGCTATTCAAGTTTCTGTTTCTTCTTGGGTCAGTTTTGGTAATTTGTGTCTTTCAAGGAATTTGTCCATTTCATCTAAGTAGTCAAATTTACTTGTAGAAAGCTGTTAACATTTGCCTTACTATTCTTTTACTCTCTGTAGGATCTGTAGTGATGTCTCCTGACTCATTTCTGATAATGGTAGTTTTTGTCATAATTTTTCTCTATTGTTTGTCCATTTTATATTTCATTGATTTCTTCTCTTTAATATTTCTATGTATTTACTTTGGGTATAGTGTTTTTTTTTTAATTTTTTTACGGTAGAAACTTAGATAACAGATTTTAGATCTTTTTTAATAAAGAGCTATAAATATTGCTTTAAGTATTACTTTTAGCTTTATCCAACAAACTTTGATTTGCTGTATTTTCATTATCATTCAGTTCAAAGTAGTTTCTAATTTCTGTTGTGATTGTTTTCGACCCTTGTGTTATTTAGAAGTATGTTGTTTAATTTCCAAACATTGTATGTTTTCTTAGATCTCTTGTTATTAATTTTTAGTTTGATTCCATTATGATCAAAGAACATACTCTATCATTTTAGTTTTTTAAAACTTAATGTCCCGTAGTTTATGTCCTATCATATGTGATCTGTTTTGGTGAATGTACCATGTTCACATGAAAAGAATGTGTATTTGGCAGCAGTTGGGTGTGGTGGTCTATAAATATCAGTCAGGTCAAGATTGTTTAAATCTTCTATGTCTTCATTGATTTTTTTGACTAATTGTTCTGTCAGTTGTATAATATTGATTTTAATAGCAAAAGATTGGTAATAACCTAAATCCCCATCCCAATGGGCTGGTTAAAATAAATTACGGCATTTCCATGCAGTAGAGTACTAGGCAACATTAGAAATAATGAGAGGACTGGCAGATAGATTACTATGCAGCTCTAAAAAGAAATGAAAAATAAGGAAATTGTTAAAATACTATTAGAGGAAATAATCTTTAAGATACATTGTTAAGTGAAAATAAAGTGCAGAGTAGTTTGTGTGATATATTATTTAGTTCAGGGATTGATGGATGGATAGACAGACTATAAATTGAATGAATGTATATGGCATATTAACAGATTGAGAGACAAAAGCCTCTAACAGTGGTTGCCTCTGGGGAGAGTTTTGGATGGGCAATAGGAATTGTAGGGAGGGAGACTTTTTTTTACCCTATCCTTACACATTAGTTTCCCCATATCTGCAGTTCCTCCTTCTTCAGTTTCAGCTACCCATGCTCAACTGCAGTCCAAAAATACTAAATGGAAAATTCCAGAAATAAACAATTCATATTTTAAATGGAGCACCGTTCTGATAATGTGATGTGAAATCTCAAGCTGCTCTACTCCATCCATCCGGAAACTGAACCATCCCTTTGTCCAACACATTCACACTATGTACAAGACCTGCCTGTCCGTCACATAGTAGCCTCAGTTATCAGACGACCATCATGGCGTCACAGTGCTTGTTTCAAGTAACTCTTATTTTACGTAATTCCACATTCACATAACTTTTATTGTCATATATTTTTATAATTGTTGTATTTTATTCTTAGTTATTGTTAATATTCATACTGTGCCAAATTTATAAATTAAACTTCATCATAGGTGTGTATGCATAGGAAAAATCCTAGTGTATATGGGGTTCAGTACCATCTGCAGTTTCAGGCATCTACTGGGTGTCTTGGTATGTGTCCCCTGTATATACAGGAGACTACTATACATATATTACCTAATAAAAATAACTTTAAAAATTTAAATAAGGGCCGGCCTGGTAGCTCAGGTGGTTGGAGCGCTGTGCGCCTAACGCCCGCTGGTTGGATTCCCACATGGGCCAGTGAGCTGCGCCCTCTATAGCTAAGATTGTGAACAGTGGCTCTCCCTGGAGCTGGGCTGCTGTGAGCAGCTGGAGGTCGGCATGAGCTGCTGTGCTGTCGTGGGCTACGGTGTGCTGCCATGAGCTGCTATGAGTGGCCAACTACCTCAATGGAGTGGGGGGCGGGGCAAGGCTCACAATACCAGCTTGGGCTAGGGTGCTGTGTCCTATGCAACTAGACTGAGAAACAACGGCTTGAACCGGAGTTGGGGGAGGGGGAGGAAGAAGAAGGGGGAAAACGATTTAAATAAGTCTGACATTATTTCTCCCATTTTTTCTTCATTGGTTGTACAGACTGAGCGCCAGGTGTCTCGCTGGTTTGTTCAGTGCCTTCGGGAACAGTCCATGCTGCTAGAAATTATTTTCCTTTATTATGCGTACTTTGAGATGGCACCTAGTGACCTCTTGGTATTAACCAAGATGTTTAAAGAGCAAGGATTTGGTAACAGGCAGACCAACAGGCATCTGGTGGATGAGACCGTGGATCCCTTTATGGGTAGGATTGGGTAAGTAAATGGACCAAAGACACAGAACTCGTATAGGGTTTAGAGCATTGATGGTTAGTGAATGGACGAAGGTCATACCGTGTTTCCCCGAAAATAAGACCTAGCCGGACAGTCAGCTCTAATGCGTCTTTTGGAACAAAAATTAATATAAGACCCGGTCATTTTTTATTATAATACAAGACCGGGTCTTATATAATATAGTATCGTATAATATAGTATGGTATAATATAATATAAAATATAATATGTAATATAATGTAATATAATACCTGGTCTTATTTTAGTATAATATAAGACCGGGTCTAATATAGTATATGATATGATAGGATATAATATAATACCGGGTCTTACGTTAATTTTTGCTCCAAAAACGCGTTAGAGCTGATTATCCGGCTAGTTCGTATTTTCGGAGAAACACGGTAGAACTCATACAGGGTTTAGAGCATTGATGGGTAAGTGAATGGATTGAGGCCATAGAACTTGTACAGGGTTTAGAGCATTGATGGGTAGTGTCCTGTGAATGGGTAAGGGGAGAGGGAGGTGGAGAAATAGATGGGTGTGCTGCCATGTTCCAGGTCATACAGGGAGTAAAGACTGGGATTGAGAGGGACATGTTCTCTCCAAGGAAGTATTGCATTCTATTCTTTTACTTCCTGTCTTCATCTAAGAGGTTCACCCATTCATTCAACAAAATATTTGTTGAGCACCTGTTGCAGGCCAGGCCCTTTGCAAATGCTAAGACCAGGCAGGCTAAACAAGGCAGCTGTATTCCCTGCCCTCTTTTAAGATCAATCTGTAGACTTTGAATTTTATGGCAGTGGATATATTTACATTTTGAGACCTGTTCCCTCTGTGGACAAAGATGTACACTTGAGCAGTGAGATAGTGTATCGGGGTCAGATGTAATTGGTGGCTTTAGAAACCTTCAGATCTGCGCTTTGGTAAGCACAAGCCACATGACTGTCAAGCACTTAAAATGTAGCTGGTTGAATTGAGATGTGCTGGAAGGGTAAAATATATACTGGATTTAGAAGACTTAGTATGGAAAAAAAGAATGTAAAATAACTCATTAATAATTTTTTTGATGTTGAAGTGTCTTACGTGTTACCTTATTCTTCAGTGAGGTTCAGAGTAGAATATATGACACCATAATGCCGTTTTCTTTTCAGCTACTTCAGTGCCCTTATCTTGGTGGAAGGTATGGATATTGAATCCTTGCACAAGTGTGCTTTGGATGACAGAAGAGAACTGCACCAGTTTGCCCAGGACGGGCTTATTTGTCAGGTGAACTTGAAGCAGCCTCTTTTCTTTTTTCAGACCTTTTATAGTTATAGTATGTTTTTAACCACTCAACTATACTGCTGCATAAACTTTCTCTTGTGGAATTTGAGATTCTACGTTGTTAAGAAGTTAATTGGGTCTGGAAGAAATCTCAGATTTGTTATCTGATCGTTGAATCTGTAAGAATGAATAGAGTCACTCAGGGACATGGTATAGGGACAAAAGAGGCCCAAGGACAGAACCTTGGGGGTTGTCTGCATTTATGGAGCCTGTGAAAGAAGAAGAATAGGGAAGAACTTTGATAGGGGATGATTAGAAAGATAGAAAATAAGGAGAGAGCGGAGAAAGTTTAAGAAGGATTGGGACATTTTCTGAAGAGTCTCCATTTGAACATGTATTTTATAATATTAGATTAAGACTGCTTAGGATCCGAAGAAAAAAATTGTGGGTAAAGGGAAGAGGACCTGAGGGGTTTATTAGTGAGGCGGCTGGGGGTTTGGGAAGAGTAAAATACCAGAATGGGAGAGAGGGGCCCTGTGGATAAATGGAAGACACATGACGCATGATGAAGAATCTGTGGAGGGCTCTTGATCCTTTCTGTTTAGTGACACAGCTGTTGTTTTCTTTTCTCATTAGGATATGGACCGTTTGATGTTGACCTTTGGGGACATTCCACATCATGCTCCAGTGCTTTTAGCCTGGGCTCTCCTCCGTCACACCCTGAATCCAGAAGAGACGAGCAGTGTTGTCCGGAAGATAGGTGGCACGGCCATCCAGCTGAACGTATTTCAGTACTTGACCCGACTGCTCCGCTCACTGGCCAGTGGGGGAAATGATGTGAGGCTCAGGCTATTGGTGTTTGAGCGTGAGAATGGGCAAAGAGCAGGGCAGAAGCTCATTAATGACTCGGGGTAATAGTAATAATAATTGTGATAGTGACATGGGTAATGATGGTAAGGTAGTAACTGACCTTTACAGAGCCCCCGTTATGACCAGACACTGCTCGGCATTTTCTATACAGTCTCGTAGTTCATCCTTGCAACACTTCTTTGCCCTGTGGATCATCATCCTGTTTTATACATTAGGAAATGGAGACTCAAGCAGATGAAGTTTGCCCACAGGAGTAATAATTGGCAATAATTGCCACTTGGTGGTGGGTACGGTTGGAACCCACTGTGTCTGACTCTCTGTCAGTGTAGTATATGCGTATACTACGCAGTGTAGTATATCTCCTAGAAGATACTCCTGCTTTGGGAGCTTATTCAGCTGTAACAGGATGTATTAGCAAATCTCTTGAGTGTTGTGTTGGGGCTTAATTTGAATGGCACAGTTTAGTCAGCTTGTTTTGACATGCTAAAATGAAACCTCAGCCAACTGTCCCCATTTGTCGGCACCGGTTGATTTATCTTGGTGACAGTTCAGGCAGCTGCATCATTCATATCAGCACATAGAGACTATCCTTTCTATAGGCTGGAGGTGGTTTTCTTCCCTATGAAAATTTCAGTCATTTTGAAAATGGTTCCCTTTTGATTTTATTCTTTTTTTTTAAAAGATTTTATTGGGGAAGGGAAACAGGACTTTATTGAGGAACAGTGTGTTTTTTCCCAGGACACATCAGCTCCAAGACAAGTTGTTGTCCTTTCAATCTTAGTTGCGGAGGGTGCAGCTCAGCTCCAAGTCCAGTTGCTGTTTTTAATCTAGTTGCGAGGGGCGCAGCCTACCATCCCATCTGGAAGTCAAACCAGCAACCTTGTTGCGAGCAGGCGCTCTAACCAACTGAGCCATCCGGGAGCTCAGTGGCAGCTCAGCTCAAGGTGCCATGTTCAATCTTAGTTGCAGGGGGCGCAGCCCACCATCCCATGCGGGAGTCGAACTGCCAACCTTGTTGCTGAGAGCACGTACGCCAACCAGCTGAGCCATCCGGCCGCCTGGGAGCTCAGCGGCAGCTCAGTGGCAGGTCGTTGTCTTCACTCTAGTTGCAGAGGGCGCAGCTCACTGGCCCATGTGGGAATCGAACCGGCAGTCCTTTTGCTCAGAGCTCGCGCTCTAACCAACTGAGCCATCTGGCCGCCCCTTGATTTTATTCTTGACTGTCTTGCAATATTTGTGGTTCCTGCTTTTTCTTTTCTCCCTTTGTCTTTCTGATCTTGGGACAAAATTAGGAAAAGGGTGAAACCTCATACTCCCTTCCCGTTTGTTCTCAGGGCCTGTATTAATGTGATAGGGTTATGCTGAATCTGGGTTGCCCAGAATTACTCACCAACTCCTTCGCCATTACAGTGCACCACCAGCACCGCATGCATGTGTGTCTACGGACTCCTGTCTTTTGTTCTGACCTCGCTGGAACTGCACACACTGGGCAATCAGCAGGTCAGTGTCTGGTTTCGTGAGGCTGTCTACGCTACCCAGCTTTGCAATCATAGCCCTAAGGTACCGCTTTGGAGCTGATAAAACACACACCCAGATGCCTTACATGTAATTTGCCTATTGCTGTTAGTTTCATATATTGTATTATGCAAATGATACATTTTTTTTAATTAAAGTTTATTGGGGTGACAATTGTTAGTAAAGTTACATAGATTTCAGGTGTGCAATTCTGTAATACATCATCTATGAATCCCATTGTGTGTTCACCACCCAGAGTTAGTTCTCCTTCCGTCACCATATATTTGAAATGATACATATTTATGGTACAAGAATCAGAAAGTGCTGGTAAAAATGTGTAATCCCACCACATAGGATAACCTCTATTAACATTTTGATGTGTTGCCTTCCAAACATTTTCTGCATATATACATACATCAAATATAATAATACTCTAGAAATGGAATCACAATATGTGTACTGTTTTGTAACCTCATTTTTTTACTCTGTAGTGCATCTGTCCTAAACATCTGCGGGTGCTAATAAATATTCTTCTCCCAACAGGATGTAATTGACACAGCATGTGAAGTCTTGGCAGATCCTTCTCTTCCAGAACTATTCTGGGGAACAGTAAGTATGTCAGAGAGAGTCATGCTATGGTATTCTCTGTAGCAAAAAAATTGATCAAGCACTTACTTTGTGATAGGTCTTATACTAAGCATTCCTGTTTATTTCTCGTTTCATCTTTACAAAAATCTATGTAGATAGTATTATCATCACCATTTTGCTTATGAGGACAAGTGATGCTCAGAAATGTGAAGTGACTTGCCCAAGGTCACCTCACTAGACGGACAGCCAGGATCGGGATCCAGTTCTGTCTGACCTGAGTCTGTCGCCCACATTATTAACTGGTGTGTTATCTGTCCTCCCCACCAAGTCTGTTTGCACACTGGAAGTCTCAGGCACCAGTATTGCTGTAACTCTTGAAGGTGCTATTGGGGGGTGGTAAGCGTGTCCTATGAGTTGTCAGAGTATACTGTGACTGGTTAGAGTAAGAATTTGGCAGAGAACAGTTTCTCAGCAGGACTTAGTCTTAACATTCCCAGTAGCCTCCAGCCTCTAGGTCCAGCTGATGAATAAGTCTGTACTTGTAGTTTGTCCTGACGGATCTGCCTGTATATCTTGTCCTTTTTCCTGAGATGCTATTCTGTCTTACAGAATCACAGTGTTCCTGGGAGAAACTGGTATGAAATCATGTTTAGATTCAGCATCTGTTGCTTTGTAGGGTAGCTAATGCTGACATGTTGGGTTCTTTTCGCTTTAGTGGAAACATGTCATGCAAAAGTGAACAATGTCTTCCTAAAGAGAGGACAACGGGGAAGAGGTCACTGCAGGCAGTAGTAGCAATCTTTTTTCTGGTCCTGATCAAATCAGTTGTTGATAGCTTTTTCCAGTGGAAATATGGAAGTCTTAAATCATTAGGGAGGCTGCCTAAAGAAAAGGATTAATTATAGATTTTCTTATGATTGTTGGGCAATTCGGAGATTGTTAATTTGTAGATAACGTGAAGGTCAGTGACTTCTCCCCGTCCGCCATAGGAGCCAACCTCTGGTCTTGGAATCATTCTGGACAGTGTATGTGGAATGTTCCCCCATCTCCTCTCCCCACTCCTGCAGTTGCTGCGAGCCCTCGTATCAGGGAAGTCTACTGCCAAAAAGGTAGGTTGTTCAGTTAGATGCCCAAAGAGAGTGGGAGATGTTTTTCAGGAAACCTTTTTGCTTTCCACATTGATATCCCCCTGCCATGACAAGAATTAGTCTGAAATTGAATGAAAAATGCCAAAGATAGTGACTTAATTCTATAAAATTAAATGAAAATGTTTTTTATTAAGTACCTATTGTAGATACTGTGCAAATAAGACAAAACATAAAGTTCCTTAATTTCTAATTGGCAGAGATGAATTGAGATAAGAAATAAGTAACTAATAAAGCTAGGTGGTATATAGTAAATGTCATTCGAGTAGTAAAGACCATAGTGTTCAGGAGAGGCAACTGTCTCTGGAGTGGGGGGTTCTTGAGTGGGCGTTAAAGAATGGTGAAGATTTTGGCAAGGGGTGCAGTGGCAATTCCAAGAAGAGGCACAGTGGTGGGTTTGTGAGAGGTTTGAGAGTCTTCACATATGGTACACAGTCTGGCCAAAAGCATAAAGGCAGATGTTGGACCCTTTTCATGTCCCTTAGGTTAATGTGTGGCTGCGTTTTTTTCTGCATGTTGGCAGGTGTATAGTTTCTTGGATAAGATGTCTTTCTACAATGAACTTTATAAGCACAAGCCCCATGACGTGATCTCCCATGAAGATGGAACTCTCTGGCGGAGGCAAACACCCAAACTCCTTTACCCCCTTGGTAAGATAAGGAGCCCCTGTTTCAGTAGCTTCTGTCCCACCGGCCTGTTGGGCCTCATCTGTTTATACCTCACTGCTGTTTTAATTATTTCATGCAAGTTACCTTTAAAGCCATTCCTTTTCATCTCCACTGTGCTTGTTGATTTGTTGATAAATTATTAGTCAGTTTCTTACTTTTTTACATCATTAGATTTCTGTATTTTAAAAATAATGCATTTCAGTGTAACAAGGGAAACAATGCAGAGATGCATTTTAAAAAGTTACTCTCTCTTCAGACCTGTCTCCATCAGATAATCAATGTTGAGTTTGATGTGTCTTTTTATACAATTCTGTATACTCTCACAAATTCATTCTCCAAGCTGCTATGATTACATATCGATCTGACTCATTCTTTTTAGTAACTACATAATTATTCTGATGTTCCATAATTTTTCATCTTTCCCCTTCTAAAGGATATTTAGGCCAGGTCAGGTTTTTGCCACTATAAACAGTGCTACGTTTGGTACCCTTATGTACTGGTGCTTTCAGTACATGGAATCCCCAAAGTGGGATTGTTGGGTAAAAGTGTCCACACAATAAAAATTTTAAATACATGTCCATTCCACCGATGCATGAAATAGATTAACAAAATGTGTATACACAACACACACACACACGCGCACACACACACACACACACACACACAGTGGAATTATTATTCAGCCTTAAAAAGAAAGGGAATTCTGACACGATATAACATGGGAGAATTAGAAGACATGCTAAGTGAATAAGAGTCACAAAAGGATAAATACTGTGTGATTCCACTCATATGAGGTACTCAGAGTAGCCAAATTCAGAGATAGAAAGTAGATTGGTGGTTGATGGGGGCTGAGGAAATGGGAGAATAGGGAGTCATTGGTTAATGGACAGAGTTTCAGTTTTGCAAGATGAAAAAAGTTCTTTAGGTGGATGGTGATGATGGATGGTTGCACAACAATGTGAATGTACTTAATTCCACTGGACTGTATACTTAAAAATTGTTAAAATGGTAAATTTTATATTCTATATATTTTATAACTTTTTAAAATAAAAAGTTTTGGATAGATAGTGCCAAATTGTAGAAGAAAGTTACAGCAATTTGTTTTCTACCGGCAGTGTGTAAGAGTTACCAGTTAGTATTTGTCAGCTCATGTTTATTCTGGGGGCTCAAGGAGCAAAATGTAGAAGGAACAGCCTTACTCTTCTAGCCCTGGCATCAGCACCGACTTATCCAGTGACTGAGGCACGTACAGCCCCATAGGGCGATCTTCCTGTAGTCATCGTCTCAATGGGAAACCTCTCTGCACTCAGCTGTTTTTCAGACACATGGAAAGACTTACTTTACCAAATGACAAGAGAGAGGGTGTTCTTTCTTTCTTTATCCCTTTCTTTCTTTCTTCCTGCCTTCCCCCCTCCCTCCCTCCCTCTCTCCCTTCTTCCGTCTTTCCCTCCCTCCCTTCCTTTCTTTTTTTGCTTTTTAATAGAAAAGGCTGCGCAGTGTTACATACTAGGAAGAGAGCCTGTGTATCTCTGTGATTAAATATTGGTGTCTGGTATAGGAGTCACCTCTTCCTGTTGTGTCCTCAGATGTTAAACTAATTTCTCTTCCTCCCTTCCTTAGGGGGTCAAACAAACCTTCGCATACCTCAAGGCACTGTGGGCCAGGTCATGCCGGACGACAGGGCTTACCTGGTGCGCTGGGAGTACTCCTATAGCAGCTGGACCCTCTTTACCTGCGAGATTGAAATGCTCCTTCATGTTGTTTCCACTGCAGGTGAGGTCAGCTTCGGGAGACATCACTATGGGAAGAAAAATGGACATGCTTAGAGGATTTGGGGGGATAGACAGAGAATTTCAAAATAAAATTCAGAACCATCCAGATTACGATTAGTGTAATTTGTTTCTCTGGGTCTCAGGGACTATTCAGTGATCTTAAAGGAATTGTTTTCCATGAAGTCACAGGCTCTTTTGCCCCTCAGATGTGATTCAGCACTGCCAGCGGGTCAAACCCATCATTGATCTGGTCCATAAGGTCATCAGTACAGATCTGTCAATAGCAGACTGTCTCCTGCCCATCACGTCCCGCATCTACATGCTGCTGCAGCGGTAAGTGTCTGGTCACACCCACGAGGTTCAAGTCCTCCCCACGTTCCTCTGTGGGGAGCCCTGGTGTGATATCTGTCCCCAGATGAGGGCTTTCCTGTTTTAACATCCCTGCTGAGCGGAGGAACTTGCTAAGAGAGAACTGGAAAATATTTGTAATGGAACAAGTCGTATTATTCATTTTACCGAGTACAGTGCACTGCTCTCCAACCAGGTTAACGACAGTGATCTCCCCACCTGTGGATGTCATTGCTTCTTGTGTCAATTGCTTGACTGTTCTGGCTGCCCGGAACCCAGCAAAGGTGAGCCACCATGTCTTCTGAACAGCCAGAAAATGTTGCACTTGGTATATACCTGAGGACACAGGGACATTTGACTCTTTCTTTTCCTACTCAGGTCTGGACTGATCTTCGTCACACAGGATTTTTACCGTTTGTGGCCCACCAGGTCTCCAACATGAGTCAGATGATTAGGTGAGCTGGGTCTATATTCCCTGGGAGTATCAGACATTTTAGGTCTAGGCTAGCTAGACGTTAAAGAAGCTTCTCTGTGCTCCTTTACTCTCTCTGCTCCTTGGCTGTTAAGCCCTCTGACTGGAAATAGGGATGAGTAAGGACAAGGCAAAGGAGACAGTGTGACTTGGGGCACAGAGGCTGTTCTCTTCTAGGCCAATGCTGATGTTTCACAGTGTTTAAAGCCAGAGAGAGAGAGACAGAGACAGATTTCTCATCTAGTCGCAACCACCTTAAGTACTCGGGAATTAACTTTCCAGCCTCAAGCATCCAGACATGTGGATCCAGAGACTGGGCTTCCCTTTCTTAAGTCAGAGTCACTGTCCTTTTCCTTGTTTCATGGCTACTGGAGCTCTCCTGGTTGACCAGTTGTTAACGCACAGCGCGCCATCTTATACCTGTGTTCTCTTCTGCTCTTGCATATAAGACAGTGACAGTTTCCTGGTGTTTATTTGACTGTTCACTTTAAACCTCTTGAGGTTATATATCAACAAAAGTTCTTAGTGTTTACCCTCGGTATAAAATTGCCTAAATTTGATTAATTCCTTTGCAGAGTTTTCCTGTTTTGTGCCCAAGTGATCTAGACAATAACAAGAATGTTCTGTGATCACAGTTTCTTGAAACTTTGTGATCGCCACATCATTTTCCCCTCTGTGTTTCCCAGTGCGGAGGGGATGAATGCTGGAGGGTACGGAAACCTCCTGATGAATAGTGAACAGCCCCAGGGCGAGTATGGGGTCACTGTTGCCTTTCTGCGCTTGATCACCACTCTTGTCAAGGTAAAATCTGCTCAGGTAGAATCATCTGACATGCTTTCCCTGCCCATTGCTACTGCTGTCATCTTGTCTGCCAGCAGGACAGTTGTCCTGAAGTTACGGTGATAGCAGTTTGTGTGTACTGAGTATTTACTGTGTGCCAGGTTCTATAGTAGATGCTTTATCTGTGTTAATTTGTTTAACACTTAGAAGCGGTGTGGTATAATACACTGACTGTCAAGCAACTTGACTGTAGCCCAAGGTAATACATACCTTTTGTATCACATGCCGGTGTGTCCATGTGTGAATGTATATTCCTGAAGCAAAGTTTCACAGTCCGACACTATGACTGCACAAGGCGCACTGCAACATTTTCTAATCAGCTGATCTCACAGTTCAGTAATGGATCACAACTCAGTTTGAAAAATACTGGTGTAGCATGGATTTTAGAATCAGACAGAATCAGGTTTATATCTCAGGTTGACCACTTACTAGCTACATGACCTTGGGCAAGTACAGAACCTCTGTAAACTAGGAACGATCAGTGGTCTCTACCCCGCGGAGGCCACATGTGAAAAGCACGTGGTACATTTCCTGCCTGCAGGAATCAATCAATGAATGCTTAAAAAGATAGGAAGAGTCCTTTATAGAGATAGTGATTTAGATACAGATATTTATGTATAAACAAAGAACTCCCACTTTTAAAATAAGGAAGCTGATGTTAACAAGTAATATTAGAATGAAGAACTTTGAGGAACAGACCTCCTTTCTGGTTCCAGTGATGGTAGAGGTCAGCGGTGCCTGGTGATGACGACAATGAAACGCATTCTCCCTCATCGGCAGTCCTGTAGCCTTTGTGTTTAAGGCGCCTCCCTTCTGACTAGACTTAGCCTTTATCCCTCTCCCTCATGAAGGTGCCTTTTGACAGTGTCGCATTATCTTTTTAGTCCTTCATGCTAAAGAAACCCACATAACTTGGACTCAGTGGAACTAGAGTGTTCTGATGTTTCTTTTTTTTCACTGGTGGCTCAGATTTGCCCAGATTTCCTTTGGACCTATGGTTTTGAAGTTCAACTTCTAGTAACCAACTGACTTTTCCTCAAATGGCATAGCCCTGACAGCTTGGCTTCTTGTAGGGGCAGCTTGGTAGTACCCAGAGCCAAGGGCTGGTGCCCTGTGTCATGTTTGTGCTGAAGGAGATGCTTCCCAGCTACCACAAGTGGCGTTACAACTCCCATGGTGTGAGAGAACAGATAGGTAAGGAAAGCTTGGACAGCGAAGGTCTGAGGGATTTCTGGCTCCCCGGAGAACTCTCTTTCCCTTTCTTGGGATAAGGGTCATCACACAAGGCCCCATCACTCCTGTGTCTTTTTCCGGAGTCCAGGTTGCCTGATCCTGGAGCTGATTCATGCGATACTGAACCTGTGCCATGAGACAGACCTGCACGGCAGGTATGAGGACCCCCATTGCTAGAGCCTGGTACTCTTGGATGCTGCCACTGGCCAAGAGAAGACGTGGGCTTCTGCTGCAGAGCCATGTCATCCTTCAGAGGCTGAGCCCACAGCTCAGTACTCTGGAGGTTGATTTGCTTTCTTTTTTTTCAATTTTTATTTTATTTATTTATTTACTTTTATTTTTCAATTTGCTTTTCACTAGACTGTTCCTCCTTTCTCCCTGTGGAGGAGAAGAACAAATGAAGTAGGGATGAGATTGTTCCCAATAAGATTGTTACACACACACACACACACACACACACACACACAGACACCATATTTTATGATCTTTACAAAAGTTATGTATGTTCGTTGGAAAATAGTCAGTGCAAAATGCCCTTTGTAAACCTGTTTTCTGGCGATGACTATTAACAATTTAGTGTGTATTCTAGGTTTTTTCTTCTGCTTGCTAATTGCTCTGTAACTATTCCCGTGCCACTACATATAGTTCTGTCTTGTTTTAATGGTTCCATGCATTCCATTGTGTGGATTAATCACAATTCATTTCAGTAAACATATCCATTAACTGATGGACATTTAGATCGTTTCTCAGGATGATCTTTAACATCATGTCTATGTAAGGAAAGTGATCAGAGTGCTTTCATCTGGCAAAGAGAGCTGATCTGTGTCACTCATGTCCAGTTGGTTAGGTTTGGACAATGCCTTTTCCTTCCAGTAATAATTTGGCGGCTCCCAGGTAACTCAGAATGCATCTGTCTTCCAGCCACACCCCCAGCCTGCAGTCTCTCTGCATCTGCAGCCTGGCCTACACAGAAGCCGGACAGACGGTTATCAATATCATGGGGATCGGCGTGGACACCATCGACATGGTGATGGCTGCTCAGCCCCGCAGGTAGGACTCCCTCTGCCCTTACCCCTGTACCTTTATTGTGGCTCCATGTTCTAAGAGCTTCAGTTTAAATGAGCGCGCAGTAGCTTTTTAAAGAGAACCTTTTTCCTCCTAGAACGTAGCCTTTATGTCACCTCGTGGTGCTGTATAGACTGGCACATAGCAAAGGGAGTTGATGACCCCTCCTCTCTCCTAGTTTGGAACCTCTGGCAGGAGCTGTTGAACTCTGGGATGATTGTTGGAATCTAATTCATGAGAGCACATATGTTAGGAATGACATCATGTCGTCTGAATCAACTTTGGTTTCTGTTTGGCACCCTAGTGATGAGGCAGAGGGCCACGGGCAGGGCCAGCTGCTGATCAAGACAGTGAAACTTGCATTCTCCGTCACCAACAATGTTATTCGGCTGAAACCTCCTTCTAATGTGGTGTCTCCCCTGGAGCAGGCTCTCACACAACATGGTATGTACTTCTTTTCCGTTCAGCAACGTTTCTGCTATAAGTCTATACTTCAGGCTGTGTTTATAGACGTCGGCAGTATTTTCCGATTAACTCCATAAGGAAATTTGGGGATGATCACCAGCTTCCATCCTGGACATAGAAACAGGAAGACTGGATCATACTTCATTTCTGCTTCCTACTGATGACAGAATAATAGTTAAGACTCATGTTCAAAGTCAGACTGCCGTGGTTCAAATTTTGGCTATGATCAGCTGTGTGACCTTGGGCGCATTATTGAACAAGTCTGCCTCATGTTTCTTGTCTCTAAAAAGGGGATAATAGTAGTATCTACCATATAAGATTATAATGAAGATTACGTCCTGTAAAACATGGAGAGAAGTTTTTGTTTTAAGTATTGACTGTTACTATTCTTTGACCTGAAACTACTCATTTAATCTTTTTGGGACCCATTTTCCTCATTTTCAAGTAGGTTTTTGGATAAGGTCTAAGACCTATTCTAGCTATATCATTCGGGGTTTTTATGATTTTTGCATTTCAGTGCAATGCTTCAGTGTGATGTCTTTTTCTAACCTATTTGGTAAAAGACAACCTATTTTATTTTCTTCAGAATGTATTTCTGCTCTTAGTGAACCCCCAAATCCTGCTTATCCTCTTGGCTACTGAAAAAAGAAAATGATGTGGCCATCTGGATTCGCTCTGGTCCTCCAAGTACTTGAGGCTCATCCCCTCACATCTGTGAGCCTTTTGGACATCAGCCTCTCTTAAGAACTTGAATCAGGGACACTTGGTATCTAACTGCTTCCTGTGCGTCTTCAGGTGCCCATGGGAACAACCTCATTGCTGTTCTTGCCAAGTACATCTACCACAAACATGACCCTGCCTTGCCACGTCTTGCCATCCAGCTGCTGAAACGTCTGGCCACGGTAGGATCCCACTTAAGAAACCAAAGCCCCAGAAAACTGACTTTGCCTGGGACCACTCTTGCCTTCTCCTAAGAGAAGCAGCTGACTTGGTCTTCTCTGACTTTTAAAGTGACATAGCCGTGTGTGTGTACACACACACACACACACACACACACACACACACACACACTGTGTTTTATGAGGGATTTTTTTTTTCCTGATTGCAACATACATACTCATTTTTAAATATTTATTTAAACGTTACAGATAAATGTAACATAGAAAGTTAAGGTAGCCTATGATCCCCTCGAGATCCCTGTGAGCAGGTTGGTATGCATTGCTCTTATATATTAAAGGGTGTTTGCGTGTGCGCTTTTGCTGTCTACAAAAGTAGAATTCCACTCTACATACTGTTTTTATGACTCGCTTTCTTCATTTAACACCATATCTTACAGTCTTGCCATGTGGGCACATTTGGAGCTACTTCATTATCTCTAATGCTTGCATGGCATGCCATATAAAGGATGCGTCCTAATTTATCTCTCTCACCGTGACACTAATAAACAGTGCTGTACTGAACATTGTTACCCACAGAACTCTGTAAACTTTTGTTTACAGTTCCTAAAAATGAGATAGATGTCAGTGAACGTTTAAATTTGTATTAGACATTTCCAAATTGTCCTCCAAAAAGGATTGTAACAGTTTATACCCCTAACACAAAGTCTTGTATCCTTGCCACAGTGGCTTCATCAGTTTTTTAATCTTTGCTAATCAAGTAGGCAACACAATATTATCTCGGTTTTTACTCTGCATATATTTAACCACGAGAGAGGTTGCACATCTTTTGATGATGTTGATCATTGTTTCTCCTGTGAATTGTTGGGCATCTTGTGATATACTTTGGGGTGATGTCCCTTTTAACCCAGAGCTGTGTGTCTGGATGATTTTCCCTTTCTGCCCGTTTTCTGAGAGTTCTCCAGCACTCTCCTGCAGGAGCCGTTTGGTTTTTCTGGAAGGAGCGCTCTGAGCCTGTGTGTCCCGGTCTCCACCAGGTGGCCCCAATGTCAGTGTACGCCTGCCTGGGCAATGACGCGGCTGCCATTCGCGACGCCTTCCTGACCCGACTGCAGAGCAAGATTGAGGACATGCGCATCAAAGTCATGATCCTGGAGTTCCTCACCGTTGCAGTAGAGACTCAGCCAGGCCTCATTGAGCTGTTTCTGAATCTGGAGGTGAAGGATGGCAGTGATGGTTCCAAGGTGAGCCTGCACCGGGGATGAAGCTGGGAGACGGCTCCCTCATAGGTGGGTGCTGGGCCCTGCTCGTGTGCTTGCTGGCAGCGGCCACGGTCCTGAACTCTCGCCTGACCCTCGTGCAGGAATTCAGCCTTGGGGTTTGGAGCTGCCTCCACGCGGTGCTGGACCTGATTGATTCCCAGCAGCAGGACCGCTACTGGTGCCCGCCCCTTCTGCATCGTGCAGCCATTGCCTTCCTGCATGCGCTGTGGCAGGACCGGCGGGACAGTGCCATGCTGGTCCTCAGAACCAAGTGAGTCCGACTCCTCCAGAGCGCGTGTCCTTGTCTCGAGGTTTGTTGTGACAGATCACTGAGCATCTGCACAAAAAATGCTTAGTAGTGCCTGGGTAGGCAAGTGCGGGTTTCACTCCGCTGTTCTCTTTTTAATGCTGCCACCAGCAGGTGTCATCTTTACTCCTAGGTAAAGATATGTTCTCTGTAGAGTTCCCACCTTTTGTGTTCGTGCGTTCTGCCAACCCCAGCCCATTGTTTTGAGAAACAGTAGATTCAAATGAATGTGGCTTGATCAAGTTGTGCAACCGAATGAAACAACCTTTTGTCTTGGACCCTGTTTGCACAAAGGGAAGGAACTTCAGAAAGGCTAACCAGGGGAGTCTTGCCTCCTTTCCCTCCTCACTCATCTTTAGGGGACTATTGGAAATGAACAGTGGAGTGAACCATGAGAGTTTTTATTGGTCAACTCTACAACCTACAATTGTGTTTCTTAAGAGGAAAACATAATTTTATCTGTGGAACCCTTTACATTTCTGTAGGAGCAAATGGCCTTTGAGACACATGGCAGGATTGGGACTGGTAAACTATGGTGAAGTAACCACCAAAGAGAGGTGGAGAAGGGAGAAAGGACCATGGGAGAGAAAGTGTGATTTACAACATGTGTTTTCTTTTTAGACCCAAGTTTTGGGAGAATTTAACCAGTCCACTGTTTGGAACCCTTTCTCCTCCCTCAGAAACATCTGAGGTAAGCCATTGTGGAGCGGGGACAGAGACCGAAATCCTTTGGAGGAAAGGCTGGGCTGTGAGACTGATAGAAAGGTAGCTGTAGAAAACGGAGGTAGCTGTAGAAAACGATATCTCCCCTCATTAAACAACCAGAATACTGTCTTCACTCGAAACTTCTTTCTCAGAGAAATGCTTGCTTCCTCTCCCTGTGATGCTTTGGGAAGGAAAGTGGCATGTCACGCTCTGTGTTGATGGCTCCATGGTCTTCTCCACACACTCAGAGACATGTGGAACTGATGCTTCTGCCCTTGCAAGTCAGGTGCCCACTCACATTTGATAGGGAATGTGCTTTCTTGTTTCCTGAGTGTTGGGTCCCTTTCTGCGGGGACACCAGGGAAGAGGTTCTCCTCATGATCGGTGTCTGCTCTGCTCTGCCCCTCCACAGCCCAGCATCCTGGAGACCTGTGCCCTAATCATGAAGATAATCTGCTTGGAGATATACTATGTAGTTAAGTGAGTCCTTTCCCTTTTTGAGATTTTACTTAAGTGTGTGGGGGAGGGAGAGGCGGCCATGGTGGTCTACCACTGGGTGTGTGGCTGTACGAGCCAAGGCAGAGGAGAGAGCTGGTTTGGGGCCATTTATGGAGGGCCACTGAGCTGAGTCCCTGGCCAATCCATTGATGGCATTTATGATTGTCAGAAAGAGTTATTGTGAAGCAAACTCCATGTGCTTGGGATTTCATGGA
The DNA here is from genome assembly GCF_004115265.2 of Rhinolophus ferrumequinum. Lineage (NCBI taxonomy): Eukaryota > Metazoa > Chordata > Mammalia > Chiroptera > Rhinolophidae > Rhinolophus > Rhinolophus ferrumequinum. The sequence continues at coordinate 77,646,635 of NC_046295.1, forward strand.
GGAGGAGTCCTGGAAAAGACGTCAGCCTAACCCATTATGTTGAGCGAGAAGTCTGAGCCCCCCGCTTTGGAGGGATTGGAGCCGTCTGCCTTTAAGCCCATGTGAGGTTGCTTTCTCTGCCTCAGCAAGGGTCTGTGCCCATCTCATTCCCATCTGCTTTCAACCTAACGGTCGGTTTTGTTTTTTCTTGTCACCCTAGGGGCTCACTAGACCAGTCATTAAAAGATACACTTAAGAAATTTTCCAGTGAGAAACGCTTTGCCTACTGGTCAGGGTATGTCAAGTCCTTGGCAGTCCACACGGCCGACACAGAGGGCAGCAGCTGCACCTCCGTGGTAGAATATCAGATGCTGGTCTCCGCCTGGAGGATGCTTCTCATCATCGCCACCAGCCACGTAAGAACCTCCTGGGGCGAGTTTTCACTTTGGTTTCCTAGCAACAGTGTGCTGGGGTACCTATCAGATACAGCGCTTTGGGATGAAGCATGAATCAGGGTTTTTCCCTGAGAGCTGAAAAAATGTAATAGGTTCTGTGTCAAAAGATGGGGGCTAACCTGGGGTATTTGAGGGTGCGGGTCCAACAGGAGATCCTTAAGTAAAGTGCAGAGAAGTAAATTGAAATCCCTTCAGACGTTCCTAAAAGCTTCCTGTAGCTACCTTAACAGCCTTGGATAAGTCCCGGGGCTCCTCCCTTCATCTGCCTCTCGGGCACATGTGTTACTGCCTTCTTGCGCCATGTACCCTGTGGACGCTAGGTACATATTTGTTGACTAGTCAGCAGGTAGCTGTAACAGCTGCTGCAGCACCCTGTCTAGAGAGCAGTTTGTTTTCACTCGTTCTAGAAACTGCATTTCCTGGTCTTAGAAAAAGAACAGAGGCCATTAGCACCACACTGTATGTCTACTGAGAGTTGGTTTTTAGAGAGACAGCTAACATTTGAGAGGAGTTTGCATTTTTTTCTAGGCATTTTTTTGTGGCTTCACACCATCATGCTGTGTAGTAAGGACTTGGTGTTGAATTCTACCCTGGGGGGATCCAGATTAATATCTTGATCTCATTAATAATGTCAGCTTGATGGATGTCCCTTGTTCCAAGCATACTCTTACATCTTCTGTGACTTGTCCCCTCGGACTGCCTTGGTCTTGGAGCTTTGCTGTGGCGCAGCAATTGTGGAGCCCTGAGAATGCGGACACACCAAAGGCTCAGCCATCTTTGGGGAATGATTGATTTCCCCCAGGAATAACCTGGGTATCACCTGCCTTTTAGGCCCTAGCTAGGCAGTAGTTCCTGAATTGTTCTTGAAAACCTAACCAACCCTCCTAGGAAGTCCAGGATATTGATCATTCATTCATTCCTTGAATGGATATTAATAGAATGCTTACCATTTGCCAGGCACCAGGGCTATAGCAGTGAACAAGGCAGATCAGGTCTTTGATCTCATAGAGAGGGAGGCAAATTGTCAACAAACTCACAAAGAAATAAATATGGTTTCCGATTGTGGTAATTCACTATGAAGGAAATAATCAGGATGCAGTGGGAGCAAATGCTAAAGAAGAACAGGAGTAGTCAGGGAGGCCCCTTCTGAGGAGGTGATGTCCATTCTGAGACCTGAATATGTTAAGGTCGCCCAGGTGCAGAGCCTGGAAGCAAGAACGCAACGGTCTGGAAGTGGAAAAGAACTTGGTATGTTCAAGGAGGAGGAAGGAGGCCAGTAGGGCCACCATAGAGAGCACAGTGGGTGTCAAACCAAAATCATTTGGAGCAGGTCCTTTGGGGCCGCCAGGCCTTGTTGAGGAGTTTGTATTTCCAGTATCCTGGGAAGCCTTTGAAGGGTCTAGGCAAAGGAAGGGCGTCGTCAGGAGAAGGAGGTGAACTTGGACTTGATTTTGACCATATCTAAGAAAAAGAAACAGCAGGGCCCTCCAGCCCCTTTGTAATCAGAGAGACAGTGACTTATCAATGACTAATTGCCTGACAGAGGAGCTCACGTTTCTTGGCTTCTTATGTCTGAGAAATTTTCCCACTGGCATGCTTTTCTGTTCCTTTGCAGGCAGAGATAATGCACCTGACCGACTCTGCAGTGCGTCACCAGCTCTTTCTTGATGTGCTTGATGGGACCAAAGCGTTAGTAAGTGTGTCTGGGAGGTTTCATGCTCCTCCTCGGGAGAAGGTTTCTGAAATCAAGTAGCTCAGTAGTCTGCGGTTGCACAAGTGGTCAGGCCATAGGGCTGAGTCAGCCCGGGACGCCTGAGGCTGCACTGGGGAGGCAGAGGTCTGCTGCTGCGGTGCCAGCCCCAGGCCTCTCCCTGTGTCCCACCCCTGTTAGCTCACTGCTGAGAAACAAAGGCATGAGACGAAAGGTGCCCTGTGCATAGAGCTGGCATCCTGTGGCTGTACCAGCCCAGGAAGCCTGACTGCTAACTGGTCTGCTGTCCTACCTTAGCTCCTAGTCCCGGCCTCAGGAACCTGCCTCCGCCTGGGCTCTATGCTGTGTACTCTGCTGGTTATCCTCCTGCGGCAGTGGAAGAGGTGAGTGCCGTGCCAGGAGAGGCGGCCTGCAGCCGGGCTGCCTCACTGGGGCCCGCTCAATCCTCTTTCCTGACCCTTTGCCTTCCTGAAGGGGAGATAAAGGGGTGTGAGATGGGCTAGCTTTCCATCATGGAGCAGGACTGGCGGAGCAAACAAGATGCTCGGCCGACTGCCTGGTGGGCATCCCGAGATGGCACAGTGGCACGTTGTGGCCTTTCTGTGAGCTGTGTTCTCCCCGCCCTCTCCACTCCATGTTATTTCTAGAGAGTTAGGTCCTGTGGATGAGATCCTCGGACCCTTGACAGAAATCCTGGAGGGCGTGCTGCAGGCAGACCAGCACCTCATGGAGAAGACCAAAGCCAAGGTGTTTTCTGCTTTCATCACCGCACTGCAGATGAAGGAGATGAGAGGTGAGGGCGGGATGGGGGTGGGGCCGGGGCTGGTGGGCGGGGTAGGAAAGCGGCCCCACCTCTGCTGGCAGCCAGAGCCCCACTCCCCATGTGGGGATGCAGTTCTCCGTCTTGGAACTCTGGTCTTTAGGAAAACTCCTTTTCTTCCCACTTGTTTCTTCCCCCCGCTCCCAGGGGATAGAGACTATGCCTCTTGGCACCATGCTGTGTTCCCAGCTGCCTGCCTGGGAAGCAAACCCTGGTGTGCAGTGAGAGGTGGCATGGTGACTATGACCTTGTGCCCTCTGTCTGCTCTGCAGTGAGTGACATCCCCCAGTACTCACAGCTGGTGCTGAACGTCTGTGAAACCCTCCAAGAAGAGGTGATTGCGCTCTTCGACCAGACCCGCCACAGTCTAGCATCAGGCAGTGCCACTGAGGATAAGGACAGCATGGAGACCGACGACTGCTCACGGCCCCGGCAAAAGGACCAGCGTGATGGGGTGAGGGCGCCCTGGGAAGCTGCCTGTGCTTCCACATGCATCCAGCAAACAGTAGCTGCCTGCCTGCCTACTGTGTGCCAGGCCCTAGGGCTGCTTACTGACCAAGAGAGTTCACAGCCTGGTGGAGAAAGTTAGTAATATCAGACTAAATTCCAAAGAAGCACTGGAATGCCATGTGGCCAGTCCTGCAGGGGAGAGATACCGGGGAACGTCCAACATGGGGTTTTCACCTAATCTAGTGACTCATGAGAAAGCGCCCTTTCTGCAGTGACCTGAAGCAGGCTGGTGTGAGCAAAGGTACAGTGAGGTCTGGAGAGCCAGGGGCGAGAGGGTGGGCAGCCTTGTCAGGGTTTTTGATTGGGGTCCTAGGAAACAATTTAAGGCTTTTAAGCAGGGAGAGAAATGACCAGATTTGTGCTTTAGAAGGATCACTCTGGATGCAGTATAGAACAGTGCTTTTCAAACTGTGAGTCATGACCTGTTACTCGGTCTTGAGATAAGCTCATTTGGTTACAACCAGCATTTTTTTAAAATGAAGTAGAATAAAATATTAAAATGTCTGCGTGCTTTATAGCATGTGAGGGTGGGTACTGTTCAATGAAAATAGGTCTATACTGGGGCACAGTGTGAAGGTGCTTATTCCTGTGGGATGTGGTCAGAAATGTCTGAAAAGCCACCGGTATAAAGAATTGATTAGGGAGGATCCAGAGAGGATGAAGAAGCGCAGCTTAGGAGGTGACTGCCTCGTGCACCCTGACGCCACGCGGTGACAGAGTCCGGGGGAGTGACCAGATGTGGGACTGGAAGCAGCACTGACTCCGCGGATGGCAGTTTGGGTGACGGGGGAGGGAAGAGTCAAAGGTAGTCCTGTCGGGGGCTCATGAGTGTGGATGGAGTTGCCGGTCCCTGCCTGAGGTGGTCGGGGAGGCGAGCAGGCCTGTGAGACCCCGGTTCTGGTCTTGTCCAGCTCACTTGGCGCGTGCGCACGCATGTGTGTGTGACCAAGGCAGGCCTCGGGCAGCCAGGCGCAGGGCTGGCTGGTCCCTGTCTCCTCCTGCTCCGCTTCCTTCCCTCGTACCCATCTTTGTCCCTGGGCCCCAGCAGGTGTGCGTCCTCGGGCTGCACCTGGCCAAGGAGCTGTGTGAGGTGGATGAGGATGGTGACTCATGGCTGCAGGTGACCCGCAGGCTCCCCATCCTACCGACCCTCTTCACCACCCTGGAGGTGAGCCTCCGCCTGAAGCAGAACCTGCATTTCACCGAGGCAGCATTGCACCTACTCCTCACCCTGGCTCGCACCCAGCAGGTAGGCGGCAAGCCCAGGGCAGGAAGGAGCCTCCTCACTTGCGCTGGGCAGGTTCTGGCATTGCCTGCGATTCTCCCAGAAGCTCTGGTCTAGCCTGAGAGCTCCACCTGCCGCAGGTGGGCGTCTGCACAGCAAGCTTCCATCTCATTCCATGTCTGTCCTGCCCAGGGAGCCACAGCAGTGGCTGGAGCCGGTGTCACCCAGAGCGTTTGTTTGCCCCTCCTGAGTGTGTACCAGCTCAGCAGCAATGGGACGGTGCAGGTGAGTGCCGGGGGCCTGTCAGACTGCACCTCCAGTGGAAACGGGCGCCCCCGCCCCACTTGGCCCGTTGGAAGTTGCTCTCTTTAGTGGCTGGTGTACTGCATGGATGGTACGGAATCCCCGCCCCCGCCCCTGCTCTCACCCCCCCGCCCCATGACCTCCAGTAAGAGAAGCGCACATGGCTAGTTAGTGGCAGACCCGAGTCTAGAACCCAGGACTCTTGTATCTGCCTAGTGCTCTTCTCTTGTGGTCCTGCTGGTCCGCAGGCGAGACCATGCCCATTCCAGGAGGTTCCTCTGCCAGCAGCCAGCCCGCCTTCGCTGTTGTGCTGCCGGAGGCCTTGCTGTTTCCGTCAGCCGGGTTCCCGGCCCCATGTCCTGATTTTGTCTGCCGGTTGTCTTAGACACCTAGCACCTCTCGGAAGTCCCTGGATGCCCCCTCGTGGCCGGGGGTCTACCGCCTGTCCATGTCCTTGATGGAGAGGCTCCTCAAAACTCTGCGCTACAACTTCCTTACCGAGGCCCTGGACTTCGTGGGTGTTCACCAGGAGCGGACCTTACAGGTGAGGGGCTGCCAGCATCATCGTGGGGGCCTGGGCCATTCGGGACGGGAGGCTCGGTAGCTGAGTGGGCTCAGGGCCTCCGTTTCTGAGGTGCTCTAAGGGCTGCCGGCTGACTGGCCAACCTGTGGAGCTGCTCTGCTGCGTGAGGGGATCAGCTCAGACAGAACCTCTTAGTCGTAACGCCAAACCCCTGCTGTACTGCCACCTGTGTTAGTGGGCCCAGAACCTATCCTCCCTGCAGGCATGTCAGGTCCCTGTGTCACCCCATCCTTGCCTTCTCTGCTCCCAGTGCCTCAACGCTGTGAGGACGGTACAGAGTCTGGCGTGCCTGGAGGAGGCGGACCACACCGTGGGCTTCATTCTGCAGCTCTCCAGCTTCATGAAGGAGTGGCACTTCCACCTGCCTCAGCTCATGCGGGATGTCCAGGTGGGGCCTCAGACGTGGTGTCTTGGAGGGGTCTGGGGAAGTGCCTGGGGACAGCGCGCTGGCTGCTCTCTCAGGCACCTCCAGTGAATTGCAGCCCGCCCTGGGAACGTGGGCTTTTTGCTCGGAGCACTGCGTTTGGTTTCACGTTGCTTCCTCTGGAGCTAAATGTTCCCTCCTCAGCATAGGGCAGCCATGAAGGTTAAGAGCCTGGGCTTTATCGTTCAGGTCTTGGTCTGCTTCTCTTAGGAACAGGCCTGGAGCTGGGAACCAGCAGAGAACTGGGCAGGGAAGGAACACAGGCGTCTGTCTCTGCTTGAGTGTGACCTTAGCCAGGTCACGTCCCCTCTCTCTAAGCCTTTTTCTTCTTCTGTAAGATGGGTAAATACCCTCCCCGTTTGTTTCCTGAGGACTTATCGTGCCAGGCCTTGAGTTAGGTCCCGGGAAGCTGTCCGGGCATCTGTTGACCACAGTGTGCAGTTAGCATACTTAGTGGTTGGAAGAGTTTCAGCTGGAGAATGGGGTGGGGGGAACGTGGGCACCTGCTCGCGAGTCCAAGAAGCTGCCGCCAAAAGAAGCCCTCGTCCTTCCTGTGTCTGCCCCAGGTAAACCTGGGCTACCTGTGCCAGGCCTGCGCCTCCCTCTTGCACAGCCGCGCGATGCTTCAGCACTGCTTACAGGTAAACCCCCGCCCGCCACGGCTGTCGGGACTGCGCGCCCTGCTTCCTGTGCGCCACTTCCCTTTCTTGTCTCCCCTCCAGAACAAAAATGGGGATGGCATCCCCTCAGCCGTTGCCCCCCGAGTTCAGCGGCCTCCCGCAGCTGCCCCCTCCTGCTCCTCGTCCTCCAAGCAGCCCACTGCTGACACAGAGGCTTCGGAGCAGCGAGCCTTGCACATGGTCCAGTACGGCCTCCTGAAGATCCTCAGCAGGACCTTGGCGGCCCTGCGCCACTTCACCCCCGACGTCTGCCAGATCCTGCTGGACCAGGTACCAGCACCACCCGCTCTGCGCCACCAGCCTCCCCACAGTGAGCTGTGAAGGCTCGGCTGCTGCCTGGGGCCCTAGCTGGCCCTGGAATGCCCTTGTCTTGCCTTGCAGTCCTTGGACCTTGCTGAATACAACTTCCTGTTTGCCCTGAGCTTCACTACGCCCACCTTTGACTCTGAAGTGGCTCCCTCCTTCGGGACCCTTCTGGCCACAGTGAACGTGGCCCTAAACATGCTCGGAGAGGTAAGCTGGCTGCTCTCTGGCCCCATCCACCCAAGTCTTCCTTCCAGTTCATCCCTTACTAACCGTGACCTTGGACACAATTACCTAGCCTTTCTTTTGTGAAAGAGCCTATTTCTCTTTCACAAAAGCACTATGGTAGAGATGATCTCTGTTGAGAACAATTGTGAGGATTAAATGAGGTAACTAATAAAATTGCTTAGTGCAGGACCTGCCAGGTAGAAAGCTCTCAGTGAGTTGGAGCTGTCACTTGTTACCTGATTTTTTGACCCCTTGTTTCTCTTTCTCCAGCTGGACAAGAAAAAGGAGCCCCTTACCCAGGCTGTGGGGCTAAGCACACAGGCGGAAGGGACCAGAACACTGAAGTAAGAAAGCTCTCCTGGAATTCTGTCTGGGGTTGGGGCAGTCACGGGCCGGCTCCGCTCTTGGCTCAACAGCCTACCTGGCACCTGCCAGCTTGGCCCTCTGCAACAGTGCCAACCTTACTCCGTCCCAGGTCCCTCCTGATGTTTACCATGGAGAACTGCTTCTACCTGCTCATCTCCCAGGCGATGCGCTACCTTAGGGACCCGGCTGTGCACCCGCGGGACAAACAGAGGATGAAGCAGGAGCTCAGCTCCGAGTTGGTATGGAGGGATCAGGGCCCTGCCTGGAGGGGGCAGCGCCCGAGGGTGGGGGATGCTGGGCCTCATCAGCCTGCTTTTTCTCTCCCATAGAGCACGCTGCTCTCCAGCCTCTCGCGCTACTTCCGCAGGGGCGCCCCCAGCTCCCCTGCTGCTGGCGTCCTCCCCTCGCCTCAGGGCAAGTCCACCTCTCTCTCCAAGGCCAGCTCCGAGAGTCAGGAGCCTCTGATCCAGCTAGTGCAGGCCTTTGTCCGGCACGTGCAAAGATAGGGCCGCGGCATGCCGCTCGCCCGCCCCTCTCCACCAGCCTGCACAGCCCTGCGGGGGCCGCCTGGGACTGAGCAGCTCCTGTCCCCCTCAGCACAGCCATGACTCCAGCCACCCACCCACACACTGGCATTATTTTTGTAATAGAGCAAGGTCAGCCTCAGGGGTGCGGAGCCGCAAGTCCACTGTGCTCAGCGCCCCCTCAACGTGCCCCAGAGGTGTATTCCTTTCCTTCAAGCATTCCCCAGAGCACTTGCCCTGCGGCCCAGGGGAGAGGTGGGAGCCAGTGTCACGTGCAGCCAGGAGTGTGCACGGGTTTGAAAGTGTTTTCCATGCTCTGTTCTTGCAGTTTTTTGGTAATACTGTGGTCTATTTATACAAATATTAAAATACTGTTTATAGACAAGTGTGTGATGTGTGCCTTCAAAGCCCAGGAATGACTAGCCAGCCAGCTCAGCGCATGGAACAGTCTTCCTCCGCCCGGGGCCTGGGAGTGGAGCAGTTGGGGAAGGCGGAATGTTTGGTGGTTGACTCAGTAACATCCCTCCGTTAATGTTCACAGGTGCGTGTGCTGAGTGGACACTCAGCTTTTCCCTGCCTTGGTCTCCCCAGCCCCTGCCCCACACATACCCACTGGCCAGCTGGCTGAGCTTATCAGCGGGTGTGGCCTTTGGTGAAGCTCGGCTGCGTCCTATTTATAGCTGTGCCCCTGCCTTCCTCTGCTTCTGCCCCCTCCCCGCCCCTCACGCCCCGGCCGTCCTTTGGACTCCTTAGGACCTAGTTGTAAGGGGCTGGGCATAAGGGCCTTAATTTGAAGCCTGGTTTGTAGCCCAAACCCACCACTTGAAGTTTCTAGAGTCAGACTTGCCTGGGCTAACGTCCCTGTGTGGCCACTTGCCAGTTATGGTGCTTGGAGGGAGTGACCTGATCTCCCCTCATCTGTGGACATGAGAATATACATGAATGTGCTTCGCTCAATGCCGGGAAACGGGCAATAGTGTTTACTAGAGCTGAAACCATCACACGACTTGTACAGTCTACACCACTGTGCCCAAATTTAGGAAAGCTTTCCTTAGGAATAAAACGTCTATTATGCAGCTTCACGTACAGGAACTGCACTCGCTGCCATCTGAGCAGCGCAGGCCCTGTGGGAGAAAGGGCGTGCTGTGAATCATGCTCTGAAGAACTTCCCTTTCCCTCTGCCCTAGTGCTTCTGGGAGGGGCCGACAGCATTTTTGTACCACACCCCCCACTCAGGAGGAGGAACGCTGCAAGTGGGACGTCTTCCCCTCCCTTCCCCACCGCAGGGCCAGTCCCGTGAGGTCCACGACCCCTCCAGGAGCCCAGGCAACATGCACACGAAGAACAGTTTATTATTTGTCACTGGCTAGAAAGCAAGCAGACAGGCAGAGTAAAAAGATCAGTTAAAAAGTGAGTGTGAAGAGGTGCAGGCCGCAGCCACCATACTTGGCTTGAGCTGTAGGGCGCGAGGGGAAGGGTAGCACCGGGAGATGCTGCTCTGTGGCCCAGCCCTGCCTCTACGGCCAGGCTCCCCTCTACTCCAGTTCAGAGGGGACAACACGCAGTCCCCGCGGCCTGCCACAGACCCACCTGCCCTTACTCCTTTGCTGCTTTTGGCAACTAAAAGGCAGGTGCTCTTGCCAAAGGTGCACAGGGCTTCCTCAGGCCCTCTACGCTGAGCCCCCATGGGCCGAGGCGCTGGGTGCCGCAGCTGCGGCCGGCTCCTCCCTCCTTAGCAGGAGCTGGGAGGGCTGGGGTGCTCAGGGGACGCAGGCAGGGTCGGGGGCTCCAGAACCAGGTCAGAAGCAGGGTTGGGGGAGGGGCCCCTCGCAGCTGATGACGGGCAAGGACAGGAAAGGGTTCGTTGCCCCACCCTGAACAGCGAGGGCACCAACAGACAAGACAAATGGCAGGGCTGCGCCAGTCCTCTCCTGCCCAGGTCAGAGCAGGGGCCTGGGAGGGGTCCTGCTTAGCTGAGCAGTTCCAAGTAGGTGACAGGAACCCTGCCCTTCTTGTTGCCTCTCTCGCCGATGAGCCAGTCAGGGTCCATACCAGGCAGGCTGTAGACAGTGATGAGCTGAAGAGGAGGGCAGAGAGGGAGGTCACAGCCTGGCCAGGCTGGCAGAACTGGCCCGGGACTAAATGGGGACAGAGTTGGGATCCTCCTGTGATACAGGGGCACCTACACATCACCTCACCTGATAGACATGGCAGAGTAGCGACTGCTTCCGCAGGAGCAGAGCAGCCCCGAAGAGCCAGCCCACTCCCACTCCCACTCCCACTCCCCACTCCCGTCTCCTAGCTCCATACCCAGGGACCCTCAGAGCCTTGAAGACGGCGTAGGGTCTACAGGCCCAATGTCCCCAGTTCCGGTTCCCTGGGGCACCTATGCCCGCCCTTTCCTGCCATCCTTGTGGCACCCAGGCCCACCTCATCCGCCAGCAGGGCCAGCTCACTGCTGTCAGCTGCCTCGTAGTCATAAAGGACCCGGGCCTTACGGGTTCCGCTGGCGGGTGGAGCCACCTCCTCCAGGCAGAGCGCGGTCTCCCCTGGAGGGGCCAGGCCAGTCACAGAGGGCTCCACAGGCATGGTGGCTGCGGTGGTGGTGGGCGAGGTGCTGCTGAGGGGCGGGGAAGCGGGCTCTGTGGTCCCCACGAAGGTGCCTGGAAATCTGCAAAGAGGGGGCACATCTCAGTAGCTGGGAGCCACATCCAGCGCCACTTGGCGCCCAGAACAGCAGCTGGGCCCACGGCGGAGGTGAGGAGACCCCGCTTACTTACATGGCTCCCTGGGAGCTGGCAGCATGAAAGGAAAAGTGAAGCAATGGGAAAAGGGAGATGCTCCAGGCCGTCCCTGCCACCCTCCCACCCCACACTCAAGAAACCGCTTGGAAGTCCCCAAGGCCAGCCACCTCACTGTCATCCAGAGAGGGTTCCTGGACAGGCCTGCTCAGTCGGCGGCCCTCTAACCCGCCCTGTGTGCTGTGGGGCTTTCTGAGCTTGGGAGGTTCTTGCCCGGGGGAGGATGGGCTGCTCATGGGGCCTGGGAGCCAGGGGACCCCAGTGGGCACCTGCCCAGCTGTTTCTGTAGGTCCAGCATGTGGCGGTAGCACTGCGCGTAGTACGTTGTCTGGGACTCGACGAACTCATGGAGGCAGCGAAGGTGGTTCACCTGTGGCAAGAGGCCCAGTGGTGATGGGATGGGAGGTGTCGGGATGAAGCATCCCACCTCCAGCCCGTCCTCGGCCGGAGCCTGGCCCAGCTTTTCAGTGGCTTGTGGCCCAGCCTCTTGCTCCTTGGGGGAGGAGAGCAGTTCCCACCCTTGGGACTTGCTCCCCCCAGGCTAAATGCCCCCTCATGGAGCACAGGCCTTCCCCACCTGCTTCCAGGTTCATTCATGCCTCATTATGGACGAGGTCCGTGGGGACCCGAGGGGTGACAGGAGGAACAGGACTCACGTGAGTGCTACTGATGCCCTCCAGCAGGAGACGGGTCACCTCTGCCTGCCGGTCAAACTCTGTCTGGGCGACTCGGAGCTCCTGCTCAGACTGGGAAGGGCGGGGTGAGAGTGTGAGGGCATCGCCCCCAGCTTCCCACCCATCAGCCTCTCCTGTGCCCGGAGGCCCGCCCAGGGGTGACCGCCTGCCCTCCGTGGCAGATGGCATGTGCCCCCTGGACTTCAGGCCTGGAACCCTGACCCCTCGAGGAGCTACGGCCCCGCCTGGAGCCCTGTGCCAGTTCCATGACAGCAGTCCCAGAGACAGGCCCTCAGGGATGGGCTTTCACACTCATTCACGGGCCCCTCTGACATCACCATGCATCAGGGGAAAATCCAACCCAGTCGCCTCCAGGGGACCCACTGTGGAGGTCATCTCCCCACAAAGGGGAAGTGACAACCCTCACTGGCCCAGAACTAGAAACACACCTGCGCCCTGGGCAGCAGCTCTGCCTGGCCTCCCGCCCCCACCCCTCCACGCCCCCCAGCCCCACTCACCTTGTCCACCTCGTCATTCCAGAGCTGCGGAGACCACACAGGGCCGGTCAGCGGGGGAAGGAGGGGGCACCGGTCAGCAGGGAACAGGAGGCGGGGGAGGCCGGCTGAACCCCAGAGCCTGTGCCCTGCCCCAGCTCCTCAGACTCCAAGCTCTTCCCCCCAATACCCTTCCCCATTCCCTCCCACAACCCCAGCAGAAGCTGAGGCTGGGCCGAGGCCTGGTGTGAGGGGCTCTGACGTCACAGTCCAGTCCAACATGCCACATGCAGGGCGGGGGGCAGCCAGCTGGTAAGTCCTGCTTGGGTTTCTCCTGTAGTGTAAGCCCCCAGGCACTGCGTGGGGTCTCAAAGGAGACAAGCGTCCCTCACCCCACCCTGACACTCGGCTAATGCTGCTGGGCTGGGAGGCAGGGCTGTGTGACCCTGGGCCAGTCACTGGAGCTTTCTGTCCTTCGGCAGAGAAACGCAGCCTTGTGCCTGAGTCACACTGGGGTTCAGTGGCAAAATGAAAAACCAGTATCCACCCTCCAGAATATTTCTCCTTCCACTTAGCCCAGGAAGGGGGACAGGAAATGTGATCTAGAGCCTGGAGAAGAAAGACCCCCTCCTCCTGCCACCACTGAGGAGACCCATTTCTCCTGCCCAGTGCGGGCAAGGACGATAACCTGAAGTACGGAAAGCAAAACAAGGCCAGCCCTGAGGGCAGAGCTGTCCCCCGCAGTACCAGTTAGGCAATCCTATCATGGGAGCCACCTCCATGTGTCCAGAGGTAGGACGCCCAGCAAGAGGGGGCCTGGTGGGCTCAACTGGGGTTGACGCCCCCGAGGGACGATGGCCCAGCCACTGAATGACACACGAATACACGCGGCAACATGCTTCACAGAGATGAAGAAGAGCCAGGGGGTGTGTGTGGGAGGATGTCGTCCATGGAGGAGATGGAAGGACAGAGAAAAGGCAGAAAACGGCAGAGCAGTGGTTGTGATGGGCACGATGTGACAGATGTGATCAGCCTCGTTCCCAAACTAAACGGTAAATGGCAAATATCTCAATAAAGCCGCAGGAAAGAAAAAAGATGGCAAGACATTCAAAGTCTGCCCCGGGTCCCGCCCCATGCTCAGCTTCAGTCCTTCTCAGGTCACACCCTGGGCCAAACCTCTGGCCTTGGCACACGCTGCTCCTTTACCTCAGGGCCCCCCACGCCCCCTGCTCCTTCTCAAGGCCTCCTCAAGCTCTCACGACACTGAGCAGATGTGCTACAAAGGCAGCTGGATGAACAGCCATCCTTGTCACCTGTCTGTAGGGGTCTGTCAACGTGTGGCAGGCCAGGCCCAGGCCTTCTCTCTGCCAGGGGCTGCACAGGGCCGGCAGTCATGGATGGTGAGTGGGGCCGGGGAGTCGTGCCTGCTTTGTGGGGGGGCAGGGTTGTGGAGGGAGCGGGCAGACTCAGGTCCAATGGATAGCTGCCGTCCTGGCTTCACCACACTGCTCAGGGCAGCTGGTCCAGTCTCCACCTTCAGCATTTAGCGGGGAGAAGCAAGGCCAGCCACATGGTCACAGGGCAAGGGGACAGGCAGGCAGATGGAGCCTCTTGGGATATCTGGCTCCTGTTTGCTGTGTAGCAGGCCCCTCGCTGTGGGAGGGGTGGGGGGGAGGCCAGGGGTAGGGTTGGGTGGGGAGGCTTACCGCGGAGGCGCTGGCCGAGAGAATGTAATTACGAGGTCTAGTCTCCTGAAAGTCAGGCACCGTCTGGCGGGAACAGAGTTCATGGGGGGAGGGGTCACGCTGGGCCGGGGCTGGGCTGGAGCCAGGAGGCCGCGCCAGAGTCTCCCACAGGGAGATGCCAGGAACCCCTGGCCCCAGGGACAGGAGGCTACAGACAAACACGTCACAGACTCCCTTCTCCCCACGCCCACCATCTAGAGAGGAGGTGGGCTGAGAGACCCAGGGAGTTGAGACACAGGCCAGTGGGTGGACCACTGGGGAGACCAGGGGAGCAGACGCCACAAGGAGACAGCCTGCGCCTGCCGTCACACACTTGCCTCTGAACAGGTCACAGACTGGATCCGGCCCCTGGCCCAGGCGTCATGGCCCACTCCTCCCTGGGCCCTAGTTTCCCTCTGCCCCAGTTAGACCCAGGCTTCCAAACAAACCCCACCCCCCACAGCTTTCTCCATCCCAGAATCCCCCCACACCACATCTCTCGGTCCTGCAGCAAGGACCAGGCCCCTTTCCCACAAAGAAGGTGGACAGATGGATGCATGGATGGACAGTGACAGGCTTTCAACATTTGCAAAAAGCTGACTCACAGGCTTCAATGCCTGGTGTGTCCCCCCAAACAGAGGCTGCCCATCGTAGAGGCTCTGTTGCGGAGACCAGCTGCTTGCAAAATGCCCTGAGGACGTGCCCGGGCCGGCCCGGCCCTGCAGGCCCCAGGCCAGACGGGCAAACCAGAAGCAGCACGGCACGTGGGACAGGTATACTCACATCTCCCTCACACTGAGCCAAGTTACCCAAAGCAGAACAGAAAGGAACAAAAACAAAGAGTTAGTGAGACCACAGCGCAGGTGGGAGCAGGCCCCCCTGGCCCCAGCGGGAGGGGACACTAGGGGGACAGGCAGATGGACACACACAACCTGCCCTCTGGAAGGTGTCCTAAAGTGTGTGTGTGCGTATATTAGAGGAGCAGGGGTAAGGGAGCCACCTGCCGGGCTGTCCTCAGGGCGTCGCCCTGGGCTGCCGTAGCTGTGGATCGGGTGTCTGGGCCTAACCCAAAGGTTTGGGGCTGTCCGAGCCAACCCAATGGAGAAGAGGTCGTGCCACTCCAGTGACTAAGGAAAGGCTCCGCTGGCCTGGCTGAAAGAGTAAAAGCTTGTTCTGACCAAATTACTCCAGAGAGGTTGTCCAGCCCTGAGTGGCAGGGAGATTGGCCTGTTCAGGTGACTTAGAAAGGTCATCCCAATAGCCAGGGGTCACCCTACCCAACCTGCACAAGACTCCAGTGGCTGAGCCCCTGCCTCCAACCTGGACCCACACACCTAGATGAGCTGAGACCCTGCCCATGGCTCTGGCCAGAGGCACTGCAGGCCCAGGCCCAGGCTCCACGGCCCCACATGGCCACCCCGTGAGAGGGGGCGCACGGAGGGTTTGGGGCCAGAACTCTCACAAGCAGCTGGGAGCCTGGGCTGAGCCGGGCCTTCCTTGGCTGAGAGCCTGGGCAGGCCCAGGTTTCCCCTGGTGGCCTGTGGCTGTGAGGTGGCCTTGGGGTTCCTGTACCCCCGAGCAGCCTAGCATGCCACGAGTGTGCTCACCCTCGGGCCCGCTCTGCCAACCTGGGCCTAGCCCCACTCAAATCGTCCCACACTGCGTCCCATCCAGGCTGAAGAGCCTCAGTGAGCCGAGCGTAAAGGGGCAGCCGAGACGGCCTAGTCTCACGGGGCCCCTCAGACTTGCTCATTAGCAAGCACGAGGTCCAGCCTGGGGTTCTCCACACCACCGCAGGGGAGCCTGAGCAAGGGCGCCCTGGGCCCAGCGCTGCAGCAGTGGGTGTGGCAGTTAGTAAGGGGGAAGCCATGCCCGGGCAGAGCCGGGAGCAGAGCCCAGCGTCCAGGGAGGGAGGGCAGGGGCATGCGAGAAACTCTAACTGTGCCTGTCTGGGGAGCCTGTGGGGTGCCCTGTGCCCAGGTCGGGGCACTGCTGGTCAGCCCGCCCCATAAGTGTCTACCCTGGGACCCAGAGCTCTGGGTTGCAGGGTTCCCGGGGGTCGGGGCAGAGAGGTGTGACCCAAAGTGGCCAGCTCAGACCAGCGCCCCCTCCAGGCCTCTCCAGGCAGGGACAGGGGTGAGAGGTCATGCCAGGTCCCTTCACCGCTCCCCCTAGGCTCTAACCAGAGCCGGGGGGCGGGAGGCCAGCAGGGACGCTTACCGTGGCCTTGGCTTCTGCGGCCTTGGCCTTCTTCAGTCGTGCTTTGCAGGCATCCAGGTCAAGACGCCGGTTTTGGAGGAGCCGCCTCTCCTTCTGCAGGTGGAGAACAGAAAACAGTGAGTCCCTGAGGGGCCCTGGGAGACCCTGGGCTGTGGCGGGACTGGCCTATGGAGCCATGTGATCAAGACAGGGAAACTGAGGCCCAGACAAGGAAAGTCACCCACTCCAGTTCACAAGAGCCATGTCTGGGGAGGCCCCAGGTGTGTGGGGTTCCCAGCAAGGGAGGAGAGGGCTGCCATGGTTACGAGCAAGCAGAGTGGCCCAAGGTCCCTCACCGAGATGGTCTTCCAGTCCCCTTCCAGGAAGTTACGCAGGGGCGTGAGGAAGTTGATGGAGGCAGTGTGGATAAAATCCCGCTCTGCGGCTCCCAGGCGCTTCTCAGCTTCTGCCACCTTGGTCAGGGTCTTCCCTGAGAAAACAGAGTCAAAGATGAGGAGAAGGGTCAAGCTGAGGCTGCTCTGACCCCAGGAAGTAGTGGGGAGTTTGGAAAGAGACTTGCTAAAGAGGCAAGTGCAATGATGCTAAGTGCAGAAATGCTGGCCTGGAAAACGTGGGAGCAATCTACATATCCATCACTTGGGGACTGATGAATACATAGTGGGACATTCAAACAATGGAACATTACACTGCCATTAAAAAGACTGGGGGGGGGTAAGAGATTTGCAATAAAAGAGAAAGGAGCTCAACAAACCCACTCCCCAAAAAGCAACAATAAAATCAGACAGAGCTGTCAAAAACAACTCCTTTCTGGACTCCGGAAATTGATGAGCGGCAAGCAACAAATTGAGAAGCATTTATTCTAGAACTACCAAACTTTGGCAGAAACAATGGGAGCCTGTGGCTTTTTAGCCCAGGGTTGCTCCCACCTCCTCAAGCTCTGTGTGTAGCTCTACCACACAAGGCAGGGCAAGCCCTGAGGCTGGTAAGTCCGCTGCGGAAGGGGGCTGACTTGGTTTGGGCTGGAGCGCAGAAAAACCCGCAGACACTGTTGAAAAGAATAGTAAACTCAGTACAAAGTGATTGGGACAGGCCAACATCACCGCTAACTTGAAGATGGAATGTTGGTGGGAACAAGCACCAGACCTGCCAGAAATCTCACAGGAGATCCAGGAGACGAGATAGTCATGGCGGGCCTTGATGAACTTCCAGAAACCTCTGGTGGTCTGGAAGGCTTTGCATGTGTGTAGCACGCTCAGGAGAAACTGGAGAGAACCCCAGCTGTCTACTCGCCCGTGGCTGAGCAGGACGCTTTGCACACTCACAAAGCGAGCGCCGGGCAGACTTGTAAACTGCCCTGAATGAGTGCCCCAGCCCACGCACAGTGCACAAGGACAGCCTCCCGGGTGCACTGTTAAGCACAAGCTCTGACCAGTCACTGACTGACCACTAACAGGCTGACCTAGAAGCAACCTCTAGGAAGCTAGGCTGAAAAATAAAAAGAATAATTAAAAGAAAAAAAAGGCAGAGACATCAGCAGCTGCATAGTGCAGGGGCACAGACTCTAAACAATGACCTCAGGCAAGTCTCTAAACAAACAAACAAACAGCAATAACAACCCCTGGGGGATCAGATTCCAGAGCCACTAGGTTATCTAAAATGTGCAGATTCAACAGAGTACTATGAAGCATGCAAAGAAATAGATATGTACAGTCAATACACAGGAAAAAATAATAATCAACAGACACTGTCTCCAAGGAGGCCCAGATGTTAGACCTAGTGGACAAAGACTTCCAAGCAGCTGTTACAAATATGGTGTTAAACAAACGAACAGAAATCATGTTAAAAGAATTAAAAGAAAATATAACAAATGACTAATCAAATAAAAAATATCAATAAAGAAAATTCTGGAGTTGAAAAGTACAATGACTGATACGGCAAATTCACTAGAAGGACTCAAAGACAGTTTGAGCTGGCAGGAGGAAAAAATCAGCAACTTTAAAGAAAGATCAATAGAGATGCTCTAATCTGAAAAACAGAAAGAAAAATGACAGAGCCTCAGAGACCTACGGGGATACCATCAAGCAAACCAACATACGAGTGAGTAATAGGAGTCCCAGAAGAGAAATGAAAAGGGGCAGAAAAAAATATTTGAAGAAATAATAGCCAAAAATGAGCTGAATTTCATGAAAAACATGAATCTACATATCCAAGAAATTCAACAAATCTAAAATAGGATAAACACAAAGAGATCCACCACTAAGACATCTTAGCCAAACTGTTGAAATACAAAGACAAAAAGTCTCCAAAGAAGCGAGAGTAGAGTGACTCATCACATATGAAAGCCACAGTAAGATTAACAAAGGACTTCTCATCAGAAACAGCGGAGGCCAGACAGCACTGAGATGATATATTCAGAGTGATGAAAGGAAAAAAGTCTCATCCAAGATTCTACATACAGCAAAACTGTCCTAAAAGTGAATGCGAAATACACTCCCAGATGAACAAGATGGAAGAATTCATTGTTAGCAGACCTGCCGTGGACCTCAGGATCAAAGGAAATGACACCAGATGGTAACTTGAATCCGTATAAAGAAAAAGGAACACCAGTAAAGGTAATTATATAGGCAACTATAAAAGACAGTATCATTTTTTTCTCTTAACTGATTTAGAAGGCATAACACAATAATTATAAAATTGTACTGTTGACTTTACAAGATATAAAGATGCAATATGTATGATAATAACAGCAAAAAGGACAAGGGAGGAAATGGAGTATATTGGAACAACTTCTGTATTTTACTCGAGTCAAGTTAGTATTACTCTTAAATAGATAGTGATAAGATAAAATGCACATTGTAATTCACACTGTGAAACTATTAAGAAAAAAATTTTAACGTAAAAAAAGTAACAAAAATTATAATGTTACATTAGAAAATATCTATTTAACACAAAAGAAGCCAGTAAAAGAGGAACGGATAAACAAAAACGACCTGAGACACAGAGAAAACAGTAACAAAATGGCATATGTAAATTCAACCACACCAACAATTACATTAAATGTAAAAGGATCAAACACTCCAATCAAAAGGCAAATATTGTCAGAGTGGATTCTTAAAAAAGATCCAACCAGATGCTGTCTATGAGATGCTCTTTGGACTTAAAGACATAACTTGAGTGAAAATAAGAGGACAGCAAAATAGTAACCATATGCCATGCAAATAGTAACCAGAAGAGAGCAGGAGTGGCTGTACTATCAGATAAAATGGACAGTAAGACAAAAAAAAAAGTTACTAGAGACAAAGAACAGCGTCTCATAATAATAAAAGACTCAATGCATCAGGAAGATATACAATCATGAACATGGAGACCTAATACAGAGCTCCAAAATGTATGAAGCAAACACTGACAGACTGAAGACAGCAGACATTCCACAGAAATAGTTAAAGACTTCAACATTCTCAGTAATGGACAGGACGAAACAAAATCGGCAAGGACGTGGAAGACCTGAAAACACCATCGACCATTCTGGCCTGACTAACATCTCTACAGCACTACGCTACGACATCACACTCATCTTCTCACGTGAACACGGAACATTCTCCAGGAGAAACCACGTTCCAGGCCATATACAAGTCTTAATACATGTAAAAGGACTACAATCATACCAAGTATGGTCTCTGACCAAAGTGAAGTTAAATGAGAAATCAACAACAGAGGGAAACTTGGAAAATCCATAAATGTCTGGAAAGCAAACACCACCCCACTGGTGGGAACGTAAAAATCACACAGCCACTTTGAAAAAGAATTTGGTGATTTCTTAACAAGTGAAACAAATTTACCACATGACCCAGCAATTCCACTTCTAGGTATATACCCAGGAGAAGTGAAAATGTGTCCTCACAAAGGCTCGTGTGCAAATATTTATAGGGAAACAACCCCAAATGCCTATCAAATGGTGAATGGATAAAGGAAATGTGGTATATCCGTGCAATGAAATGCTATTCAGCAATAAAAAAGGAATGAAACCCTAAGAGACACGCTACAACAGGGGCTAACCTCAAAGATTATGCTAGGTGAAAGAACCCAGATACAAAAAAAACAATATATTTACCTGAAACTACAAAAAAAAACACAAAAAAACAAACAAAAACCCCACAGTATATTATGCGATTCCCTTTATATGAAACATTGAGACCAGGCAAATGTATAGGACCACAAAGCACATTAGTGGTTGGCTGCGGATGGGAATAGAGACTGACTATAAGTAGACACAAGGGATTTGTTGTGGGTGATAGAAATGTTCCTTAAATTGGATTGGGAGGATGTTTGTGCAACTCTAAATTTACTAAAAATCACTGAATTGCACATTTAAAACAGGTGCACTTTACGGCTTATAAATTGTACCTCAAACCTTTTTAAGAATTACAAAAATAAAGACTGTGGTGGCTCTGTAAGAGCTCCTGTGAACAGATATCTAAAAGGCAATGCCAAGTTTAACAACCAAGTAACAGAACAGACACACACTACGATCCCATTAAAAAATGCACACAAACCAAAACCGGTTAAGAGAGACCTCCATTTTTTTTACTCTGTTTTCATCTCCACTGTTTGAGGTTTTTACAAATAGAATGAATTCAGGTATTATATGTGTAATTAAAAAGACAAAGGAAGGAAGGGAGGGGGAGAGAGGAAAATAAGAGAGCAAGAGACCGTGACCCGCACCCCATGGGGGCTCCGAGGGCCTGGGGGCCTGGCTCACCGTAGGGAGTGGTGGGCCCCAGCTCACTGGCCGCTTCTGCCATATACTGAGCCAGCAGCTCCCCATTGGTGACTCGCGAAGGTACCTTCCTGTCCAGCTTCTCATACAGGAACTCTTCCACTCGGGCACCTGCCGGGCAGACAGAAGCCAAGTCACAAGGCTCTTTGGTCCAACCCAAGGGTAAAACCCATAGTGATAGAAACACTCCCAGAAGAGGGCCTGGCCACAACATCGCTGAGCCTGGTGACTTCCAGAATGTTCTCTCACGGATGCCCACTTCAATCCTGTGAAACTGGCCCTCGAACCTGTGGAACCCCTCACTCTAGAGAGGAGGAAGTCGTGGCTCAGAGACAGGTAATGCCTGCCCCAAGTCCCACAGCATGGGGTGACGGGCCCAAAGTCAAGGCCCCCCACTTTTCCCTCCTTACAACATGCCTTCACAGAACATAACACACATACGAACACCGCTGGCCCTGCACACAGTGGACTTACAGGCAGACTTACCAGCATCTCCACCCCGACGCCGTCTGTTCCCACAGGCTATCCCCTGCAGTTTGCGTCTGCCGGCTCTGTGCTCCGGTGTGACTCCGGGCAAGCCCTCTCCCATCTCTAATCCCACTGGTGTTTTGCCTGCCTCTTCTCCCAAGTGTGTTTCCGTTTCTAGGCATTTCTTTAACTCTGTGCAAAACTTAGCATTTCCACTGCCCCAGAGAGCGCATCTTAGAGCCCAGCACTGACTCT
This sequence comes from Rhinolophus ferrumequinum, assembly GCF_004115265.2. NCBI lineage: Eukaryota > Metazoa > Chordata > Mammalia > Chiroptera > Rhinolophidae > Rhinolophus > Rhinolophus ferrumequinum. The sequence continues at coordinate 77,668,159 of NC_046295.1, forward strand.
GCTGTTTTCTTTCACTGGGACGCCCCCATGGCAGCCTTAAGCCCCAAAAGTCTAACCCAAATCTCACTCACTGCTCAGTCCCACCTGTGAGGCTCCGCCACCAGCTTCCTGCCCTCACCCCAGGAGCAGCCCCAGTCCACTCACTGGGGTTAGGCTGCAGCAGCACCTCCGTCTGCCTCAGGATTTTCTCCGTCCAATTCTTGGTGCTGTCCGCCCGGGCCAGAAGGTTCTCAAAATGGGCATCGAGCTCGGTCTTCTCGGCCTGGCCGAACTTCTCTTCTGTGAACTGTGTGGGACAGGCTCAGAGGGTGGAAGGGAGGACTCCCCCTGTCCCGCCCACCCTCCCCTCCCCCCACAGCTGGAACCCAGGAGCCGAGTGCAAGAAACTTGCTGCCTCCAGCCTGCTCTGCAACCTGATCAAGTCCGGGCCCTGCTCCAGACCTTGGTTTCCCCTCTGTGAACCAGAGTTTGGGGATCACGGCTTCTTTTGGAAATCCAATGAAAGCTATAGATCCCTTTCCCCCAAAAAAAGCACATTTGTACAAAATCTGGCTCACAATTTGGAGGCATAAGGAACCCTTGGGGACCCATCACAAAGGCTCCTCCGAGTGTTACTCTGAAGGAAAGTACTTGGTAGAAAGTGCTCAGGGAACAAATGGGACACAAAGCAAGGTCTGGGGTTACTGGAGGCTCAGTGGGGGGTTGGGAGCCCCAGGGGGAAGTGGGGGATGCCAGGGGAGTGAATGGTCCCTGATTCAAGTCTCAGTTCTGCTACTTATGAGCTTTGTGACCCTGGGAAACTGGCTTTGCAGGAAACGCATCAGTTTCCTGAGCTGAAAAATGAGGATAATAAGTCACAGCGGCCCCTTCATAGGTTGTGAAGGTGAAATAAGGTAGATGTGGGTAAGACATGAAGGCCAAGGTCTGGCAGGCGGTCGCTGTTCCATGTGAGATGCTCTGCTCCTGTTAAGAGCTGATGGCACGAGAGACAGCTGGGAAGGAAGGAGTGTGTGGGAGGAAGACCGCATGGCTGGCCTCTGGTCACCTGGTGTGGTGGACGGGGAACACCGCCAGCCCATGGGAGCCAACTCAGCACACCCAGGGCCCAGAAAGCTCAGAAGCTCCACCCCAAGGCCAGGCAGGAACCAGGATGTCACATGGGTCCCCCACTAGAGCTGGCCGAAGCCATGTGGGCCACGGAGGAACAACCAGAAACCAGCCCAAGTCCTGGCCCCTCTGATCTAGGGGGGCCCTTGGACAAATGTCCCCATTTTCCAAACAGGGATGCCAAGTCCTTCCCCGGCCAGAAAAAACAGCCTACTCAAGATCACAACCAAACAGCAAAAAGGTAACACTGCAGGAATAAGATCAGTAATAACAAATACGGTGACTGTCTCTGCGGCCCAACCCTGTGCTGAGAGCTTTATACTGATGACCCATCCATAACTCTAGCAGCCCTCCAGGGAAGGGCAGTCCAGGTTTCCCATTTTACAGATGATGCTACTGAGGCTGAGCAAGGGGCAGGCGGTGATGGAGTCAGGGTCACTGTGGGCTGGGGTCTGGAGGCCCTTCCCACACTATTTGGCAGCGATGAATTATCCAGAGAGCAAGGACAGCTCTGGCTGCAGAGCGCGGGAGGCGGCCACCAATAGTCATGCAGCTGGGCAGCCATCAATTATGCAGCAGGGCTTGGGTTTCTCCCTGCAGGGCTGGGCGGGCCCAGGTGACAGCCTGCAGCTCCCCACTCGGGACCAGCTGCTCCTGGCCTCCTCCAACCTCGCCCCTCTCCTCATCCTCCTCGTCTTCCCCAAACTGAGGCCTCCCACAGCCAGGCTCTGGACAGGCCTCACCACCCAGCCGTTTGAGGTGGTGGCATTAGCCCCATTTTCCAGATGAGGAAACCAAGGCACAGAGAGGCAGTACCTCTCTGGTCCTCAGTTTCCCACCTGGAGAATAAGGATAACAGGACCCATCTGACAGAATATGCTTAGCACACGGTATAGGTCTGATTAACGTTAGCTGGTGTCATCATCATCACCGTTAATAAAAGGCCTCCTTCAGGTCCCTCCTGGGCTCTCAGGAGCTACCTAAGGACCTCCTTACCCCAATGGTACCAGTCACCCCAGTTTAGGTGACACGCGCCTTAGCATCTCCCTGCCTTACCACGGTTAATGGCAGTCCTCCCCCAGAGCCTCCTGGCCACCGGTCCCTGATACCCCACGCCTGCCCAGGTTCAAAGTCCTACCAGGCTTTGCCCATGTCTTGGGCATCCATCCCATGTCCACTGCTGCCTGCCTGGCTCGGATGATGACCGTGCCATTGCCTCCCTGGCTTGTATTATTAGTAATTCTCCTATTACTATTACTGCAATTACGCCTGATAGTATTAGTACCGTCACTTCCACGGCCATCCCACCCCCACTGGCATCTTAGGTTTTCCTGCCTCAATGCCCTTAGGGCTGTTCCCACCCTGGACCAACTTCATAAACCCCTCGTGACTTTGGAGGCACACTTCAGGGACTAGGAAGTCATCCCAGGATCACTCATGCAAAAGGGTCCTGCCCTGCAGATTCTTTCCCAGGGCCCAGGTCTGGTTCCCTCCCGGATGGGAGTGCGGTGAGGCTCTAAAAGGCGTCCCCGGTACCCAGAGGGTCTGAGGGCTTCCCCAGCATGTCCCGGAAACCATACAGAGGAGCTGCCCACACGTTGACACTAACCCCCGCCCCCCACCCCTCCTGGCTGACTTGATCCCGGGCAGACTGGCTTCGGGTGGGTCCCTGGAGGGTCCTCTCCTGCTCAGTTCACATTTCAGGCCCCTCTCTCCTCTGGCCTGCCACCCTGCCCCATTCCGGCCCAGTGCTTCAGAGGCTGCTGCTTGCAGCCTGAGGCTGCTCCCTGCGAGATGGCAGCAGTAGGGGGTGGGCGAGCACAGCCAGAGAAAACCGCTATTTATAAAGCTCCCAGCTCCCTCCTCCACCCTGGAGGCTGGGGCCTGGGCGCTGGCTCCCACTCCAGTATGGGCAACCCAATGGGCCTGCCCCCGCCGGGCGAAGCAAGACCACAGGGCCCAAGTGTCCCCATGCCTAGGCTCTGCAGGCCCTGGCCAGGTCAGGTGCCAGAGCCCCACCGTAGCAGGAAACCAGATCAAGTTCTTCCCAGATGTGCCAGATAGTACAGTTGCCATACCAACACTGGGGAGGATTCCCCGCCTTCCAGATGGACCGGGGCTGTCCCAGGGAGTCCGGGGTTCTGGCATTCCCACTAGGGCTCGGGTCACCCACAGGGCTGGGAACAACGAGCAGCAAATCCTCCATCAGACACTGTGCTTTCTAGTAAACATGGCAACATGGGCTTCGGAGAGACGGTCTGGAGCTGGGCTCCTCCAGAGAACCAACAACACGGCAAGGACGGACAAACACAGGACCTGTTCCCAGATGCCTCGGGGGCAGACTGGTGTTACACCCGATTGACAGGAGATATGGAGGCTCGCAGAGACGTGACTTGCTCAAGGTCACATGCTGCATGAGTATAATATCAACCACATTACCTCCAATAGTGCTTGCCTTTAGTGAGCTCAGACACGCACAGCGCCACAGAACCCTCACAGCCATCCTCGGAGAGAGGGATTGCTAATCCCATATTTCAGATTGAAAAACTGAGGCCCAGAGAGGCGACGTCCCTTCCCCAGAGTCACAAGAAGGAGCATCCACACCTACAGCTAACTCTAGGTCTTCACCATTACATTCAGCTGCCTCAGTTTCTTGCTCTGCCTCCAAGTGAATAGGACTTGTTCCAAGCTCAGCATCACTGGCCTGGACAGCCTCGCAAGAAGGGCCAGCCGCCAGCCCTTTCCCCATTCCCCAGGCCTGGGCAAATAAGACGAAACAAGCCTCCCAGGGGGCAGAAAGGAAATAACTCCAGCCCTCCTGGCTTCCGGACTGACTATCCAAGCGTGTAAAAGGGACATGGGGGAACCATGATACCACCAGCCCATTGCACAGGTGCGGAAACTGAGGCTCAGAGCAGGGGTCGTGGCGGATGCATGAGTCCTTGTGCTTGGGACTCAGCCTCCAAAGGCCTGCCGGGAGCCAGAGTTACTGCTGCACAAGGGCAGGGAGGCAGGCCCCGCTTGGTGCCCTCTTCGCTCCCCAGCAGAGTTCCCACCGGGTCCCTGAGCGGGCCCCAGGGCATCTGGGTAAACCCGGCCGGTCAAAATGGTGGACGCTAATAGCTCCACCGCAAGCAACAGGGCAGAGGCCCGGCTCGGTCCCCAGCACCGGGCCACGCCGAGGGTGCGGTTTGGCCGGCCGCCCGGGGCTCTTTCTCCTGGGCAGCGCAGGAGTAGGGGATGTGGAGGGCTGGGATGTCCGCGACAGGGAGAAGGGGGCGGCAGCCTCGAAGGGCTTCTCCTGGCGCCCCGGGATCTGCTGCAGGGGTGCTACCGTCCCGTCCCACATCCGGGCCCCAGAAGCGGCCGCGCGGGGCCCAGGGCGCACGGCCTCACCTGCACCGCCCGGGTGAAGAAGATGCCCGCGTCCGACGCCAGCTTCTTCATGTTGAAGTCCATGGCGCGCCGCACGGCCGGCCGCGCCCGGCCCCAGCGAAGCCTGGCGCCCCCCGCCCGCCGCCGTCTGCCCGCACCCCGCCCACCTGCTGCCGGTGCGCCCGCCCTTAGTGCGCCCTCCCGCCTGCCACCGCCGCCACCACCGCAGCCACCGCCGCGCTGGCCCGAGCGCGCAGGGCGGGGCGCCGAGTGCGACGGGCGGAGCCTCGGAGCGGGGTGGGCGGGGCGGAGTGGCCGCGCTGGATGCTGCTCGCTGCCGCCCCCTCCGGCCTCCGCGCGCCGCCTGGCCGGCCTGTCTCGCTGCCTCGTCTTCTGGCCCCTCGCCCGTTTGTGCCTCTTCAGCTCCCTTTGTCCATTCTTACACCCCTCGTTTGCTAGGCCCTCTATCTCCCTACTTCTCGGCCTCTTTTGCCCGGGGTCTCTTTGCACCGCCCACCACCACCACCTTGACCTCTCCCGCACCCCTCTTCTTCTGCCCTTGACCACGGTGACACAAAGGACAACTGAACCAGGAGACAGGCTAGCTGGGACTCTCGTTCTTCCACCGCTTGGGAAGAGTTGGCTTGTTTGTCTCCCGGAAGTCTTCTGGGTCCCCAAAGTTGGTGGAGGATGTGTGGAGGGGTTACAGTGAGGAAGGGAAGAAAGGAGGGGAGGCCTCGGTTCTGACCAGGAGGAGGAAGTGATACCCTCGGATAATGGACATGCGCTGACCTTGAACCCAGCTCCTCACAGCCCCAGACAGGCGAGGGGATGGCCTGCATGTACATTCCCCCTCCCACGGGGCTTGGAAAGAGGTTTATTAACTGTCTCCACCTGTTCTTGTTCCTCACCTCTAGTCCTAGTCTTTTAACCTAATAGAGAGCTCTGGTCCTGAACTGGTACCCTTTCCTCCCTGTGTTTGTTCCCTGGATGCCTGGCTTCGTTTATCTCCCTACACTTACCCAAGTTCCCCATCACCTACCCAGCTTGTCTGTGCAGGGTGAGCCTGGAATCTCCTGGGAGTTTGTTCACCCTGGTCCCACTTCCAGCCCTGGTTTTTTCAGTGCAGATGGAGCCCAGGCAGGTAAAGTTTTGAAAAGCTTCCAGGTGATTTTGCACACTCCTGGTTCAGAACCGTTGATCTGAATTACTATGTGTATGGAGGCATCGTCAACTTTCACGTCACTCACAAACCTGCAGTGCATCATCTCTATGTGTTTCTTTGTATATTTCTATTTGTTCACTCTGTGTCTATTCGTCTGTATTGATCATTGACTCATTTACCAGTGTCTGTCTATAGCTGACCATATTCTTTTAGCCAACGTCTAGCCATATCATCTTTCAAAAGGCATCTATCAATATAGTTACATATCCATTGACTCAATAACTCACATTGAGCACTGTTAAAAAAATATATTTATAATCCTTGTTAAAGATGGTAAAGAAGACTTTATTCAAGAGAGACTAGTGCAGCATGGGTTTTGCAGTAGGGGAGACGTCAGGCTGAACTCCAAATACAATAAGGACAAATGGAGATTTATAGCCAAGGAACAGGGTGGAGACAGTGGATAAAAAAATGACTAAGAGGAACATGAAGGCTAGCAGGATTCTTGCTGAAGGCAGACCAGGGTGATAAGCTATTAAGGGTGGAGAATGAGGAATTTGTTTAAATATGGAGGTTAAGCAGATACCAAGGATGAGGGATTTTTGCTAAACGGAATTATAAGGATTCTTTTTAAAACTGGACTCTACAAGGATGGAGATGGAAGCCCAGGGTCAGGTACGGTTGAGCAGTGGGCTTGAAGCAGCGCCTGGTTGGGACCCCCACAGTAGAGGCTTCTCTGAGTCCCGGGCCTCACCTTTTCTTGACCTACCTATAGCTTAACAATAGATCCACCCCTTGTGGCGTGAGCTCGGCAGGTCCCCCGTCCCACCCAATTCCCTGTTTTAGAAATTACCCTGAAATTTAGGATGAATACCCTTAGGCTCATTGAACACACCTCTATGGTCTAGCATTCCTTTCAGGCTAATCCCATCATTGTCCCTGGATTGCTGACTCCTCCACAGAAGCACATGGCCAGAGGGAAGGCTCCATGCAGACCCCCATAACCATCACATAGCCTCTGGAGGAATGCCCAAGCCGGTCTGAGAATGTTAAGTGAGTTTTTGGAGGTGTTAATCGGCTGCCTTCTCAGACCACCGGTGCTCTGATGATACCTATTGTACTACCCACCTCCTGTGTCAGTCTACATTGGCTGAATGTTGCAGGCAGCATGAGTCCTGGACTCGTTTGGCCTCCGATCTCAGGCTCATAAGCTGATTCAGGTCTGGTCAAGGAGAAAGTCTTTGTCAGTACCCATTATGTGCCAGGCACTGCTCTAGGTACCAGGGATGCAGGAGTGAACAAACGAAGGTCCCTCTCCTCTTGGGCAAACAAATATATAACATGTCGGGTAACAAGTTCTGGGAAGAACAACAGAACAGAGTTAGGCGAGAGAGCGAGACACTAAGTGCTAGTTATTGCTGATCTTATAGCTGTCCCATTCCAAATGTTTCACCTATTTATCTAACTTTCCATTTCACTCTTGCAGTTTTTTTAATAGCAATGGTCAAAATGTCCTGAGCCCATACCAGGCCCAGCACTGAGAACTTGTAAGGGAATAATCACCTAAAATCCTCATAACAGCTCAGAAACTATCATCCTCATTTTAGGGGTGAGGAAGCTGAGGTTAAGAGAAGTTAAGAGATTTGCCCAAGGTCACAGAGGAAGAAGTGGCAGATTGGGTCAGAATCCAAGAAGTTCAGTGGTGGAGCCTGCTTTCCTTTGCTCTGGCTCCCTCTTTCTTGGCTCTTCTGCTGCCACTCTCCCCTCTCTCTGCCACCTTGAGTCAAAGCTGCCAGGTTCTCTCTTGCCTCTGGGTCACAGCCCCTGCTGTTGCTGGAACTCCTTCCTCTCCTCTCTGTCCAGCTAATTCTTGCTCATTCTTCAAGTCTCCGTTTGGATGTCCCTTTCTTTCAGGTGTCTCACCTACTCATGTGAGCCCAGGTGTCCCCTCAGGGCCCCCACACCTACTCATGTGAGCCCAGGTGTCCCCTCAGGGGCCTCACATTCTTGAGTTTCTCCCCACTAGAGAAATATCACACAAGGTTGTACTTAAGCATCTGAATTACATGTACCTTGTCCACCACTATGCCCTCATGTCCAGCCAAAGGGCTGGCCCTCAGCAATACTAGTTGTTGAATGAATGAAAGACTGTGATCTTACTGATAATTATACTTTAAAAACTTAGAGGTACCCAGCGTTTTGCAGCTATACAAGGGCTGCCACATTGTTTTCTTCCAAGGGACACCAAAGTCCTGTGACTCTGGCAAAGCAGGGAGTCATTCCATCCCCATTTTTACAAAGGGGTGAACTGAGTAAACTCTGGAGAGCTAACATGACAGAATTTGATTCCAACTCAGGTCGGCCTGATTCCAAACCCAGTGTTTAGTACAAGAAACAACTGGATGGTCAGAATTCAATCACTTGACTCCAACTATCAGAGAGAAATTGTCTGGTAGGGGAGACGCGCGGCACTCTTGTAAACAAGAGTGGAAAGTAATAGGAGGATGCTGTGGGAGTCAGAGTAGGTAGCATTTGAAAATGGTAGCGCTTGAAGGGCGGGAAGGATTTGTTCGTGTGGGGACCGGCAGGTGTAGAGTAGACAACAAACACGTGGGTTCAGACCACCGCCAGTTCCTTCAACAAAACCGCGACGATATCTGATCGAACCTCCTGAGGCCCTTTAAGAGCGGCCTCGGCTCACTCAACCACCTCCCGTGTCAATCTAATCCCGCTGGCCAATCATAGGAAAGGCAAGATCACTTCCGCGCCTCAACCGCACTAGGGGGCGGGGCAGAGGGAGGGAGGGAGCCTCAATTAGTCACGTGACACACCCCACTGGCTAGAGCCCGGAGAGGCAAGGAACGGTTCAGCGACACTCATTGGCCAAAGAAGGGGGTTGGCCCTGCGTGAGGCCACGCCCCCCAGCGACCGAGAGGTTGGTTGCGCGGACGCCGGGGAAGGAGACGCTGCCCTTCCGCAGCTATGGGATCCCGGGTGAGTGGCGGCCGGGGCTGAGCCCGCCGGGCGGTTGGGCGGCGCGGCAGGGCCCGAGACTGAGACTTGCAGCGGGCGGGAGCCGGGCCTGTGCGGGGGACTGGGTAGGGGCGCAGGTGTCCGAGCTCAGACGGACTAGACGGGCCCGAATGGAATGAGCAGATACCTGGCCGTGGGCGGCGCGAGAAGTGGAACGAAAAGTACCCGGTCAGTGAGGAGATGCCGGGCCTGGAATGTTGTGGGGATCTGAGCAGAAGCGTACGTCCCTGAGCCGGGCTGGGAAAGTACCCGGGCTGGAAGGAGCAGGTGCGCCGGCCGTGGGCGGCGCCAGTGGGCACCTGGATGACACCCAGGGATATTCCGGGGGTCGGGGCAAGAGGGGAAGGGGCCTCACTCGGGCTGCTCAAGGAGATATCCGGGATGGAATAAGCAGATTCTGAAGACCGGGAAATCGCTGAGGTTCAGTGCGGTAGTGTCCGGTGCCCGGGTTGGTCAGGTGAGGTGTCCAGGATGGAAGGAACTGACACTGGGCAGAAGGTGACTCAAGGGAGTGCCTGGGCTAGGGTCAACGTGCTGGGCTGCTAAGGCCAGAGTCATTAATGGGATCATCCAGGGCAAGGGAGGAGGTGACCAGGTGGAAAGTGGTTGTAAGTGCCACGGTGGGGGGTGGAATGAGTAGGTTCCTGCCCAAGGTTACAGGGCAGAAGAGGTGACTGCCCAGGTGGGGATGGCATTAGAAGTGTCCCCACGTTGAGGGCATTGCCATGGGCTTCTCATCATGGAGAAGAGGTGGAGGCTTCTCCCCGGGTGGTGCCAGGGGGATGGATAGGTCAGGGTTGGGCTGGATCTGGACCCATCACTGGAGTGAAGCAGGCTTGGGGGCAGGTATTGTCACCTTGCATCTGCTGCTCTTGACTTTCCTACAGACATATGCCAGGACTCTCAGCACTGTCTCACTCCGGGAGCATGTGTTCAGGCTCATCTTTATAACTCCCATGTGGGCTTTTCAGCTGGGGACCCAGAAGCCCTTCAAGTGTGGCATAGAGGGAGAGGTGGCAGTTGTAGCAGGCAGCTCAGGGGAGACGACATAGCCTTGGGATCCCCCATAGCTAAGGTCACATCCCAGCTTGGCCATTTACTCATTGACCTCGGTCAGGTCACTTACCTCTGAGCCTCAGTGTCCTCATGTACAGTGGTTGTTGTGAGGGTTCTACAGGTGACGAGACTCAAAGACTCCGTGGAGAGTCTGTCCCAGGCCTGGTCTGTAGGAAATAAGTGCGTGGGAAATAGCTGCTGAAGGGGGTGAGAGGGGTGGCTTATGATATTAAGCCTGGCCACTGGCATCACATACCTCAGTAGGCAGCCTCCTGGCAGGATGTCTCCTACCCATGACAATATGAGTTTCCTCAGCCCGAGAGCATTTCCTTGCCAGCCCCCCTCACGCACTCACAGCCCAGCCCCAGAGCTAGACTGATAGGATCGTCCTTTTCCACTCACTGGAGATATGCTGTGTCTCGTGCTGGTCCAGTAACTTTGGCCACCGTCCCAGGTAGACAGAGCCTGCATATTCCTTCTGCTTGAGGTCCCAGAAGACTTTGAAGGCATCCCTTGCCTTGGTGGTGGCAGTTGGGGAGCCCCCTGCAGGATCTTGGGGATTGGGCTATCTGTGGTTAAGCTACTTATTTGCTGGCCTTGGAATGGGCAGTGGGGTACCTTGGGGGTCTCAGAGGGCCCCAGGGAAACTGCCCTTGTAGCCTGTGGTTCCTCTGGGGCTAGCCACTTCCGGCTCCATGTTAAGTTTAGCAAAAGGGTTGAATTAAGCACAGAGTCTTGATCCAAGTCCTGACTCTACTGCATACCAACTTTGGACTCCCGACAGCCTCTGTGAGCCTGTTTCCTCGTTGGAAATTGGCAAGGGTGGGGGCGTGGGAGAGGTAGAGAGCATCCACTTCACAGAATTGTAATCATTCAGTGAAATAATGGATGGGAAGAATCAGCACAAAATATGCCCAAATGTGTAGTGGCTATTGTTATTTGAGGAAAAAACCTGCTGTTTTCATAATTCAGTCCACAGGAAGTGAAATATTCTTGGTTTTGTGGGAGGTGAAAAAGATGTAATGGTTCTCAGTCAGAGGCCTGACCCTTTAGAAACCTGAGATTGTTTAGCAAATGAGCCATGAAGTCTGAGAGTGACCCACGCATATCCATCTCCCTGGTGGGAAGAGGGTCAGTGGGGCATTGGGCTGCTCTCCTGCTGGTGGGTGCAGAAGGCTGGGGCCCAGTTCCAGGCCTGGCGTCTCACCTCGTCCCCCAGGGCACTCTTATGTGCATTTCTCTGCCCATATGCACATGTCCTTGTTTCTGACTTGGTCACCTGTCTCACAGCTCTGTGGAGGGACCCTCTGGTGTGCGTATCCCTGTCTTGCTGGGGCGTGGATGGTGCCCATGACCCAGCCAGCAACCAGTTGAAGACGTTGTCTTTGGAAGCACTTGGCCCCGAGGGCTTCTGCCCGGGGTGCTGGTCCTGCCATGGCGTTCCGGAGGACGGAGGGCATGTCCATGATCCAAGCCCTGGCCATGACGGTGGCCGAGATCCCTGTGTTCCTGTACACGACGTTTGGGCAGGTAAAGACGTTTGGGTCGTGGCCCTGCCCTTTAATCACTTTGGTTCCGGAAACACTGAGCCCCTCAGCTTCGGGAAAGCGAGGCCCTCATTACTGCTGCCCCAGGCGTCGGGTATCTCCTCTCTGAGCTGAGTCAGAAGGACTGGGTTAGAGTCTGGAGGCCCCAAGCCCAGTTTTCACCTGCCAACCTTAAATGTCTGTGCTGACCAGGCCTCTTGACACTTCCTAAAGCTCTGCCCTGTGGGATGCAGCCCCGTCCGAGGGGCTCCCAGTCCAGCAGGCAGAGCGTGAGACGTGTCCAGATGGGACAGCTGGGTACAGTGAATGTCATTGTCTTCGAGGAGTCCTTAAGAAATGGAGCTGGCAGAATGGTTTTGATTTCTGTCTCCCTGTCCTCTTGAGCATGTGTCTTAACCTTTGTGAGCCTCCGATGCCTCAGCTGGGAAAGGACGGGCATTCAGACAGGTAACAGGTAGGCCTAGTGCAGCGACTGGTGTAGTAGGTGCTCAGTCACTGCAGCTGTTAGAATCATGACTGATGGTGTTAGCGACCCCTGCTGGCCCCCAGATGTGATCTCCTTGGCATCACCTTTTGCTGTCCCCAGTCCCCTCTTTACATCTCTGTGTGCACATTTCAGAGAGGCTGGCCAGGTCTCCCCTCTAGAGGTGGCTGCCTCTTCATTGGTCCTGGTCAACAAATATCCCTGGAGTGCCCGATGCATTCCCTGTTCCTCATTGCTCCCTGGGCAGCTCTGCCTGCCTCGAGGCTCTCCTGGGGAGAGGTCACCGGCTGCTTCCCTCTTTTCCTGCAGTCTGCTTTCTCGCAGCTGCGGTTGACACCAGGCCTGCGGAAGGTTCTCTTTGCCACGGCCCTGGGGACCGTGGCCTTGGCCCTGGCTGCCCACCAGCTGAAGAGGCGACGGCGGAGGAAGAAGCAGGTCGGGCCCGAGACGGGAGGCGAACACCTGGGTAGCGTGCCCCTTCCCGTCCCCATGGCCAGGAAGGTCCCGTCGGTGAAGAAAGGTAGGTGTGAGATGGTGGGACAGGGCCTGACCTCAAGTCAAGTCCCAGCTGGGCCCCTCTTAGCTGTGGGATCGTGGGCTAGTGACATCCTATCTCCAAGTTCCTCTCATCTGTGAAGTGGGGTTGGGACTAGAACCTCCTTCCGTGAGTCATTGTAAGGATTTGGTGGGTGATGTGGCCGGACCCGAGTCCAGTAGGTGGCAGTTGTTCTCATTATTTGAGGACCCTTTGGGAGCTCTAGGTCGGATGCAGCTCCTGTGTCCAGGGAGGGTTGTCCCTCGCTCAGGAGCAGAAAGAGCCATATGGTTTCTGAGCCATATGGCCGTATGGTATTCTCCTCATCCCCGTCTTTTTTTTCAATTAAGGTTTACTTTGCATACAGTAAGAGTCACCTTTTTAACATACAATTCTATGAGTTTTGACAAACATATAGTCATATAATCACCACCACAATCAATAACTTGTTCTCTCCTGCTCTCAATCTCCTCGGGTCCCTTTGTAGTCAGCCCCTCTCCCTTGCCCCCAGCCTCCGGCAGCCACTGATCTGTTTTTGTGTCTGGTGGTGTGGCTGTTGAAACCTCTTATGGCCCCTGTTAATCTTGTCACCCAGCAACCCTGTCTTTGCCACACCTGCTGTGTTCTAGGTCTCTTTCCAAGGCAAGGAGTTCTCACAGGCTCCCATCTGGGGAGAAACCTGTTTCAAGAAGTCTTCTTGTGTGAAAATGAATTTTCACTATGAATTATCATTGCAAAATGGGAGTTTATCTTTACAGTAGCAAAAAGAAGTTTTTAGACGAGTCTCGACCAGGACCTAAGAAATGCTGATTAGCTGGTTTCCGTTTTGCGTTGGCCCCTGGGACACCGGAGCCATTCCGGCACCTACCGCTTCCTTGCCCACCCTGTACCACCACCAGCCCCTTTGGTTTCGCCTGATTTTCTCTTCCCTACTTTTGTCACTTTTAAAAAAAATCTTTGGTGCATTTTTAAAAGTTGTTGCCTCGAATCCTTTTTGTTAGGAGAATTCCAATCAGTCACTCAGCCAGCAGCCCAGGGGAAGTGGCCAGACCTCACTCTCAGCCTTATCCTGCAGGTCCGGGCCCCTCGTCCCAGCCAGGCCCGGTACCGGTGACAGGGACGCGGTAGTGAGCGGAGTGACAGGCAGGGGCACTCTTCTGCTAAGTGTATGCGCTTGGGGGGCTCTGCGGTCACTCTGACTTAGAAACTCAGGGCAGGCTCCAGATGGGGAGGCGGGTGGGGCTGATCCAGAGCCGGGAGCGGCTTGTTCAAAGGCTGGGTGCGAAGCCCGCATGACCCCTGCCCTCCGATTCCTCACAGGCTACTCCAGCCGGAGGGTACAGAGCCCCAGTAGCAAGAGCAATGACACCCTGAGTGGCATCTCCTCCATCGAGCCCAGCAAGCACTCAGGCTCCTCCCACAGCTTGGCCTCGGTGAGGACAGGGGAAGAGGGGAGGGTGCCAGGATGCCTGCCACAGCCTCAGGGCTCAGTCCCCGGCCACTGAGTGGGGCCTCGTTTCTACCCTTAGCGGGCTTATGGAGTGGTAGGAAGGTGGGAGTAGAGATTTCATTCATTCATTCATTCATTCACTCATCGTCCATCCAGGCAGGCTTTTGGAAATGGTCATTGATCATTCACTGAGTACCAGGTATCAGTGAGAGAAAGCTGGACAGGAGCAGAAGAGAAGCTTATGGCCCCTTGGGAAAGATACTTTTCTATGAAAGTTCATTTATTCATGCATCAGACATTGAGCGAGCACCTGCTTTGTGCCAGGGACTCTGCTAGGTGCTGAACTAAGTAAAACAAAGAAAAGTTGATTTTCTCTTGGGGAATGGCTTTTGGCCCATTCACTCATCTAGTTATTCATTCAGCCGGCACCAAGCCCCAGCTCTGAGACAGGCCTGCCCTGGGAACCCAGGGGCGAGCAAGAGATGGCTCTTGTCCTAGAGGAGCCCACAGCCTGGCAGGGTGGGTGGCCACTCGTGGGAGAGAGGTGTGGGCGACAGTGGGCCCTGGCTGGCACGTGTGGACTGGGGGCTCCCTCAGTCTTCCATGTCAGAGTGGTAGCGGAGTCCTGGAGGGGGAGTGGGCCCAGGGCAGGTTTTGTAGGAGGCTGCTGGGTCCTGACTGGGCCTTGGCCTCAGTATCTCCTCCTGCCGTGGCAATTTCTGTGAGGCGTCGTCAGGCGCTTGGCATTGGTGGACCAGGCTGTGCTGACGGCTTGGCCGTGGCAGTCGTGCTGGCTTCAGGCATAGTGTCTAGAGAGGCCGTGTGGCCTGTGATGAGGCAGCGGGGGAGGCTCGGGTTCAGCAGACGGTTTGGGAAGGGCTCACCTCTTGCCCTTGGCTTGGCACCCAGATGGTGGCGGTGAACTCATCCAGTCCCACTGCTGCGTGCTCGGGAACATGGGACACCAGAGGGATGGAAGAGTCTGTGACCACCAGCGACGGCAACGCCGAGAGCCTCTACATGCAAGGTACAGGCCAGGCGGCACGTCGGGCTCCGTGGGGGCAGGGCTGGTGGGGGAATGCCCTTCGGGAAGCCCAGACCGGGCCCAGGACACCTCTCCACGTGCTGCTTTGCAACCCCTTTCCTACTCCTCACCCCAAACCCCTCATTCAGAGGTTTCCAGCCCTTTCTGGACAGGGGACAGTCTCTAGGAATAAATCTGGTCTGAATGAAGGCCTGTAAATTGATTGTCTTGGTAAAAAGGATCAGGACCCCGCCCACGCTGTCCTGCCCGCCCGTCCTGGTCCTTTGGGGCCCTCCTGCCTCCGCACTCTTCTGAGCCTCCTCTTGAGTAGCACTGTGTGGGGCCTGGCTGCTCTCCACCTGCTGGGGGCCTGACTCCCTTTTCTCCTCCCTGTGCTCAGGCATGGAGCTGTTTGAGGAGGCTCTGCAGAAATGGGAGCAAGCACTGAGCGTGGGGCAGAGGGGGGACGGTGGCAGCACCCCCACACCGGGGGACGGTCTCCGGAACCCCGAGACTGCTTCAGAGGCATTGTCTGAGGTAGGTGGTCCCCTACGCCCTGGCCATGGACAGGCTTGGTGGGCAGCCAGACCCTGGGAGGCAGCCTAGCAGCCGTCCCTTCTGCCAGCCAGTCGCGCGGCCCCTTGGATGTGAGCTTCCCCCTGGACCCGGATGTCGGTCCAAGCAAGTAAAACATTCACGTACCGTGCTCACACATGCCTGCACTTGACACAGTAAAGCACCGTGATGCTTGTACCCTGATCCCCACTGTGCGTTCCTGCAGGACTGGGGGGAATAGCCTGTGTTCATTGTCGAGGGGATCGCACGGCCTTTGTCTTGTCTTTTTATGCTTTTTGGGGGGCACCGTCCAAGTTTTCTGCAGTGAGCATTTAATTCAATATCAGGAAAGAGAAATAGAGTAAAAAAGCTAAAACAAAACATTTTTGTGAAAAGCACACTAAATATATATCCCAGGATGGATGTTCACTGAGACATTATTTTGTAACAGTTAAAAAACACGAAAAACTGGAAACTGTTTCAGTGGCCATCGGTAGGGGTCTGGAATACTATGCAGCCATTAAAAGGCCAAGGGAAGCTGTGTGAGCTGATAGGCTGCTCTCTCCACGATGTATCATTCAGTGAAACAGATAAGTTTAGAATGTGGATAGTATGGCCCATGTTCTGTTTTAAAAGACATGCGTCCTGCGTCTGTGCACTCTGGGTAACTGCTAGTATGTGTGTGCATTCTTACTTTCCTCTAACAGATACACAGGAAATTGTAACAGTGATCTACAGGGAGAGGGTCTGCAGGGAAAGGTGGAAAAGACTTTCCTTGTACTTTTCTGTACTTTCAGTACTTTCTTTACTGTTTGACTTCTAATTTTGAACACATGGCTTATGGGCAAGGTTTGTATAGGCGGTGGCATTGTGGGCTGTTTCTGTTGTATTTGTTATACTTTCCTGTATTAAAAAAACCCCCTTTGAACTCCTGGCCCTGGCTGGAGCGAGGTCGGGGGAGGGGCATCTCTTTGGGGGGCGGTCTGACAATATCTGGCAGGTCAGTCAGGGGCTGGCCAGGAAATGGGAACAACTTCAGATGTTGAAAAAAGAGGCGTTTCATTTAGGGAACTGGTTGCACAGGTGAGGGAGGAGCTGAGGGGTCCCAGGGCCAGAGGGGGTGTGCCCAGAGCCAGGACCAACTCCTAGAACTAGAGCCTAGAGCCATGGCAGGGCCTCACTTTGGGGAGGGTGGGAGTGAGGCAGGATGAGTTTCTCTGCCCACTTCTCCACCCACTTCTTTCCTCCAGCTGTGCCTCCATTGGCTGCGAATCTGGGAAACAGTATGGAGCACTAAGATGGAAACATGCCTGGTATAGCCAGTAACAAGTTGAGGGTGTGTGTGCCCTCCACTTTAGTGGGGGGCATTAGCTCAGAGGCCTGTCACACAGGTATGACCCGTAGTTCTGGGACACAAAGGTTGGGAAATGCCTGGGGTACAAGAACGCCTTCAGTGCCCTAGAGCACAGCTGTATGAGGTCACCTCTACGTGTGGGCAGATGGAGGGTGTTAGGGCAGAGGGAGGTGGAGGGAGGCGGCTTTATTTCTAAGATTGTATTTATCACTAACACTACATCTTAAAATTATAGAACTTTCACTGTTTTTCTTATTGTGAAAACAATTAAGTATTCCTTATAAAATAGTGAAGACTACAGAAATTGAAAAGAGGGGGACAAAAGAGCCCAGACTCTGATCAGACAGCTCATGTTGTGTGATGTGGGTAAAGCCCTCGACCTCCCTGAGCGCCCTCAGCAGGACACATGCCAGCCATGTGATCCGGGCCCATAGTAGGTGCTCAATAAATGATCTTTGTCATCAGTATTATTGATAGAACCCTTCATCCAGGTAGAACCGCTTGTATCCTTCCAGCCATTTTCCTATGTTAAACATTTTTTTTTTTTTTTAAGATTTTACTGGGGAAGGGGAACAGGACTTTATTGGGGAACAGTGACTTTTTTTCCAAGTCAAGTTGTCGTCCTTTCAATCTTAGTTGTGGAGGGTGCCGTTCAGCTTCAAGTTGTTGTCCTTTCAGTCTTAGTTGTGGAGGGGGCAGCTCAGCTCCAGGTCCAGTTGCTGTTGTTAGTTGCAGGGGGCACAGCCCACCATCCCTTGCGGGAGTCAAACTGGCAACCTTGTGGTTGAGAGGATGCGCTCCAACCAACTGGGCCATCTGGGAGCTCAGCGGCAGCTCAGCTCAAGGTGCCGTGTTTGATCTTAGTTGCAGGGGGCGGAGCCCACCATCCCTTGCGGGACTCGAGAAATCGAACTGGCAGCCTTGTGGTTGAGAGCCCACTGGCCCATGTGGGAATCGAACCGGCAGCCTTCGGAGTTAGGAACATGGAGCTCTAACCGCCTGAGCCACCGGGCCGGCCCTATGCTAAACATTTTTAAACAAGTTTATTGAAATATAATTCTCATACCAAGAAATTCACTCATTGGAATTGTACAATTTAATGCCTTTTAGTATATTCAGAGTTGTATGAATATGTCACATAATCACAATTAATTTTTATCACCGCAAAAAGAAGTCCCATATTCATAGCAGTCATACCTCCTCTCCTATTCCTCAATCTCCCCCTTCCATCCCGAGGCAATCACTAATTTACTTTCTTTCTCTGTAGATTTGCCTATTTTGATATTTCTACAAATGGAATCATATAATATGTGGCCCTTTGTGACTGGCTTCTGTCACATAACAATGTTTTCAAGGTTCATCCATGTTGTAACATGATTATTGCTTCGTTTCTATTGCTGAATAAATTCTGTTATGTGGGTGGACCACATTTTATGTATCCATTTATCAGTTGATGGACATTTGCTTTGTTTCCACTTTTCAGCTGCTGTGGATATTTATGTATACTTTTTTTGCATGGACATGTTTTTAATTCTCTTGGGTATGTACTCAGGTGTGGAATGGCTGTGTCATGGGATAACTCTCTGTTTAGCATTTTGGGGAACTGCCAGGCTGTTTTCCACAGCAGCATTTTACACCCCCACCAGCAGTGTAAAAGGGCTCTAAATCTTTACATCCTCGCCAACACTTGTTTGTCACGTCCAGTGCAATGCAGGCAGTGAGAGAACGAGAAGGGGCGGCGAAGGGTTAAGAAAGAAACAGAAATCAAGAAAGTTATGAAACAGGGGGCAAGGGTCTCCCAGCCTCAAAGGACTGAGAGCCCCGAATCAGGCCGCCTTCTGGCTTTTATTGATATACACACAGGAAGTAGTATTGTTTTCTCCATGGTCTGTGAGTCTCACACATCATACCAGAAAACTGATTCAAATCAATCACCCTTGCCTGCAAACAGCCGGAATCGCAAGTCCCATGATGTCTTAACAATTACAGTATGTGCCTCTCCAAGGACAAATCCTTTATGCTGAAACTTATTGATAAGAATGGAAGGAGAACTGATGTTATCTCATCACTGACTCACTTCCCAGGCAGGTTGTGGGAAGGAATGCAGCCACATAGGCAGAAGCTCTCCTTAGCCGGGGGAAGTTGGGGAGCTGTGCCCACCTCTCTCGACCCCGTGGGTTCTCCTGGTGGTCCCCACGCGGTTCCGCCTGGCTTGGGTTGTTCCTCCCGTGAGGAATCTTACCCGTCATTGGCTGACCAACCATCTTTTGGGGGCCAAACAGAGAGACATGAAGTGTAAGCACAAAGGTGAAGCAAAGTCCCTGAAAGGAACAGTCTCACAGACTCTTCTTTCTTTAGGGACAGGCACGAGGGGACCTGATTAGGCTGCTGTGTGACAACTCTTGCTATCGTCCAACTTTGATTCCCCATCCTAATGGGGGTGAAGTGGTCTCTCATTGTGCTTTTGATTTGCGTTTTCCTGATGGCTAAAAATGTTGGGCTTCTTTTCATGTGCTTGTTGGCCATCTGTATATTTTGTTTGGAGAAATCTCTATTCAGATCCTTTGCTTTATTTTTAAATTGGTTGTCTTTTATTCTTAAGTTGTAAGGGTTCTTTAGATAGTCTAGATACCAGTCCCTTCTCAGAAATAAGATTTGCAAATGTTTTCTCCCATGCTTTTCACTTTCTTGATGGTGTCCATTGAAGCACAAAAGTTTTTAATTTTGATGGAGTTCAATATATCTGTTTTTCCCTTTGTCATTTGTGCTTCTGGTGTCCCACCTAAGAAACCCTTCCCTAACCCCAGGTCACTTCACAGAGACAGAGCTGGCAGATCTCTGCCAAAGCTCATGGCCCTGCCGGCCACATGGAGCGGGGTCTGGCCCTGGGGAGAACTGAGCAAAGTGACCAGTGGGTCTGGAGTCCCATTGGCCTAGGGTCGAATCCCGGCTCTGCCAGGCTCTAGCTGGGTATGTCAGGCTACTTAACCTTCTTGAGTTTTCTCTGGGAAATGGGGTTGTAGTATTACCTGTCTTTGAGGGACACCAGGAGGCTGAACTGTGGGGTGCCTGGTCCAGGGCAAGCTCTCTGAAAGGCCCCCATTTCCATCATTATCATCTGAGCTCTTCCGTTTCTCTTTCTCCCCAGTAGCCTCAGGCCCGAGTCGGCCCTTGTCCTCTCCCTGGGGTCTGATTATGTCAAGTGCAGGATCTGGTAGCCTCCGTGGAAAACAGAGTTGGGTCTGCCCATGCCTCACCCCTCAGCCCAGACGCTCCTACGGTCAAAGGAGCAGTGTCCCCTTCTTCCCCATGCCCTGTGCTGGGGGCAGAGGGTAGCAAGGTTACTGGGGCCACAGGCTGCTGCATCTTGGGTGCAGTGCCTTCTGAGGCACACACAGTTCATAGCAGCAGCAGGGCTCGAGCCCAGCTCTCTCTGGGCTCCTAACTGCTCTCATATTACAGTGATAGTAACAAGTACGGTAATTATTGGAATAGCTAACACTTACTGGTTGTCACCACGGGCCAGTCTTGTGTGAAGTGCTATGTCATGCTTTTCCTAAGATCCAAGGAAGTAGGCCCTCTTATCTCAGTTGACAGATAAGGAACCTGAGGAAACTGAGGCTCAGAATGGGGAAGTTGTTTGCTGGAGGTCACACAGTTCAGAACTGGTGAGACCAAGCTCTGAAGTCGGGTCAGCTTGGGCCTAGAGCAGTGCTGCCAGTAGGAAGCCACATCACCTCATTTAAAAGTTTCACGTTAAAAAGAAAGAGAAAACAGATGAAACTGATGTTAATAATACAGTTTATATAATGCAGTATATCCGAAATATTTTCATTTCAACATGTAATTGACACGAATAATCACTGAGACATTTTAAAATTAATTAATTAATTTATTTGGTACCAAGTGTTGGAAATCCAGTGTGTATTTATATTTATGGCACATCTCATTTGGGACTGGCCACATTTCAGGGGTTCACTGGTCACATGTGGCCGGTGGCTCCTGTATTGGGCAGCTCAGGTCTAGACCTCCCATCCCCCAAGGGCTGGGGTACATCATCGATGGTGAGAGAAGGGGGGAACGGGGAGGGCCCGGGATGATGGGCATTGTTGTAATCGCAGCCGGAGTCACAGCGAAGAGAGTTTGCGGAGAAGCTGGAGTCCCTGCTGCACCGCGCCTACCACCTGCAGGAGGAGTTTGGGTCCACCTTCCCGTCTGACAGCATGCTGTTGGACCTCGGTGAGCTGGGCCCCTCCCAGGCTGTGGCGGGGTGGGGGCAGGCTGCAGGTGGAGGTGGGGAGGTGGTGAGGGAACTTGGGCGGGACTCCCTCAGTGCAGCAGGGAAACCGGAATCCCCGGGGGCTGACAGCACCCAGGGAAGGGCCCTCTCACCTTTTCCGGTCCAGTGCCTTGTTGCACAGAGGGGGAAACTGAGGCCCTGGAGGGACAGAGGCGTCCCTTCTATGTGGCAGGCAGGAGCAGAGCTGGAATGAGCCCCTGGCCAGTGTGCCTTGCCCCATCCCCTTGGGGGCAGGCCTTGGGCTTGTGTGGCAACATCTCCCCGAGGGCTGTTCCAGGCCTTTGGTCTGAGCCCTCTTACGGGCACAGAGTGGCCTGAGGGAATGGCTCACATGGAGAGAAGCCCAGAGCAGGCCAAAGGGCCGAGAGCAAAGTCTCGCTGTTACCCTGCCCTACTGAGGTAAAGGGGTGTGGCGTCACCGAGGGAATGAAGTTACTCAGCCCGACAGCCCGTGTTGTCCTAGCGTCCGCTGGGAGCCAGATCCTGTGCAGTGAATGCGACGACCCCCAGGGCCCTTCCCTGGGTGCTGTCAGCCCCAAGGGGGAGTGATAGACTCCTGAATGGCCAGCTCCCTGGCTCTACCAGTGGTGACACAGGCCTAGCAAAAGCTGGCCACGGTGACACATCCTCCCACAGCCTCTCCCTGAGTGGCTCTGCCTCTCATAGGTATCCTGCTTCCTCCAGCCTCCCCATGTGGCAGAGAAGGCTGGTGGGGCTTTCAGGGCTATGGCCTCTGCTTACTGTGTTTCCCCGAAAATAAGACCTAGCTGGACCATCAGCTCTAATGTGTCTTTTGGAGCAAAAATTAATATAAGACCCGGTCTTATATAATATAATATAATACAATATAATATAATATGCCAGGTATAATACAATGTAATGTATAATATAATACCGGTATAATATAATGTAATACCCGGTCTTATATAATACAATATGATACAATATAATATAATACTGGATCTTATATAATACCTGGTATTATATAATATATATAATATAATATAATACTTGGTATAATATAATATAATACTAGATCTTATATAATATAATGTAATATAATATAATATAATATAATATAATACAATACCCAGTCTTATATAATACAGTATAAGACCGGGTCTTATGTTAATTTTTACTTCAAAAGACGCATTAGAGCTGATGACCCGGCTGGGTCTTACTTTCGGGGAAACACGGTATTTGTTGCACAAGTCTTTCCTAAGCGCCCTTGAATGTCCAGACCCTCTCAGCCCTTGAGCAGGTGGGGATGGGAACGCCGAGTAAATGGCCCATGGACTCCCTTGAGCCTTTTGGTCTCAGTGGCTAAGTTTCAGCTTGTCTGGGAGGGAAGTGACTGCCCAGGGCCACACAGCACAGCAGAGTCTGCCCCCGCAGAGCTCAGGGGCCAGCAAGCCTCGGGGTCCAGCAATGTGGCTGTGGGCATGTCCCCTCAGCAGCCTCGTTTCCACACCTAACTGCCCACCTCTGAGGACATTGTAAGATTGAAGGAGGCGACGAGCCCAGGGTCTTCGTGCACAGTGCTCAGTAAATAGGAGCTTTGTACTTGTCAGCGTCGTCCACCCAGAATCGGGGGTTCTGGGCTCTGCATACGTGCGTCCCGCTTGGTGATCGCGGGAGTCTCAGCCCAGCCCTTCTCTTCCTGCTCTTCCCAGAGCGGACCCTCATGCTGCCCCTGACCGAGGGCTCGCTGCGTCTACGGGCAGATGATGAGGACAGCCTGACCTCAGAGGATTCCTTCTTTTCTGCCACCGAGGTGACGTGGGGTGGCAGATGGTGCAGAGGGGTGGGTGCAGTGAAGGCCTGGCTTCTGTGCGACCCTCGGCATGAGCACTGGGTCGTGGGAAAGTGGAGCTCTTTCCTCCGACGGGAGCAGGATTTGGCAGTCACCAAGTGCTGCTCCCCAGGGATTCCATACAGTTGCTGGGGACAGGGAGGCCTGAGAAGCCCGGGGTCATAGGTCCTGGGGGTGAGGTCAGGGGTCTGCTCCCGCCAGCTCCAGGCCAAGCTGACCTCTCCCTTCTCCAGGCCGCGTGCCTGTTGCTTCGCATGAGTCTCCTGCCATGGTCATGTGTGTCAGGCCCGGCTGTCCTGGCCTAGGGTGGGAGGGTGTGGGCAAAGGTCCAATAGATGGTCCCTTTGGGATGAGCCCCTGGAGATGGGGTCAAGGCCAGAGTTGGACTTGAACCCAGGCCTCCTTTCTCTTGGGCTAGTGTCCCCCTGGCATCCCTTCTGGCAGTTTGGCCTCTAGGATGTCCACTGGGCAGGCGCCCTCAACCCCCGGGTGCTGTTGACACAGGCTTTGACATGCTCTTCCTCTCCCTCTGCACCCTCCCCCAGCTCTTTGAGTCCCTGCAGGTCGGAGATTACCTGCTGTCACTCTCCAGGCCCGCTGCTGCCTATGAGGAGGCCCTGCAGCTGGTGAAAGAGGGGAAAGTGCTCTGCCGAACCCTCAGGTGAGGGTGTGGGGTAGGAGAGCGGGGGAGGAGCAGCTGGCGTGAACCCTGTCCCCTTTGGAGGAAGCTGGAGAAGCCAGCCATGCTGGCTGAGGGCTGTGATGGGTCCCTGCCCCACCACGGAGGGCCTGGGGTGGCCCAAGTACCGAGACAGGCAGGTCTGGAATGAAAAGCGACCAATTCCTATAATTAATGAATAAAATAACAAGAGTTCGTACTTGTTCCATGGAAACACAGTGGGCGCTGTTCCTGAGCCCCAGGTGTGATCCAGCCCCTCTCAGCAGCGGCCCAGAAGCCAGGCTTTGGGGACAGACAGACCTGATTCTCTCCAGGTTCTGCCACCTTGTAGTGTGTGTGGCCCTGGGCAAGTCGTCTACATCCTCTTAGCCTCAGTTTTCTTATGTGTGGTATATTCAGGTTTCTTATTCATTTTGAACTAATTTTTCTGTGTGATATGAGACTCAGAACTTGACTTTTCATCATGACTCCAAATTTAAGTTACGTGTGTTTAAAGTTCACTGACTAAAATGGTTGAAAGCCCCAGTGATTTGAATAAAGGATGGCCAGACCAGGGCACCTCCAGCTGCCCCAGAAAACCCTGCCCAGGTAGGCGGCAACCCCCTGCCCTGGCTTTCTGCCAGCTTGGAGCAGTTTGGTCATTTCGGTTCTTTGCCAGGGAGGGTCTTTTGCTGTTTGGGGCCTAAAGGAGGCCAAGGTCAGCCCAGCTCCCAGTGACCAGACCTGCCAGCTGTGCCCAGTGCCATTGAGGCTGACACGTCCTCAGAGAACATCCAGTCAGCCTCTTCCTTTGGTTTGGGGAGACTGAGGCCTAGAGGGGGTCAGGCACTTGCCCAGGGTCACCCTGCCAGGCAAAGGCAGGGCCACCTGTGGCTCTACCCAGACCCCCATGGGGACATCGCTGGGTGGGGCCCAGGGGACCTGACTGTGTGCTTCCCCTCAGGACAGAGCTACTGGGCTGCTACAGTGACCAGGACTTTTTGGCCAAGCTGCATTGTGTGCGGCAGGCCTTTGAGGTGGGTGTGACGTGGGGACACCGGGGGAGGAGGGGCCGGGGGTGCGGCAGGCAGGCAGGTCTGCTGCTGGGCCTGCTCCCACCCCTGGCCCCTCTAAGCAGGCAGACGCGTGTCCTGCCAAGCATTTACTGCCCTGTCCTTGGCTGTGGGGCCTGCCAGCCCGACAGCTCACTCCCCTCCCATCATTCCTAGGGCCTTCTGGAAGACCAGAGTAACCAGCTCTTCTTCGGGGAGGTTGGCCGGCAGATGGTGACAGGCCTAATGACCAAGGCTGAGAAGGTAGCTGGAGGCTGGGGATCTGTTTTCAGGTTTTCGTCCCCCCAACCTTGTTTTTTTTTTTTTTTTTTTTTTAATTTTTATTGGGGAATATTGGGGAACTGTGTTTTTCCAGGACCCATCAGCTCCAAGTCAAGTCATTGCTTTCAATCTAGTTGTGGAGGGCGCAGCTTGCTGGCTCATGTGGGAATTGAACCGGCAACCTTGGTGTTATGAGCACTGTGCTCTAACCACTGAGCAAACCAGCTGCCCTTCACCTTGTTTTATTTTTAGTTTCTTTTAACTTTTATTTGGTTCTTAAAAAAAAAAAAAAGAAGGGAGGGAGGGAGGAAGGAAGAAAGGAAGGAAGAAAAGCCAATCTGAAATGAAGCTGAGGAGCTTTGACTTTATTCTGTAGGCTGTGGGAGAGCAGGGAAAGGGTTTGGGTGTTTTCCCATGTTAAGTGAAAAATACG
Organism: Rhinolophus ferrumequinum; assembly: GCF_004115265.2. NCBI lineage: Eukaryota > Metazoa > Chordata > Mammalia > Chiroptera > Rhinolophidae > Rhinolophus > Rhinolophus ferrumequinum. Next base: position 77,693,382 of record NC_046295.1, read on the forward strand.
GATGTGTGTTGCATTTTATTTCTGATCACAGTATAATATAGCTGTACAAAATTCACTGACTGAAATGCAAACCATAGAAGTTCTCCCTGAAACCCAGCTGCCCCAGGGAACCATTGCTGACAGTCGTACACGAGTATGTCCTACTTAGTTTCATGGACTGTAACTCTTGAACTTGTAATTTAATTTTCAAGGCTCAGGTTGTGCCCCTCAGACTGTTGTGCAGCCTTGTTTTGCTGTGTAAGAGTGTATGTGTGTCAGTCCATGCAGTTCCGTTGACCGATTGTATTGTATCCCGTCGGGTGGCTGGCTGTGGCCTATCCGGTTCTCCTATGGTTGGGCATTTGGATTGCGTCTGACTTTTCAGGGTTACAGACACCACTATTATTATCAGTCTCTTCCAGATCTTTCTAGGTACCTGTAAGGTTTACTGTGGGGCAAAGCCCTGGACGTAGCAATACTGGGTCCTGGGCTCGGATATTGAAAACTGGCAGATCTTGCCAGTTTGCCCTCCAAAATGTTTTAACAACTTAAGTCCCTACTAGCAATATAAGAGTGTGTCTCCTTATATCCTGGCAGTACTCGATATAACCTTTCTAACCTTTATTTTATCCATGCTTGATGTTTCTTGGATCATTAATGAGGTTGCATACATGTCACTCGTTTCTTTTCCTTGATGGGTTTAACTAACGCTCCTGAACATGCCTTCTCCACACTCAGTCCTTCCTCACCTGCGGAGTTATGGTTCTAAAAGCCACCTCTGACCTCCACACCCAGCTGCTGAAGCCCCTCCCACACTTCTGCTCCCTTGGTGTAGAGACCAAGCTCAGGTGGAGGCCTGCTGCTCTACGCACTTTGCCTCGTCCGGACAGAAGGGCTCAGGCTTCCAGGGCCTAGCAGACTTCCTCCCTGATCGAGGCCTCTGCACATGCTGGTTCCTCCGTGCCCGGCACACTGTTCCTCAATTCTTTGTTGTTAGCGACTTTATTGTAAGCTATACATGCAAGAGTGCAAAAGTGTATCTATAGAGTTTAATGAGTGAAAAGATGACCCGCTTTGTACCTGGCAGCCAGGTTAGGAAGTGGAAATATACCAGTACCTGGAAGCTCCCCATCCCCCTCCCTCCCCCTCTTCCTTCACCACCCGCCCCCGGCCAGCTCTTTCCCTAGGAGCGCTTCACCTGCTTTGTCCCCTAGGGCCTAAGCGCCCTTGGGCTCGGCCCACCCAGCATGGCCCCATCACCCCGCATGCTGCTTGCAGTTACCTTGTCCTCATGACTCCATCCCAACCTTATTCACATTTTGGTGAACATTCGTCCAGTGCCTCCTCCTCCCGTGGTTCTGTATAAATGGCATCAACCTGTGTGCACGGTTCGGTGTCAGCTCCCCACTGCCTGGCTCTTGGGCACATCACTGATCTGCCGAAATCTCACTATTCCTATCTGTAAAGTGGGTGTGATATCAGAATGCCCCTCATAGGACCATATAAATTAAATGAGTTGATCCATATTAGAATAGTCCCTGGCATGTACCAGCTCCCCGTGTCCATAAGTGCACATCCACCCCTGCAAATTGTGCCCTTCTAAACCTCTCAGTCCCGGAGGGTGAAGACTGCGTCCTGTGTGCTGAGTTTTATACCAGCAGCAGCAGTGTGATACACTATTATTGCTGAGGTCCAGGCACTGGGTTGATTCTGTGACATGCGTGAGCTCATTGACGCCCCCACAAAAGCCCTATGACAGTGGGGCTGTGGCTTCTCCCAGTGAGGCTCAAGGTCATAGAGAGTTGGATCTTTGGCTGCCTGACTCAACCTCACGTCCTCACGCATCCTCCCAAACTGAGCTCGTGCTGGGGCATGTGTGTCTCTCAGTGGGTGCTCAGGAATGAGCTGGTTGGAGACATTGTGGGGTGCCTGGTGTTGGATCTGCCCTGGAAATGCCCTGGTCTCTGCAGAGGCACTTTGAGGTGGGCCGGGGACCCTTCTTGCCTTGTTTTCTCCATGGCTGCTGCTCAGGGATAGGCCCTGCCGTGGCGTGTCCCCCATCCCTGCGGATCTTGTCTAGCTGGGTCTTGGGGCCTCTTCAAGAACAAAATAGGCTATGCTTCTCCCCAGAGCCCCAAAGGCTTCTTGGAGAGCTACGAGGAAATGCTGAGCTATGCCCTGCGGCCGGAGACCTGGGCCACCACACGGCTGGAGCTGGAGGGCCGCGGGGTGAGTTGGTTGGTGCTAAACACCCGAGATCCTTGAGCGGGGGTGGGAGGGGCCCTGTGCCAAGCTCTGCCTTGAACCTCAGGATCTGAGTTGGCTCCATCACTGCTACAAGCCCCCAGGTCCTGCGCTGCCCCAGGCCCAGGCTGTGAGGGAGATGGCCCCAGCTGCACGCCATTGCAGGGCGGAGATGTGTGTGCTCACCCGTGTGTTCCCATCGGCCCCCTCGGCCTGTCTTCCCATCTGGACAGTGGTCCCGCTGCTCAGGCACCCCGGGCCTCAGAGCAGCCTCCCCTCGCAGGTGGTGTGCATGAGCTTCTTCGACATCGTCCTGGACTTCATCCTCATGGACGCCTTCGAGGACCTGGAGAACCCCCCGTCCTCGGTGCTCGCCGTCCTAAGGAACCGCTGGCTGTCGGACAGCTTCAAGGAGACGGTGGGTGGCTGCCCCCACTCCCAGCACGCACTGGCCTGGACCCCGTTTCTACCCTTCCCTGGCTTCCTGGGGACCCCATGGCTCGCCTCAGCACCACTTTAGAACCAGCGTGCAGTGTGTTTTTGTTCCATGCTGTGGTTTCCCTTACTTAATTCTACTCGTTCTATGCTGTTATTCACTCTATTCAATTTTAATGCATCCTATTAAATCAAGTTAAAACATGGGGAAAGAAGAGGAACAGCAGGAAAGCACTGAGCAGGACAGGCAGGCCACTCCGGCAGCAGTGCCAGGTGGCAAGGGGGTGGTCCGGAGAGGGCTGGGGCTGGTCTTCACAGGCAGTTTCCAGGCCATCACTCTGCATCCCACAACCACTGAATGAGGTGGGTGCTGGCTCACGGCCATTCTGCATAGCAGGAAACTGAGGCCCAGAGACGTTCAGTGGCTAGTCCAGAGGCCCACAGGGGTAAATGCTGGAGTCCAGATTCAGATTTAGGTGTGTCTGATTCCAGTCGAGGGGAGAGAAACAGCAGAGCTCGGGCACCAAGCCCCGTGTTCCTGCTGGGGGTGGGGTGAGCTGGGGTGAGGGTTTGGTCCCAGGCTAGGGATTAGATAGGGGCTGCCAGCCGGGCCTGTTACTCTGGCACCCATTGGGTCCTATCTTTGATTTAGGCCCTGGCCACTGCTTGCTGGTCGGTTCTCAAAGCCAAGAGGAGGCTACTGATGGTAAGTGACCTGACAGGACCCCTGGGCAGTGTGCAGTGTGGGGGCTCTGGGTGTGGTGCCCAGCTCAGTTGACCCTCCTTTCAGGGTGTGCTGGCCCCTGGCCTAGGGGGAAACAGGGGCTGGTACAGGGAGGACTTGTGGAGTCCCCAGGCCCAGCTGCACCTTTTGGCCTCTGTCACAGCACTGGCCACCCATCCTGCCAGTACCTCTCCCTTGACTAGGCGCACCTTAACCTCTACCCCCCGCAGGGCCCAACACAGAGTAGGCCATCAGGAAATGTCAAAGGAACCAGACACCAGAAGAGGGGAAAGGGCATCCCTAGAGGCAGAAAGGACTCAGGCAAAGAGTGGTGGCTGGTTTGGTAGAGGCGCCTGGGTGTGGGGGCAGGATGCCCCTGGGGGCAGGCAGAGCGGCCTCCCTCCACCATTGGTCTGCTGTGATCTGCACCCAGGGCAGCAGCTGGCTGTGCTATCTGGGCTGCGATCCGTTCTTCCCCTCTGCCAGCCAGGCTCTGCTTCCCAGCTGTTATCAGTTGCCTCCGCCACACACTCCAGGCACTTCCTGTGCTGAGCCCACCCCCGGCCTCTTCTTGTGCAGTCCTCACAGCAGCCCTGAGGTCACCCCCGTTCTGCAGAGGTGAAAATGGCCTCCCCTAGTCATTTGCCCAGGGTCACCCAGCAAGAATGTGAATGAGCCAGGCCTCCGTCTAAAGCGCAGCTCTTAAGATGACCCCAGGGCTGGCCTGGGTCCCAAACTCAGCCTTCCTGCCCCCATAGGTGCCCGATGGCTTCATCTCCCATTTCTACTCCGTATCGGAGCACGTTAGCCCCGTCCTGGCCTTCGGCTTCCTCGGACCCAAGCCCCAGCTCGCTGAAGTCTGTGCTTTCTTCAAGGTAAGCAGGGAGTGCTGTGGCCACTGCTGCTGCCTGGGCCCTGCCCTGCCCCTGGGATTGGAGCCCTGGGAGGTGCCAGGAGTGGAGTGAGGGCCTGAGCCTGCTCCCGAGAATGGGCGGGTAGGGGTCCCTGGAGAGAGCTTGTGCTGCCCCTTCCACCGGGAGCCTGGCCCAGTGGGTCTGGGGACGCCCTGGGAGGGCTGGAGCCTGAGACTAAAGAGACTTGGCCGTGGGAGGTCTGGAGGCCATCAGTGGGGGGCAGGGGCTTGACCCAGGGCCCACCCACTCCTGGTACCCCAGCACCAGATCGTGCAGTACCTGAGGGACATGTTCGACCTGGACAACGTGCGCTACACCTCAGTGCCAGCGCTGGCAGACGACATCCTGCAGCTGTCCCGGCGCCGCAGTGAGATCCTGCTCGGCTACCTGGGGGCGCCGGGGGCCAGCAGCGTGGGCCTTAACGGCGAGCTACCCCGAGGGAACGGCCCCATGGAGGAGCTGGAGTAGTGACGGGCACAGGCTGGGGAGGGGTGGCTGCCAGGGCCTCGTCCACGCAGGTGATGGCAGACAGAAGGCACCCGCTCCCTCCTTTGAGTTGACATGGAAGGGCCTGGGCGTCTGTGGCCATCAGCCGCGGCAGAGCCCAGGCCATGGTGGCTAAAGGCAGTTGCCCATGACCCTGGCCCCCTCATCATCTGGGGATCCCCAAGGCCTGGGGGACAAACTTCCTTGGAGAGGGATGGAGCTGGTAGCGGCCTGCCTGACTGCCCTCAACTGTACCTGGGGAAACAGGCTGAACCAGTGGCCAGTGGGGCCTGAGGGAGAGGAAGGTAGTGAGAGAGACAGAGGAAGGTGTGAGGAGAACTGGGAAAGGCAGAGCTGGGATGCCCTGGGTGGGGGACCCCAAAACCTCCCACCATCCCAGGGCTGCTGACAAGTGGGGCTGGGGGGTGGAGGAGAAAGATGGGGGTGGCAGGGCTCTGTGGTGAAGGTCACCGATGCCCCAAGCCTGAAGGAACTGGGCTGGACAGTCTCAGAATCCATGCATCTGGCTGTCCAATCCTGACGACTGCTCACCCCCGCCATCACCTAGAGAGTTTGCAACAACAGAGAGGGAGGTTGGCGGCCTCGGAGTGGGGCTGGGGGCATGGTGGTGGGCAGCAGGCTTGGACCATCAGGAGGTGGGACAGAGGAGGGCGTGCTTTCCTTGTGCCGACATCTGTGCAAGGACTGGGCCCTTGAGAAACCCGAGCACGAAACCAGGACGCTGTCCTCTGACATTCCCGTTCCCTGCCAAAGACTGTCATTGCTCCTCCCACTGCTGCCATCACCAAAGCCAGAGGAGGTGGGGCTGGTCCCCCTGTGCGCCGCCCCCTCCCCCACCTCCCTCTGTGAACCCGGAACTCCCTGGGTGGCGCTAGGCGCTGAGCGGGAGGTTCTGACCAAGGGTCAGCTCAGGCCTGTCACCTGTGCTGCTGTTGGTGGCCCCAGGAGTGAGGGGCCCAGGGACCACGTCAGGGAGGTCCAAGGGTGTAGCTGAGTGGACCAGCTCCCCAGCCCTCACTAGGACGAGAAACTGCCCAGCACTTAGCCTTCCACTGGATGCACAAATGCTCTCGAGCCATGCAGTGGTCCTCCCCACTGGTCCTCCAGATGGGCGTGGACAGCACTTGCCCCACGTCATTTGTCCCCACGTTGCATGCAGGGTTTGTCAGCCCTGCAGACTCACTTCTCTCACGGTGTTTTCACCTGAGCTGGGATGTTTTATTTATTGCCTTAACACTTTATTTTGATGGCTCTGCCCTTGTCCAGGTTGAGAGGCCTGCGAGAGAAACAGACCCCTCCCAGTTCTGTAGTGTCTGGGTTTGGGGGACTGGCTCCTCAGACCAGGGGTTCCTCTCCCTCGATGGCAAAAGGGTCGCAGGGGTGGGGTGATTGTGCCCATTTGGGGCGAGAGGGAGATGCCGGGCCTGGCCTGTCACTTGTGAGCTCACTCTCCTCCCACGTTCCCCCCCCAGACTGGGGGATGGTTGTGCACTAACCTTGGTTCGGGCTCCAAACTCACCTCTCTGAGGTCGAGGTCAGTACAATGCTAGGGACCAGGGCTGGCCCTCCTCCATCCCAACATTCCGTTCATTTGCACTTACCCTGCGCTATGAATGTAATCTTGGGCCTGGGCCTCAGCCCACTCTGATGTGTTCCCAAATTACACAGAAAGTGGCATTTTCATTTTGTCTTTGTTTACACGTCCTTGCACTGCCTCTGGCACTTATCTGTCGCAGCTTCAAACTTTTGTATGGTAGAGCGTGTGTGCATCGACTTCAAGTCAAATAAATGATTTGAAGAATTTCCTTCCACGGTGCCATGCTGCTGGGTACATGTGTGGCTGTTTGCTTCCTGGGCCAGAGCTGTGGTCCCACTCTGAGGTATGGTTGGTGGAGGTTCCAGGAGGGCAAAGGTCGAGGGCAGCCTGGTGGGGGCTGTGAGTCAACTTGGGGCTCTTGGCTGCCTGGCAGGGAGGCCCTCAGCAGGGGGGGCCCCTGACAGGTGGAGGGAGATGGGGAGGGGCCAGTGAAAAGCTTAAAGACAAATGGGTGGGCGGCCTTGGTGCGGATCAGCTCAGGCAGTCTAGGTGAGCTTGATTCTTCTCCCCCTTCTTCCACCTCCCCCCACCCCACACACACTCTGGTTCAAGCCGTTGTTTCTCAGTCTCCGTGTGTAGGACACAGCTCCCTGGTCCATGCTGGTGTTAGGAGCCTTGCGCTTCCCCCTCCCCCGCAGGCAGTCAATCACTGGTCGTCAGTTGGCTGCTCACAGCAGCTCATGGCAGCTCTCGCTGGCTGCTGGCTGCCAGCCGCTCACGCTGGCCACCAGCCACTCCTGGCAGCACACGGTAGCCCACAGCAGCAGATAGCAGCTCACGGCAGCTCACACCACCTCCGGCTGCTCATGGCAGCCCAGCTCTAAGGACAGCGGTTGTTCGCAATCTTAGCTGTAGAGGGCGCAGCTCACTGGCCCATGTGGGAATTGACCTCGGCGTTAGGAGCACGGCGCTCCAACCATCTGAGCCACCGGAATGGCCCCGAGGTTGCTTCTTTGAGCCTCAGTGTTCACATCTGTAAAATGCGGGTGTTGAATCAGGCCGGAAGTATAGACTCAGGCTCAGTCACTAAATGCCTGAGCCAGAGAGGGGCTGGGACAGGTGGGAAAGAGAGCAGATCTGAGACTGCCAGATCTCCACATGTTTTCACTGGCAATTGTAACAGCACAATGTTTAATTGAAAGGTACTTTTTTAAAAACTTCACTTTGAAAATTTCCAAATGCATGGAAAAGTTAAAAAGAAAACCATATAAAGAGTACCCATAAAACCAACATCTTGAGTCAGTAATTAACATCTTGCCATTTCTTTAAAAAAATATTTTAGAGTAAGTTTCGGACCTGTACTTCACCCCTAAACCCTTGAACAAGCAGATCTTAAAAATTAGGTAGTTCTCTGGCATAACCACAATACCATAATCACACCTAAAAAATGTATCAGTAATCCTCTAATATCTACTGGGATTCTGGAACGTGTTTTTCCTGATCAATTGGAAGTGGACTCACATTCCACCCAGAAAGGAGAAATGCTTGACTCTTTCCCTTTGCAAGCTGATAGTCACCTCCAAATGCTGGCAAATAGGTTTGTTTGGTTTAAACAGCTTTATTAAGGTATGATTCGTATGCCATAAAATGCATTTGCTTTAATGGTTTTTTAGTAAATTTACGGAGGTGGGCAACTGTTAGCACAATATAGTTTTAGAACACTTCCATCACCCCCAAAAGCCCCTTGTGTCCATTTGCAATAAGCTCACACCTCCTGCTTCTCAAAAAGCTAATAATGGAAGTGCCTGAGGTAGCTGGTGGTAGGTGACAGGGAAATGGGGCCAGCTGACAGACCAACCCAGGCTGGATCAGGTGGGAAGATAGCTGAGCACAGCTGAGAAGGGTGGAGTGTGGGGTGGGGGGAGGCCCTCCTGGCTTGCTGGTGGGCTCAGTCACCATCCTCCCCCTGCTCTCTGCTGAACCCACAGTCCTGGTTCCAGCTGTCCTGCAGTCTTGCAGAGTGAGCCATTCTGGTCAATGGGATTCCCTGATTTATTTTCACTTCTCACAGGTATTTATGTCATTTATCAGGTTCTTGTTCTAGGTCTGGCCTGGGCCAGGCTCAAGTACATAACAGGCCCTGTTTTCATGGTGCCTTGGGCTTCTCTACTTATATCAGAACCCCCAAAGCACATAAGAAGCAGACTCCAGGGCTCCAACTCAGAGCTACTGGATCAACCCAGACCCCGGTGGGACCCAGGAATCTGACAAGCTGATCTTGGTGTGCCTGAAGTCAGAACCATTTCTTACAGAGAGACAGACACAGAGCTGATTACACAGTCCCGTGTGATCAGTGCTGAAGTAGGAGAGGGGATGGTGGGTATGAAGGTTTGTCTGTCCACACAGGGCTACTGAGAGGAGTGTTTTGGGAAAACGGAGGTGTAAGTGGAAAACCGGCTCCTTGTTTAAAATGCTCCCATGATGCCTCATTAAATAGCATAAATGTGACTGAATCAATGAACACTGTTACTTGAATGAAAGAAGGAAGGAGTCTTAACTTCAATTAAGCTTCCACTTTTAGCATCACTTCAGAGAAAATAAGCCCCTCTAGGTCTTTGGCTTCAGTTTACTCATAACTAAAAGTGGGTGGGTTCAGACCCCGTCGTGCCAAATTTGCCACCCCTGACCCCCATGTGAGCATGCGCTCTGACGGATGCCTAGGTCTCGCCGACTCAGACCTGGGACGCTTTCACTAGGCGCAGATACCAGCTAAACCAAAGCTCCCACCGAAGTTCAACACGCCCCCTAAGCTAGCGCCTGATTGGTCGGCTCTGCCCACACTGCGAGCCAGTCTCACCTTCTGGTTGGCTGTTCCGCCCTCAGTTCTGTGCTGGACCCTCCTCTTCTCTGATTGGCTACTAACCCACCTGCACTCGCCCTCAATTGGGCGCCGGCTTGGCCGGCTCGCAAGCTCCGAGGGGCCCGGCTCTCTGATTCGCCGGATGGCCCAGCCTCACGGCCTGAACGCTGAATGGCTGCACCGCTACCTGTATTGGCCTCTAATTGGATACGCGGCGCCTCCCTGGCGTGATAGGTCAGGACCACCGCCCCCCTGGTTCCCCATTGGCTACTCGGCGAAGCCCGGTCTCCGGGTAAGATGGCAGCGGACGGACAGTGCTCGCTCCCCGCTTCATGGCGGCCGGTGACCCTCACCCACGTCGAATATCCTGCAGGTAAAAGGCGGCCCCGACTCCGAGGACATCTTCCCAGAGCCAGACTCTCAGCCCCCGGAGCTCAGGCCCGTGTGAACCTACGGAGGGGCGCCGGGGGATCGGGGTGGGAACTGTCAAATAGTGAGCCATGGAGGGGCTCGGCCGGCGCGCGCGCCGCGCAGGCGCAGTGGTGCGGTGATGAGCTGGGCGAAATTGTGAGCTGCTCGCTCGCGCACTCTGCGACTGCGCGGCCCGCGTGCTACCCCGGGTCCCGGGGCGCGGGTGGACTGCAATGGGGAAGGGGGTCTGTGTGAGGCGGGTAAGGATCACTGGCCTGGACCTGGCCCCTTCTTCCCCGCCCTCCCCGAAGCCAAAGAGGCTGACTGGGAGTGCCTGTTTCCTTCAGGCAGTGTGTTTGGACTGCCTGTAAGAGAGCTCCCCGTTGCTGGGAGTGTGTAAACCCAGGTCAGGCAGCTATTTGTTGTTTGAGTACTTCTGGTGTGCCACGCCCTTGAGCAGGGCACTGCTCCACAACAGAGGGGACCCCGTAAGGGGCAGGCAGCTTCTAGAATCTTGACTTCTGGAGCTTCGCATGAGACATAGGTACTACCTAGAAGCACAGCGTTTTCCAGCTGGGAAGTCCTTTAACTACCATTCTGGAGGCGGTCTAGTAGAGTAGTGCAGAGTTTGGGCCTTGGAGACAGAGGTGTCTAGGGCTTAAGTTCAGGCCTAAGCCTTGTGCAAGTGACTTCACCTGTCTGCCCCAATTACTTCATTTCTAAAGTGGGACTAATCTCAGTGCCTCCTTTCTAGTGGTGGTGTGAGAATCAAGTGGCAGGAGCGTGAGAATTGCTGAGTGCAGTGTCTGGCACACCGTTAGCATTCAGTAAATAACTGCAGTTAATATCCCACCTTCCCAGGGCCCTCTCAAGCCCACCCTACTCTCCCTGGGTAGGATGGTTGGGTGTCAAGTGAGCCTCTCCTTGAGCCCTTGTTGTCCCAGAAAGGACCTGCTCATGCTGCTCTTTGGGGCGGAGGTGTGAGAACCAGGCCCTGCTGAGGGCCCCAGGGCTGGCTGCCAGGGAACTTTGACCCTGGGTGTTCTGGGTTATACTGGGGGTGGAGTGGCCCTGCCAGGTGTGGGGCCCTGCCTGCCCGCCCACCCCCCCCCCGTCCTTCCATCCATCAATTCAGCCAGTATCCACTGAGCGCTTCCAGAGTGCTCGGCTCTGGGCTGGCTCTGGGTTTAGAAGGGTGAACAGGCCAATAAGTAAGTCCCTGTAGTCCTGGATTGTGAAAAAACGCCACTTCACAGGAGGGAAACCAAGACCTGGAGAGGGGAAGAGGCTCAGGCTTCAACACCCTTGTGACTTCCCTTCCCTGGCCTTGGAGTAGCTTCTCCGAGTGCTCCCAGCCCAACAGGCGAGAAGAGGGAACCTGGCAGTTGTAAGGAGCATGATGCAGGCTGTAATGAGGGACCCTTTGCAGGGACTGTGGGCGGTCAGAGGGGGGACCTGGTTGAGCCTAGGGGCATACCATGAGGTCTAGCCTCCCATTAACTCTTCTATGGCTCCCCACACTTCTTCATGCCCCTTATCACACTGATCCTTGCTTCCTTCATCCATTTTTCATTTGTTTACCATCGTTTTTGAGGCCAGTTAAGTGCTAGGTGCTGTGCTGGGCTTGGGGGATTGAGTGGGGTGTAGAGGGAGAGACAGACACAGCCCGGTATCTACACTAACAAGGGTATCATGAATGAGGCCGAGTTACCCCCCGCCAGGCCGAAAGCTCCACAGTGGCAGAAACATGTCTTTTTTTTGCCACTGTGGTGGGTACTTAATTTATGTTAACCCAGACAGTATCCCAGGTGGGAAAAATGGTGTGTGCAAAGGTCCAGAAGTAGGACAGAGCACTGTGCATTGAGGGAACTAGAGTTCGGTCCCTGGAACTGGAGCAGAGGGTGGGAGGGGAGCAGCCCAATGAGCTGGGCTGACGTGGGACTTATCCCAAGGACAGAGGGACCATGGAGGGGCTTGGGGCAGAGTGGTGAGGCAGCATCTGCAGGAAGGTCCCAGATTAGTGCCAGGTGTGGGACAGGCCATGGAGATGGCCAAAGGTTTGGGGGTACCAGCCACTTCCTGTCCTCACGGCCCCACGCCCTGGACATCAGCTGGACAGCTGAGAGATCCAGAATCTCAGGGCTGGAAAGGGCTGGGCCATTTTGTGGGTGAGGAGACAGAGGCCCAGAAAAGGAAAGGGCCTCACCCACTGTCACTCAACTGGCCTGTGACAGCACTAGCACTTGAACCTAGGTTGATGACCTGTTCTCCCAGGTCAGCTCCAAGCCAGCCCTACCCTGGGTAGGTGTGGGTGAAGCCAGGTGTGTGCTCATCTCTTCAGCCAGGAATCTGGGCTGAGCCCTGTGTGGGCACCTTCCCTGCTGCCTGCATGAGGCCAGGTGGGTGGTGTGGGCCATTTCTCCCATTGGGTTCTCCTAACCTCTGGGTGAGCAGAGCCCCCAGCGTGGAAGTGTCCAGGGTGCCGGGGACCGAGTTAGGTGCCACATAGTCCCATCTCATTAAAGCTCACACAGCTGTAGGAGGTGGGTACTAATATCCCCAGTTCGTAGGCGAGAGAGCTGAGACTCATGGAGGTGGAGTCTTTGCCTGAGATCGTGCAGCCAGCGAGTGCTGGCACAGGAACTGAACCATGCCCTCTAACCTCAGAGTGGCCACATAGCTGCCCTGTCTTGAATGGTGAGGGTAGTCTTGAGACTTGGCTTCAGCCCTGCTCTTAAGCAAGGGGGAAAGTGGTTCCCATCGCTTGGCTGTGGTGTCCTCATCTCTCAAAAGGGGCTGGCAGTCCTCACATTGCCCCCTTTTCTCCCTGGCCTGTTAGGCGAGTAAAGAGCAGGTAGTCAATAGGTAGCTGATTTCTCGCGAACAGAGAGGCAGTGAGAAGCCATTACTGCAGTGGGCAACCATACAGGGCAGCACAGTCTCCCGCCCACCCTTGGCCTTGGTCCTTGTTGGAATCTGCAGCATAGACCCAAGCTGTATGGTGGCCAGAGAATACCAGGATTTCCTGGAGGCCCTGGGGTAGCCTCAGCACAGCACTCTGCGTTCCAGAGGTACCTGCGTGCCTGCCAGGCTGTCTCCTTGTACAGGGCCCGGCCTCTCAGGGGAGACCAAGTAGGGTCAAATTCCTGATTGGGCAGGGCGGTGGGTGTAGTGTCTGGACCAGGCCAGAACCTTGGATTTTCATCCCGCTCCCACCCCTTTCTGGCTGTGTGACTTTGGGCAAGTCCCACCACCCCCGTGGGACTCAGTTTCTTCGTCTATAGAATGGGAGCTATGAAGGCACCTGCTTAAAACTCATGATCTATGAAGTTTAGTGCTCCGTAAACAGACACGGGCACGTCACGCCTGTGACTGAGTGGCTGTGGCCTGCTGGGAGCCTGAGGTGTCCACGGCTGCCTGGCCCTGTACTCCGGGTCCTGCTGGGACCGTCTTTCTGGCTCAGGCCCTGCTTGACTCGCAGGGGGCCGGCCCTCTTCTGATGCCCATGCTCTGTCCTCATCCCGTTCTCCCTGTGTCACCCAGGTGATCTCTCTGGCCACCTCCTTGCCTACCTGAGCCTCAGTCCCGTAGTCATCATCGTCGGTTTCGTGACTCTTATCATATTCAAGCGGGAGCTGCACACGGTGAGTGAGTCTGTCCCCCCCACCCCGTTCCCCTCTCCACACTGCTCCCGGGCAGGGGCACTGTACCATTTCATCTCAGGTGTTTTGCCTTTCCTTCTGGTGTGTGGAGCCTCTTGGCTGGTTCCAAGTTGTGCACCAGTTGGGCTGGAGGTTCAATTGGAGACCATGGTCTTTGGGGCTGGACGGTGGCCAGCAGGCACCCAGACGCCCAGCTGACCACACGGCTTCTTGGCAGATCTCATTCCTTGGGGGCCTGGTACTGAACGAGGGGGTCAACTGGCTGATCAAACACGTCATCCAGGAGCCGCGGCCCTGTGGAGGTAAGGCCCAAGCCTCAGGGGTCTGGGGATCTCCCAGGTCGGGGCGTTACT